>NC_067114.1:8379138-8979138 GCF_021347895.1 Acanthochromis polyacanthus | reverse complement strand
GAAAATACAACTTTCAGTTAAATGACTGGTAAAGTAGGAAATACAGGATAGTTTGGTCACATTTTGTAAGTGATGTCTAAAGCAAAAAAACGTATCAGTACCACACAACCCGTAAAATAAAGACTATGTAAAACTATTTCAACTTTGTTATTTAAATACAATTAAAAAGAAAACTTGTTAACGTGTCAACTATTCAGTTCCAAAGAAAATACATGACTGCAGCATTTTCCCACCTGTAGATTTTTTGAGGTCATTTTCCTCAGAGGAACTCGTCAATGAGTCACATCCAACAAATGCACAGCACTGGTAGGCGTACGGGACAGAGATGGACCTAGAAACAAACAGTCATTTAGAAAAAAGTCCTGCTGAGGTCCACTGTTGATAATCGGGCCAAAGTATACCGAATGTGTCTGTCTACAGATATTTTGCCCTTTTGATTATTGGATGTTTCTGTATTTTGTTCAGAATTCTGAAGAAAACAGATCTGGCTTTCTCCTTAAAAGTAAGAGGTGGAATTTGGTTCTTTTTCTTTCTGTACAACATCTGTTCAATTGTTTTCAGTTCATCTGTGGGACTAAATTAGAGCAGCTCATCTGCTGGGTTGGAGTTTGTGCAGCATGCGTGCTGTGTTTTCTACATCACCACTTGAACTCAGTCGCTCAGCTTGTTTGTGTTACAGTAAATATATTTTAGATGCAAGAACACTGCAAAGATATTGTTGTGATGCTGATAAACTTTCCCATAGCCTGTTTGTAGTCATTATTTGCCTTCTTTTTCATCTTTAAAGCTCTTGGAATTGTTCTAACCTGTAAGAAAAGTTCTATTCAAACACAGTTTAGTACTTTGGTGGGTTGATTTCAGAAAAGCCAGAGTTTTTAAACAGAAAAGGGGTCAGAAATCCTCGATTTGAACTGGACCCTGATGATTTACAGTGGACTACATCCTTCAGTAAGATAACCTTTCTTTCTGAAACCAACTCTTTAAAAATACTTATATATATATTTTTGCTTAATATAATATTTCTTTCAACCCTTAGAGCCCCCAAACCAGCATGTTTGGAAAGCCCATTATCTCATCATATTAAAAAGATCATCAATATGAAACCACTTATCAGAGACAGAACTTGTACAAACAGAAAGAATTACTGTATTCTTAACTTTCTGATGGTTCTTGAACTACTCACGTAACCAGCGCTGAGTTTGGAATAGTGACATTTATCCAGTCACTGCATTCTACGTCTTGTTTAAACAACAATTAAAAATAACTCATTTTCTACAGCCAGTCAGGAGTTACTCAGTTGTGACAAAACGTCAGAGACCTTTCAGATGAACTGCAGGATGTGTTTACACAGAACAGACAAGAAACAAGTGTGGAAACAAACTGAAAATGCAAATAAAAGTATCTGTAGTATGCAGAATCATTGTTGTGCTACTTCCATAGAGGTGCAGTGAAAAATGAGCCCACAGTGAGTGAAAATCCGACAGGAGCAATAAAGACTGAGAAAGTGCTTGGGTTCAGAAGGTTAAACACATTAAATGATTTTATCAAGACCCCAATAAACTACTGCAGAACATCAGCGACTCCTCCTGGGGATGACTACAGTCGTTTTCATAAATTACAAATAACATGACTAGTTCATTAAAATATTTTTTGTTACAGCTGCAGTGAAACAACAAAACAGGGGCAAAGAGAGAATTATGAGCAACAACGGTTTGACTCAAATATCTGGGATGTTGCCGTAGTATAATTAGGGCTTTACACTCGAAGGTCACAACACCTCCAGGTGCCACATTCTCTCCAGAACACTTCACAGAAGCTCTCTCTCACCTGAGTTTGGGAAGGTTTTTTGCAGTCAGCACTTTTTTCATCTGTGGGTTCCCTGAGAGTTTCAGCTGACTCAGAGAGCTCAGTCCGGTTGTTGGAATCACAGTCAGAGAGTTCATACTCAGATCTCTGCAAACATTGTTACACACAAGCAGGTTAATCCTGTACCAACACAGACACTGAAACAAAACAACACAACTGTGTTTATTTTGGTGAAATGTGGTATAATAATGCACAGGTTTTACTCACAGGTTGGTGAGTGCTGTGAGGGTGAGGAAAGCATCTCTGTGAATAACTCGGATTTCATTTCTACTCAGGTCTCTGTAAGAACACAAAGCAGTGAACTCACAGTCCAGACATAAGACGTGTTTTTACAGCGATCACTGAGTGACTGTGTGTGTAACTGAGTGTATGTGACTGAGTGGACTTACAGTAAACGGAGAGCTGAGAGGCCTTGGAAAGTGTCCCTGTCGATTTGTTGAATATGGTTGTGCTGGAAGCTTCTGCAGATTGAAAAAGAGAACACAAAAGACTGTAAAAAAATAACTGATCCCTCAATACTTCACCAATTTATTACATTAAAATCGTAAATGAGTTTTCGAGTTTAGACAGAATCTTTTAAGCTTTACCATTCCTGTCTGAAAGGATTTGTGAAATGACTTTTACATGATCAATACTCACATCTCCTGCAGCCGGATGCAGCCATGGAAGGATGGCAACTGCTGTATCTCATTGTAGGACAGGTCTCTGATGGAGGAAAGCAGACGGCTTCAACGACTAGATAACAGGGACAAATTACAACGAAGGAAGGACGACAAAAGGTCGGATTGTTCCACTCTATAATTGGTCTGCAAATGAATTCCCTGTATCTAAGTGTATATTCTAAAATACTACTCTTTAACACTACTTAGAAAGTTTATTTTTTTCTGTAGCAATGTCAAAACCACTGTTTACCCACCATGTTATACTGGAACAATTTTTACTGCCCCTGTGTGCTTCTTATGATCTAAAAATGTCACCAGGTACAATTGTTTGCTTTTACTACTGCACGTGAAAAAGTGTCTTACAGCGTCCGAAGCAACTTGAGATCCTCGCACAGATCACTGGGTATGGATGATATCTTAGTTCCTGACAGGGTCCTGGAGATGAAAAAACCAAACCAGTCACTCCTGAGAAACATAAAAGCACAAGCAGGAAAGAGATTCTACATCAAAGTTTACTCACAGACTCTCAAGATTATTTGTCCAAGTAAGGATGGGAAAGTCCTGCATCATGCTGGCCCCACGCAACACCCTGAAACACACATGCGACCAACAGTGAAATCACTGCTATAAACATCGATGCAAAACACATTTAAACAGCGAGTTAAAATATTTAAGTCGGCGCTGACTTGAGGAGTTGAGACAGAACTTGTCAACAGTGATTTGTCAGGAGTGGTGTCTGGCTGCGGGACTTACAGCGAGTGCAGGTCAGACAGATTCTGGAAAGCTGAAGCGCCCACAAACGACAGAGGGTTGTCATAAAGATGTCTGGGAGGACAGAGAGAACAGAGGGGGACAGTTCAAAGCAAAATGATTCACTATGCGAAAATGGCACCATCTTCTGGACATTCACCTTCTGAAGCGTGTCTCCTACATCAGCTCGTACTGTATGTGAGCTTATCGGAAAGCGCTCCGCACTGTGCACGGCGGTATTTGTATAAATGTGAGTCATTAGTGTGCCATGTCTGTTTCTAAGTAGTGTGAGTGAAGCAGAGGGGGAGTTTGACCTTACATGGTTCGCAGCAGGGGGTTGTTATGAAAGGCCCCTTCCGGTATGGAGGCAATATCGTTGCTGTGAAAGCCGCTACAGGAAGAAGGTCAAGGAGACAGTGTGAAAACATGTTGGTCAACACCTCGCATATAGGTAAGTTAATCTGATGTATGGAAAACTAAAGGTTTAGGAAAGAACTAACTGTAATAACACAATAAGCACAGACAGTTCAAACAATCAACTGACTTTCAGAGTCTACTCGACAAAACGTCTTTCAGTTAAATTATGTGTTGCAGATGATTTCAACTAGCTAATTCCTTGTAAACCACCATATCAATAAAATAAGAGCTCATGAATAGCAATGTCGTGATATATTGTGGTAAATAGAATTTTAGTTTTGTTTAACCTAATGCGTCTATGTGAACAGAAACAAACCATAATTTGCATTTAAATAACTCATTAAGATTCACTTAAAGACAGCAGATGATAAACTATTTGCTGTTTTGCATGTGTGCTCGTGTATTCCTTTTATTTATAGCTTCTTTATCAGACATTTGTGTTTTTTAGTTACGTAAAAGACAATGAAAGCTTCCTACAAACAGAAATAAGGCAGTACACTCACAGCTCCTTCAGTTTGGGCAAGGCTTCTATCGCTTTGGGAAAAACCATCAGGTTGTTGACATTAAGATCTCTAGACAGGGAGACACAGGAAGTAAGTGTGGTTTTCTTGCATTATAACATAACAAATCCATCCTTCTATGCTCGCCAGTTAATAGAACATTCAAACCAAAATGTCAACAATTGGGCTTTAATAAAAGGAGGGTTCAGTTATGTGGTGCTGTGAATGTGTCAGCACAAAGTCACACACTAATTACTGATATTCAGGCTTACTGTTGTGGCTACAATGTTGATAAAGCACATAATTGCCAAGCAATGTTGAATGATTCACTCTTATCAGAACTAACCAATAAACAGACTAGTACAAAAATATTCAATATTACTGCATCATTTTAATAACTCATCTGTATTTGTTTTATGAAAGTCAGAGCCAATTATAAAGCAAAATACAAATACATATATTAAAAACTTGAATGTTTTGAAACACATTTTGCTGCAAATCACTGCATAATTATTTCCATTTCTGATTGTTACTTTATTAATGTCCAGAAGAATGAAACTGTTCTCAGAGTCCAACTTTACAGTCTGATTTGTATCCAAGATTGAAATATATTCAGTTTACATTGAAAAGAAACAAAGCGAAGCAGAAAATAAAGCCCTTTGAGAAGCAGTAGAGGGAAATTTCAGGGCATTTATGTTAATGTCACCTATGGCAATCGTCTTAACCCTGCACACTTTCATAAGTAGGTCAAAAATGACCCAGATAAGAATCAATGTGTTTTTATACCATTTTGGTTAATAATATTAATTTTCAATAATATATGATTTTTGTCCACACAAGAATGATTTCATATTTGAAATATGTTTATTTTTCTCTTTATAACAGATTTGAACATTTTAATAATTGAGAAAGAAGAATATTACACAAAACAGCAATAGAAGAATGTCAACATCCATTTTGTTGACATTTTTCCACTCTTTTCCTCTAGCTGTTGTTACTCTCCATCCCTCTAAGTTTGTGCACTGCATCACCTCTTGTATGACATGTCCCTTTAAAAGTATAAAAAGTAACTTAAAATGTTAATGGAATGATATCAAAAACCTGTTTTTTGGGGAACACCTGGAATATGAAATGACAACTTTTCACTACAAACCACTTATGCATGTAAGCGTTAATTAACTGACTGCGTCTCAACGTACAAATGAATGGACATCACTTCAGTACAAGTAAATGAACAGAAGGCCAGCATTTTTAGGAATCCGTGAGCGTCCATGCTAACAGCAACCGACTGATTATTTTTCAGTCTGTTTTGAGTTCAAGGAAGATAGTGCTCACTTCAAATCTACTCCTGTTGGTGTAAAAGTGCATTTGGACATCAGTACTTTGGGAGTCTGCTGAAAAGTGGCAGGAGTGTTTGCCCCTTCTACTACACTATTATGTTAGTTACAATAAATAAAACAAAAAATAATGGAATTATAATGCATTAGAACATCACCAGTCTCCTCCAAAGGTCTGTGTGTTGTACAGTAGCCATTTGCCATTTGGTAAATCTGTCACTGAAGGACTAGTCGGGGTTGTGTGGCAGGAGGAAGTGAACAGTGGGAGGGCAGATATGATAAGCATCATGTACTTTGCTCTATTTATCCTAGAGCAATTAAAGGAGGAAGTGGACACAATGATGTCTGGAGGACTGGAGCAGAGGTGGGTGGGGGAACGGTTAACACACACAAACATGAGAACAAACACGCTTATACAGACACACAACCACTGTACAACTGTGCACTTACAGTGTCTCCAAGTTTACAAGTCCGGCAAAACAGTTGTCTCCAATCTCCTTGATTCTGTTGTTATGAAGATGCCTAGAGAAGGAAAAGCAGTTTCACATACATGTGTCAGATCTTCGTATAACAACAGATATGAAATAATTGTTCACATTCATTATGGGTTTGAATCCAGTTTGAGTTTTCATCTTCACTTCCACAAATGTTTTTTTAGAATGTGACCTGAATTAGGTGTTTGTACTCTACGTGTATAAGCAGAAGGCCCTCTTTGCCTAATAGATTCAAGGTCTTTCTTTCCTGTTTATTCCGATGTGTTTATACTAACCCTGCAGCAATACCACTCAACGTGCATGTGCTCGTGTGTGTTTGTGAGAACGTATAACAGCAGCAGCGGGGGGAAAAAACAATCCTTCACATTGCTAATGCACCACATATTTGTAACAAGCTCCTGTCATGGAAGGTTTCAGCTTTTCCCTCCATACATAAAACAACGAGATAATCTTGATTCAACGTTGCTGCTCAGAGCCGAGCAGCAACTTTTTCAAAATTTCATTAACATTCAAATTCAAACCCCAACAGCACATTTCGCTGGAAAAGTGCTTTCGTGCAGAAACACAGCGGGGCATTGGTAAGCAACCCGTTTTGTTGACTTATTAACTGTAAGCTGTGGAAATAAATGCTACAGTATGTTTGTGTTTGGAATCTGATTTGCAGTCGCTCTGAGGATACATTCAGAGCTGAGCACAAGAAGAGGTACTTTGCATTGATTTGTGGTGACAGAATAATGCTGGAGATATTTGGAAAACCGTAAAGGCATTACGGCTTCCTTAACTGGATGTGAGCACAAGCAGTACATTCATATTTTACTAACTAGATGTTAATCTACCCAGTTGGTTAAATTAGTTCATTAGAAAAATACCTTGTAAAAATATCCAAATTTTGGGTCCAAAAAATTAATTACATGCTGAGGCTCAGAAACTAAACAGACATGAAACTATGCTGTGTCCTACACACACATTTGATTGATATATGCTGGCATTTCGACCTGAGAAACATCCTGATCTTAACACCCAGAGATCGTCCCTTCTTCAGCTACTCCCTCAGGTCATGTTAGCAAACATGAGAATGTTCTCAGACAGTGTGTCTGCTTAATTAGGGGTTCTAAAAAGTACACCAGCAGGTTGTTCCTGCCGTGTTATTTTCCATACCAAGACTGCAAAGTTCTTCTGGCTGTTCTGTGGAAGTTGACTTTAATGACTGTTTACAACTACTAATACTGTAGTTTTTGGAAAACTTCTCACTAAAAGCCTTGATTGAAATGCCATGGCGTGCAATTATGTAGTTTGGGGCAATTATTCTGGTGAATTGTGGTTTCATAACATTGCTACTTGCAAATGTTGTCCTCCTGAGAATTTTTCTACTTTCATTTAGCGGTGATGGGAAGTGCCTCACGGTATGGCATCCAGTTTTATATTAATATTAGTAGATTATTGAATTGACTGAACTCTGTAGACCCTTCACAGAGCGCTTGAGGCCCATCTGAAGCAACATTAGTGGGATATCCTGGAACATTTGCGTGTCAACACGACTGTTTGGATTTTCCATCTAATCCATAATTGAACAGAAGCTTAATTTAACTTACAGCACAACAAGACTGGTGAGATTTGCAAAGGCGTTGTCTGGTATGTACAGGATACGGTTGAGTGCCAGTGTTAGAGCCTGAAGGTTTGCCTGGTGTCTCAGAGAGCTGATGGGGACCTCCGTCAGGTTGTTATCATCCAACCAGAGGTGGCGCAGCTGCTGAAGGCCTTCGAAACTGTCATCTGGAACTGCTGTAATATGGTTTGCATCCAGGCGACTGCAGAACAGAGAAAAAAAATAAAAAGGACAGTTACAAAATGGAAGACTAAGACATTTGACACTGTCATGAATGCCTTGAAATCAGCAATCCCCTGATTGGAAAAACTAGTCCTTAATTTACTTTATTTGACTTCTACACATTATTCTTAATACATTCTTGCATGCAGTTGATATCTGCACCATATGTGACTCCATATGAAAAAATTTTCATTCTATCTTTTCCTGACATGGTCACTCTTTTCTATGAGTGTTACTATGGTGCCAAAGTACCTGTACCACTTCCTACAGAATCCAAGATGTTCTCAGTGCATGGAGATAATCCTCCAAGACACACTAACCATATACTAATTTTCTCCTTATTTCACTACAGGTGGTTCAACTGCAATCACCAGTGCAACATTTTTGGTGTGAACCTACTCCACCCTTCAGCTCATCCAGAATGTGTCTAAAAAAGCCACCTAATGTGGTATTTAATGTCACATCATTCATCACAGTGTAGCTCAACTCGTCTTAATGGCAAACAGGACTCATCAGATTTTTGGTCATGTGCAAACATCTTGCTAAAGCAGGCCAGAGTTTGAAAAACGCACACGAGTGAATATTCAGGAACTTTACTCTGTAGCTCCACTCCCTGTTTGCAAGCGCTACTGCAATGACTGCAAATGGTTACTGTCTTTTTATCCCTCACTTGTGAGAATTAGTACGACAATTGAAATTCTTCAAATTAACACACACTCATAGTTGTAAATATTCCAAGCAGGACAGCATAGATCATTCTAATGTAGCCATATATTTGAATTTGTTGTTGCTAGTGTGTTCAAAAATTAACTATAAAACGGAACAATATTCTCAAGTTTCGTGCCATGGATATCCAGTGTTTGAGAGTTCCTTATGAACAATAAATTACTAAAGCTGTGACCCGCACAAACAGATGAAATTCTGATCACTAATGGTTTGGTGGTAAAAAAGGAAATTTTTTCTTTAAGCAGTAATATGAAAGCACAACCGTTCTTTTCACCATCACCTCACCGCTTTCTCCTGCTATCCTCCCTAACTGAGAGTCTCACCCTCCCTCAAAATTCCTCAAATGTCTGGGCTGGAAGAAAAACAGTCTTGATTGACATTTAGCTCTCTAAGGCTTAATGCAAACCAAGTCCTCACTCTACCAAAGTATATCACTTCAGCTACAGACCTTACAACCCTCACAGAGAAAAGACATCTGTTAAAAAGAAGGAAGAGAGACAGAAAAAAGACGAAGGAAGGGAAGGACCAGGGGAGGGCTACAGAGGAGTGATAATAGCTCAAAGCTGAATTTTCAGCACGTTTCTCCAGCTGTATCCATCCCCCCATTCATTGCTGTCAAACTCAAAGGCATGGTGATGGAGGGAGGATGCATAAATAAAACCGTGTACATGTCACGGTTTCAATGAAACTGACATTTAGCAGTCGCAGAGAAACAATGCTACACACAAGGGCAAGCGGGGCAGGAACTAGTGAGGGGGCTGACAGTTACAAGTAAGCACATGGAAACACACAAACTCCTGGAAAAGTCAAACAAACAAACAAAACAATAAAAGTTTGTTACAGATCTGCTGAATAAGGCTGACCTACATTTGCTTTATCCGGGCTTAGCGCACAGCAAATACAGCAGGCATCAAGTATGTGATATGAATGAAATCAGCCACAAAACACATTAGCGTAAATAACCGAGCTGTTTTGCTCAACTTAGAGGACGAGCAAAGCATTTACACTAATTCTATTTACAGCAGTGTAACATCTAACTTATTGTGTGCTTGACGCATAGTAACACCTGAAATAAGAGGGTTTTTTTCTATCAGCAATCATCTGCTGAGAACTGTTATGAGGTGATGAGACTTTGTATGACTCATAATGAGGTTATACTTAGGCTTTTAGCTAAATGCAAACGGAAACATCCTCATACTGACAAGGCTAACATGGTCATCTTACTTTAGAGGCTTTTCATTCTAACATTTATTCATTAATACTGGACACAAAGTGTAGTCCAAGTACTGGACTCAGAGAGCAATTTATTCAAAAGTTGCTGAGACATTTAACCCCAAACTATTAGTGTGAAGCACATTGTGGTGCTGAGGAAAAACGAAAAGATCGTCACATTCGTTGGGACTCATCTAGTGATCAGGAATGTCGGCACAAAGTTTAAAAACAATCCATCCAGCAGTTGTTTAGACATTTTTCACTGGATCAAAATGGTGGATCAGTTAAGCGACACAGAAAGTAACGACAACACAAGAATTTCACCACCCGCCAGAAAGAAACCTTGTCTGACAGTCCATGTGCATTTTGTCAGTAGTTCACACCATCAACCTAACAACTCACCTGTAGTCTGTATTTGCATACATTTGTTTATCAAATTTTCTGCACCAAACGTTTAGATCTTTACATACATTAGTAGATAAACTGTTCTGCAGTACTGTTATTGCTGTTGCTTTTATATTATCTTTGTGAGTAACTGTCTAGAATGGGTTTGTTAGTTTGGCACAAGCACACTGAATTCCACTTTGGATTGAAGGCTAAGTAAATACACCAACAGTGCTTTTTCTGACAGGAGCCAAGATGACTGCAGTTTATCTTCCTGTCCAGATATTCAGGATAAATACTGTTCTCATTAACTGCAACTTTGAGAGAAAACAGGGGCTTCTCATAGAACTAACCAACACTGTTGTATTAGGGATAGAGACCGTCATAGCAGAGTGGCTTCTTGTGCATAAATATGAATGAACTCTGTTTTTGCTGCAGCAGCACCCTATGCTGATAATTTACATGTTCCGTCAGAAATTTAAAAAGGTAATTTTGCAGTCTAGAGCTTAGGCTACAGTTTCTCTTTAATGTTTGAATAGGTTCTGGCCACTGTGGTGACATTGACAAATACTACAATTTCAGCAGCAGCATTGAGTGCTTCCTCTGTGGGGTAAACGCAGGACAGGAAAGGCCACTTCAAACTAAAAGGCTTTCTGAGTAGACAATAACCCACACGTGCCTATGCATGCATATGCGTGTCTGTTCTTGCCAATGACTTACAGAGACTGGAGAGAGTGGAGGTTCTTCAGTGCCGGACTGGGCACAGTTTTCAGCTGATTATTCTGGAGCATCCTGAGGGGAAAATTACAAAACAATATTTCAACTCGAGTCATGACAATTTTCTTGAACTGTGAATCTAAACAATATGCATCACTCAAAGCTGATTATGTGAACTTTCTGAAGCTGTGCTCTGTTTGTTTTCATTGTTAATGTGGCTCGACACTTAAAACATACTGTCTCAATTTAGTTTCTTGAACAACTGCAGAAAACTTAGAGACTATCAGTGAAGACTCCCACAAACAGTTGCCAAGGTGATAAAGAAATTTTTAACAGAGTTATTTGGTATCTCACTGTCACTTTTATGAGTCAGGTTCTTTAAAGAAGGTAAAATTGTGTATGCCCTTACAGTCTGAAGCCCAAATACTTCCACTTGCTTTCACATGTGTAGTTAAACATAAAAAAAAATCACTTGTGTTGTTTTCAGTGTTGTACCTAAGGCCTCACCTGTAGATCAACAGGACTTTGAACTTTTGGCTCAGTGCACAATCAACAAGACGGTGTTTGTGTCGCTCAGCGTGTCCGACTTTGTGCGAGTATACAAGGGTGTGCTGCCTGGCGTAAATTATGCAGTAGTGGTTTTTAGCAGACCTTGTATGTGACTCTCAGTTGGAGCAGGAATGGAAAAGTGCATTTAGTGTTCTCCAAGAGGATGTCTAGGGTGGCAATAACTGACAGCACCACAATGTTACCACAAACTGCAATATTTACTCTCTCTCCCCCAGTGTGTGGAAAACTTCACACCATCACGGCCGTAAGTGTGTGTGCGTGTGCGTTGACATTGGCAGGGAGGGTGTGTGCTTACAGGACTTTGAGCTGATGCAGTCCAGACAGGGCTTCAGGGTGGATGAATGACAGGTCGTTTCCCGCAAGTCGCCTGTGTGAGACAAAGAGTCCAACTTCTATTTTAGACATTTCTCAAATGTTCAAAAGCCAGTGGAGACATGTCAGAAAAATAGGAGCACCGACCACCAAAACTACAGACTGTATTCTATATGTGAATAAAGCAATGCAGTGGGTTATAAACTTCCTCCCATGTAGCGTCTCAGTGGATTAGGTTCCAGTTCTTGAGCTAAACACGAGGCCTGGGGTGTCAAAGACATGTGTTGGTGTCATGGCCTGTTGTCACTTGGTCTGTCACCCACGAGAGATTAGAGCTGTTCCTGGACATCGCCTCCGAAGATCCCTTTCTGAGCCCCCCCAACCATCACCATTAAGTGCTCTCTTTACAGAGAGTGAAAAATAATTTGCTTCTCTGCGGCTAACAAGCAGCTTATGAATATAACTCCCCCCCCAACCCAAGAAATCCTGCTTTGTAACATTTATCAACAGACAGCTGCTTCAGTCCACATATGAATTATTTGAGGAAGAGGGGACACCTCCCTTTCCTGTTGGGAACAGGAAGTGTATAGGAAATAGGGGTGTAAATAAGCATGGGACAGACTGACTAGGACACACAGCCCAAGTATTCTATCTGGCCTGTGAGATTAGCAACAGATTTATCACTCTGCAACGTGAGTCAGGCCAGGCTGAATTCCCTGCAACAAGAGCTGCTGGGTGTGAGCCTGAGAATCAAGGCTGGCTGTGTTAGAAGACAACTTGTCGGTTATGTAGACTTAAAACGGGTCTTTTGTTTGTATGCCATAAATTTTACTGAATCAAAGCGCTGGTCCACTGTGAGGCATTTAAGTAGCAAAATACAAATAGCCTTGACTCCTTCGTAAGACCAAAATACTAGTCTGTTTCATTGGTATACTCTATATTTGTGGGAGGCAAAGAGCTCTCCATGATCCAAATCTGGCTCTTCAATAAAAAAACGATTAACAAATCTATCGTATCAAGTTTTACGAATCTGTTTTCCTAAGAGACACAAAATGTAAAAAATAAACACCTTAATAATCAACAGTATAAAGGGTCACATCACCTTTAAATCATTTTAGCCCTGAACAATGCAAGATTTAAGTGGCCCACAGCTGACTTTCGCTGTAGGCAAAGACCATAATATCAGTGTGTCGCCCTATTAGATGTTTGACCACCCTTTGCATTTTTATCTCACCCTTTATCCTACCTCAGATGAATCCGGAGGTACATGAGGCACATAAATTAAATGTCCATAGAAACTTTCCATTATGTTTTCTACATTTATTCACTGTTTGAGGTATGCTCTTCTTTTAGTATCTTCTTCTGCATTAACATCTGATTGAAAAATTACCACGCTGAGCTGTTTATTACAAAGACCCAATTCCTTATTTTGCATAAATTTAGAGGATCCAAATGGATATTAATTCTCATTGTCTTCTGCAGATTGTTTCTTGGAAATTTGGTAAAATGCCTCCTATATCAGGATGGAAACAGAGACAGCAGCAAATTACTAACAACTTTTTATGGTCTCATCAACAGCCTCCATCAGTAGCAGACCAACTGCTCTGAACACACATTAAAATAGATCTTTGCTGGAGGGCGCCTGGGTTTTGTGGCCCGGTGTCCCCCGGCCTTCTGGGCGTGCCCTCATGGGGCACTATGGGAGGGTGAGTGGGTGAATGATGATGGATGTTATGGGGGGTTGGTGGTTGGTGGGGTTGGTGGGTGGTGGGGAGGGGTGCCCTGGATCTTGGGCTGCGGCGGGGGCGCCGGCCCATGCCGGGTGGCCGTCTGGGGTGGCTGGTTCCCCTGGCGATGTTGACCCTCTGCCTAGGGGGGCGGGGGTTGCCTCTTTGGCGCCCGGGGTCCTGTGCTGGGTCCGCCCTGGGCCTCCGGCCCCTGGCGGGGTCGGCGGCCACCGATCTTGGTCGCCTGGGGCCCGGCCCTGCTGGGCGCTGGAGGTCCTGGCCGGGTTCTCCCTCTGCCCCCTTCCGGGCCGGTCCGTGGTCGTCCTCGTGGTTTGGTGGCTCGGATCTCTGCTCTGGGATTGCTGCCGGCTCGCCTGGGTCTTGTGGGCTCTCAGGCCCGCTTCTGGCCTTCACGGAGGTCAGAGGTCATAGTTGCATGATCACAGTCACAATTGCACCATACTCTGCATGTGAACATAGCAACCATGTTGTCTTGGGGGGTGTTAAGTTTGTCCTGGTGCCAAAATATCAAAAGACATGTTTCCTCAGTTTGTGTGTTTCACATAAATGATTTGAATAATTACTAGCTGTGTTTCGTAACAAAACCCGTAGGATGCGTTCCGGTGTGTCTTTGTTAAGGTGTACTAGCTTGTTATCTGTTGTGTCGGTTTCAATTGAAAGATAATTGTATTCTTGCACTTTTCCTTTTCTCTTCACTATCCCCTATTGTTGTTGTTTTTTCTCCTTTTCTCGTTTCTTTCTTCCTGCCTTTCCCGTCAGGTCCGGCAAATTTATGTATATTTAACTAATCAACAAGTATTCAATCTAAATAAATTACTGTACAGTATCAAGGGGAGTCTTATACTTACGAACTCCTCTTGGAAAAGCAAACCTGTATGGCACAATGCAGCAGCCAGCTCCTCATTCTGCCTGCTCTGTTGCCGGACAGGACACAAAAAAAAGATCTTTGCCTAATCACAGACCCTGTTTACGGTGTAATTTGTTGTGGCTGATCAAAGCTTTCACACTAGAACGTGAATGCTCACCAGCACTATAAACAGGCAGTCAATTTAGACTGACTCTGAGGCAAAGCCAACGAACAACCACCAGGCTGAAATCCACAATTCACAACACCCCTAGCGACTGTGAGCTTTTGCGTCTCTACTCAGCCACAATCTGTCCAACAGATGTCTTGAAACAGCTTTTTGAAATTAGATTTGAAAGTAATTAATAAAGACCATGATCTTGCATTTTTAGTCCTGACTGCAGTACAAGCTGCCACATGCATATGGATGTCTACAAATTCAAACTGACATGAATTTCATCTGTAGCTGCTGAGTCAGTCATGTTCATTTCCATCAGATACCAACATGGCTAATTAATTACGAGTAACCGCTTTAGCAGTCGCACAATTGTCAAACTGCTAATCACCACACGAAAACACGGTTTGACAAATCATTCAGATATCCAACAGGTTTCACAACACCAAGAGCTTCTCCTCCTCCTCTCGCATCTTTCAGCAAATTCAGCACATGTCCCCCCAGGCCTTTGATGGATCTCATTGAGGAAAGGCTAAATCCTCTCCTTGTGCAACACCACTCCCACAGGTCTACCTCTGTCAACAGTAAATTCACAAAGGATAAAAGAAAAACTGAAACAGACAGCAGTGAATGAACACAATTTTCTTAGAATGCCAAAAAAAGCAGCACTTTTAGGTCAAAATTTATGTTATAACAACACAAATTAACTCCATTTGGGAAATCACTCTGGGCAAATCCAAACAAGGACCCTTCCCCCCACAACATGCTCCCACATGTGTAATGCACACCTTTTTGTACCACTGTTGGTACAGGTAGTTGTTATGATAAGCCTATGACTTCACTTCCTCTGTGTATGTTGGCAATGGAAATGTTCATGTGACAATTTCTAATGAATAATAATAACAAAGCTGTGATTTGAAAGGAGCCATTTCAGCAGTAAAAGTTGTCCTCATCTTTCTCATACACAATGTTGCAGGGCTTATAACCAAAGAAATCCTATGTATTGGATTAGGATAAAACTCTGCTGGCTGTACAAATGATCAACAGCTGTGTTGTAAATAAAAATATAGCTCTTTAATTTCGAAAAAAGTTTAAGGTAAAAGGCTGCAAACATAACAGCTTTGAGTTAAAAGTTACAGTGAAAGCTTAAAGTTGTTACAGTCAACAGATAAATCCGTTTATTCTGATAATGTGGGTAAATTTTGGATGAAATCAGCAACTACAATGTAGTTATTCTGTTTCCAATAGCAACAATGAAGTGCTTTACAGTCAAATTAAAGCCTTTAAATAGAGGCAAAGTTTGATTTTTCAGAAGTTATTCTCACAGTAAACTGCATTATATAACACTGCAACAAATCACAACATCAGTCATCTCCTACAAAGGTCCACACCCTACAATATTACAGAGGAGCCTATGGTCACATGACAAACATTCTGAAACCTCTCAGCTGAACTGGGCTGAACTGCAGGCAGTGTTTACACTGAGCGAATAAGAGATATATTTGGAAAGATATCTACAGTTTGTTTTTTCCAGCATCAGTAACACTTTTAAACACCTGGATGAATGCTGCTCATGTCGATTTCAGGTTGTCAAGAATTCCACCTTTCACTTTTTCTCGTTTTACGATTAATGGCAGTATAATTTTGTTTACTGCACCAAAGACATTTTGGAAAATCTCTCTACTTCTAGCCATGATTGTGCTGTTTCCATAGAGGTTCGTGACTCTATGTCGCAGACAAAAATGAGTCCACGGTGAGCAGAAATGTGACAGGAGTAAAAATTGTTCTGAAATTGCTTAGTGAATTTTAAAGAAAAATGTTGTAATGGGTCAACAGAGTAAACCAATAACAAAATCCAAACAATATGCCTATCATTCTGTCTGCAAGTCCGAAAAAACAATTAGATGCGAGTCAACACCAAAAACTGATGTCCCATATGTTCTTATTTAAGAACATTTATTGTTAATAAGGTAACGTGACTATTAAACCTGATATATACATATTGTGGCATAACATTTTGAGACCGCCTTACTGATAAAAATAGCAAGAAAGACAGAAACACACTATAAAGAGCATTTTTCACACACAAAAACAGATGCACCGACTACACAGTTGCAATAAAAAATTTAAAAAGTATTAAAAATCATTAATAAAATAATATAATTCTGTCAACAAAACAGAAAATATCGTCAACAGAAGACTGACTGGGATGACCACAATTCCTTGTTGATATACAGCGAGCCTATCAGTCACAGGTTGCTTTCAGGAATATAAACAAACTGCAAAGAAGACAGAGAATACTTCTGTCATCACGTCTGTTGAGCTTTGTTGTGCCTTTGGCAAGAAAGAAAAAGAGTGGAGGAGATTGCGTGACTAAGAAGGAGGGAATATTCCTCCCTTGTCTCTGCTGCTGTCCTGTATGATGATGGCCTGCTCTCTTTTCTTTCCCTGAGCTCTTTCTCTGGCAACTCTTTCTCTCCTTGCTTCTACCCTCAGGGCCCATGCTCCAGTTCACTGACACTGCTGCAGCCTGAGAGCAAAAAAGTCATCCGGCAAAGTTCACCAAGACAAGCCTGCTGATTTGTTCCCAGAGAAAAAGGTTAAACAAATACAGAAATGAACTAAGGGTTTATGTCAATCAAAATATCTTTCTTAAAAAAAACCAGACACATCAATGACAGCGGCATCAAATTTGACGTACTAAACTAGAAAGACGGCAAGACTGGGTGGGTTTTTTAGCCTTGTTGCCATGGAAACCATTGTTTTGCCCTCTTCCTTCCTGCCGTGCATTCCTCCACACAATGCGATGAAAAGTAAATTGCCCTTCAACAAAGCAGATTGGAGTGGTGTATGGAAAAGAAGAGGGTGAAGACTCGACCGGCTGAAAGACGCACAAGAGTTGAAAAAACACGCCTGCTCAGGCCAAGTGGAGCTGGAGCTGCTGGAGTGTGTTCACTTGCTGGTCATTTTGCATTCTCAGGGTTGCATGTTACCTGATATCAGGTAGACAGATTTTTATCTCTGACTCCCAGCAGCTCTGAGCCAGACAGCAGAGTATTTAAAGAGTAAAGAAATAACACCCACCAAGATTAGATGTACACTGCTCAACAAAGCCCCACAGCGTAGATGGGCTGTTGCCACCCTGATAATCCCTTAAAAGCAAAAATCCACACAGGATGTCACATGATTATTGCTTCAATACGTGTTGTCTCACCTTGCCTTTTTTTAAAATCGAGCTTTACTGCACCTTTCATAACCGCCCTTGTTCAATTCATGAATGGCGAGTGATTCGTAACCTCACGTAACGTCGTGCTTATCTTCCCCAGCTGAGAAGAAGGGCATGTTGTGCACCTATACTGTGTGTTTTACAGCACAGACTCAAATACCCAGGTGCATATCATAAAGACTGGCCCTCATGTCAACACTGTGCAGAGTAAATACATCATTAACAAGAGGAAAAAAGGGGACTTGTACTCACAGTTCTTCCAGATAGGGGAAGTTCTTGAACACATATGCTGGAAGCTCAGTGATGTTGTTCATGCTCAGGTCACTGTGAAAACAAAAAAACAAGTTAGTAAAATATCTTTAAAAAAATCATTAAAATGTTCACAACAACAGATCACTTCTGTAAAATAACTTCTTAGTGCTTTCTTGTCGCGATTTTGCTCTTATTCTGTAGATATCAATCCTCAAAACAAAATCACTATTGTATGAAGCCTTTATATTAAAAA
Source organism: Acanthochromis polyacanthus (assembly GCF_021347895.1). Taxonomy (NCBI): domain Eukaryota; kingdom Metazoa; phylum Chordata; class Actinopteri; family Pomacentridae; genus Acanthochromis; species Acanthochromis polyacanthus. Next base: position 8,960,865 of record NC_067114.1, on the reverse strand, counting down.
AAAAAACTATAATTGACATGCAATTAACATTAACACACTTACGTTTTCAACTATGATTGTAAATTATACATACAAACATTAGGGCAGCTGGATTACCCATCTCTTATTAGGTCTCTAGCCTTAGGTTTCTGACTGTGCCTGCATGAGTCTAACCTCAACCAAAAAAAAAAAACCTTGAAAAAGCCCTTCTCTCTAGCCCCAGGGATCTTCATTTTACAAATCAACAAGTAAAGATAGGCATGTAGCAGCATGAAAAATATGCACACGGGACTTGATTTGCTTCCCCGCCAAACCTAATGTGTGCGTATGCGTTTACATCTTCATAATGACAATCGAAAAAAGACATTAATATGTACATGCTTACTGCTTTTGGGAAAGCTGTGTGGTGTTTTCAAATGGCTTTGAAAAGTAAAGGATTGCCACAACAAAAGACAGGACAAAAGGCTGTCTGAGCCCTACTGAGGAGACCTATGCAGTGGGAGCAAACCCAGGTCTGGAGCCCTAATCTTGATTAGGCATTCACTAACCTGCTTCAAAAAAATGGCCCCTAGATGCCATATGTAAAGAGGTGGCACAATCAAGACTGAAAAAAAACATCCGGGATTCACAAATGAAGATACCCCCTGTACCTCTTTCTCCCCCTTTCACTCTCCAACTGGCCATCTTGAATTTCACTGCCAGATCTCTCTCAGACCTTGTGTGTGGGCCCCTGAATCCTGCAAGGATCATATTGCCCTTCCTCTGCAGACCCGAACACACACACACAAACACACACATACACAAGCACACACTTGCACAGAAGCCTTAAAAGGCGGGCCCTGACAGAACCCTCATCATCCCTGCAACCTACGTCCCATCTCCACATACCTGGTTATCCTATTACTATATAGACTAAGCAGCTACAACAGCACTTCAATCAACATCCACATACTCCTTATGGTTTTTTTTTCCTTCCCTGACAACATCTCTGGTGGTGTTCTGCAACCACTGCTACAGATCTGCCACCGCTGGTGGTCAGATGGATACATCCCTAACCACATTTTAAACCGTTTGACTAAATCTTTCACAGACCGTTGACTGGTCTAAAACCACATGCAGGGCTGGGGAGTACAACAGGCCTGCATGACTCTGTCACACTTCCTCCCTCCCTCTGCATCTGGCTGCTTTACTCATCAAGGTCTTGGCCTGTCCCCCCAAGACAGATTGAAGAGGACACTAAAAATGCAGCTGTGATAAATGGTGACAAGCCTAAACGCTTCTAAAAACAGGTATCCGTAAATTCCTATCCCATGTGCCATTTGGCTTCATTCTAGCAGAGAGGAAGCAGATGATCTGAGAAAGGTACATGACATACTAAGAGAAAGGGAAAATATTGCTGCAGACGTGAAGCATGAACATATTCTAAAAGTCAAAACATAACTTGTTTAAAAAACACATTCTCAATTTATAAGTTAGTTAACTCAGGAATACTAAATATGACACTTTTGGAAGCATTAGCACACACAAACATTCAAACACTGCATGAAGCAATGAACTAAAAAGCTGCTTTTAAATGCACAATGACAACATTTTTGTTTTTAGACATGCTCTCTAATCAATCTGTAAATTAATCAAATTCAAAATAGTTTCCTGTTCCTCAATGGGCAGTAAGTGTCTGCTACAGTTTGGCAGCCAAGTAATCTTTATTTCTAATTTTAAAAAATAATAATTTGCCGGAATACTTAAGAAATTTACAATTCTTCTAGCATGCACATTTATTCAATTTCTGTTTGGTCTGTAAAATGTTACTAAATACTGAAAAACCACAACTTCCAAAGCTCCCTAACTCGCATGGAGGTTATGTAGGTGCAACAGTCCAAACCCCAAACACATTCAGTTTCTATCAAGAACAAATAAAAGAAAAGCAGCAAATTACCACAACTAAGAAGCAACTGCTATAGATTTTTTTGGCAGTTTGGCTTCAAAAAGACCAGTTTGATTTATTCATCTTGATAGAAAATCAATTTTTGGTAAATGTGCCATGAATGAATCAGATGACCATACACACTGGGCTTTATAAATCTGTCTTTTAACTATGCATATTTTTGCTTGTGTGGATGCAGATGTTTTAGTCATGAAGTTACAAGGTTTGTGCATTTACACAATTGAGCTTTTGCCCTGATACAAACCATGTATATTTATTTCTATTACATGAATGAAACATCCTACATTGTGATGTAAAAATAAGTTTTCTACCAAACATCTGTAGACAACAGATCATACATTTTCCACGAGACATTCGCAAGAAAGCCTACGACCAATTTAACTTATCTGAACACAAATAAAACATCCACATTAGGTTCCACAAAAGACAACCATCAGCAGAACTTAAGCACAGAAATGAGCACAAAACTGCAGCTTGTTGCATCAGGCACTTCTCATTTAAAGCTAAGTACAGATGTACACATCGCTAGAAAAAAACCCCACAAACTAGGATTTAACAATAAGCATAAGCATTACTACACACGCACTTACACCTGCAAAATACTGGGTGTAACTGTTCCACAGCCACTTAAACCACTTGATAAATCCCACTTGTTGTGAAACTGTGTAAAACATTTTCTGAGAGCACAATAGGATTCATTGTCAGGACAAGAAAACATCAGCTATCCTGATCCTTCCTAAAGCTAGTGCATGACCAAACCAAAGAAAGAACCAGTAAAGGACTTACATTGAGGTCGTAAACTAAGAACCACTGTAGCAGACCAAGAGATGTCACTGGTTCCCAGAAGAGGATGCACCAGTAGGACAACAATGAGTGCCTGCACAGGAAAGTGGTCAAAACAGACACATCTATAGAAAATGTGATCCTGAGGTCCGATGCAAGTAAAAGCTAACATTTCATCTATAATGCAAGGTGTAATTCCTAACCCAAATTGCTTAACAGGAGTGGTAAACAGTACGACATGAAAAAGTTGAATGAGTAATAAATTTTTTTTTAAAAACACACACACACAATCCAAAAGCCCAAAACAAAAAACATTACTGTTGGTATTAATTGCTAACTATTCTACTGCTTAGACTGTACCAGACAAAATCTCTGGTTGTGAAAGCCAAGGGGGGAAAACACAGCATCTTCATGTCACATCTTTTCTCAGTCGGTAGAAGTGACTAATCTGTATCTTTTTTGTAGTGTTCAGAGCTGTAAACCTCTACAGTAGTTTACAAATGACAAAATGCCAGCCAAAACCTTAACATTACACAAAAACACCTGTATCAAGCTGCTAGAAAGATGTGTCATGCTCTACAGTAACTGCACATTTCAAGCAAAAAGCATGAAATCACTAATACTGTGGACAACTATTTACAATACCATTTCATATGAAGACTCATAACTAACCTTATTTGATTCAAAAATATGTCATTGTAATTTATATATCACAAAACATACAATAGCACAAGCACATCAGCTACACACATGGTTAAGGCGGTTTAACTGAGGTTAACTTATAGTAGACCACAAAGCAGCAGACCTGTTGCTATGGCTACACACAGTTCAATAATCCTGCACACAGTGGTTAAACTGTTGACCAAAACGGTGTTTTAAGGCCCGTTATATCGTTTAATACGCCCCCAGCTAGCCAGTCAGAAAGGACTAATATTGACTGTGTTTCCAGAAAAATATACAGCTTATATGTAAGTTATAAATACGCTACAGGATCACTAACAGAGACAGTCTGTCACATGCTCCCATTCATGTTTCTGACGAAGCACGTTCACAAGGAATATAAGGACAGTAAGGAAAGTAAAGGTCACCCCTGCATCACCTGGTCACTTAGATGGTTCAAGTGTTTTCATCTGGTCAGGTGCGAGAAGCATTTTATCTGCTCACATGGAGTTCAACCACTATTTTTATTTCCCCTTCAACTCATAATATTCCTCTGTAAAGGATTGTGTCACTTTTCAACTATTTTCTTTGGTTATAGAGACTGAATAATGCGAAAACACAAAGCAGATAGCGAATTCATGCATAGAAATGTTGAATTCCTGAAGCAATTAAAATGAGAATGAAATATATTAAAATGTAATCTGCATTAATAAGGAAATGCAAATTTAGGCAAGAATTTTTAATTACAAGGTTATGCCTGAGCAGGATGCAAATACGGCCTCAAATTCTGCCTTGCTATTTTGATGGTAACAAAATGCATGTAAACACAGCGTGATCGCCCTTGATCACCATTACTAGTTTATTCATTTTGTGCTAGAACTAAAAGGACCTTCATAAACGCCATTCTTTCAACTTCAACAAATACAGAATCTAAGCATTTCCATCTGGTAAACATTCGTTTCCATAACAAAGCATATTAGCAGAATTAGTTTGATTTCATCGGCAAACAATGTAATCATTATTGCATTAATAAGTTCTGTAATGGTTGAATGGTGGGACATAAAATCTTTCTTATGCTCTATTTTAGGGATAAATTTCTTCATACTCTAAATAACTTTTTAATACATCAATTACACAAAATTATGGTCAAACGTCTTTGATATGCCCTCTATATCATACCCATATGTTGCATATAATGGATATTTGCATGGTTCATACTAACTTCCAAGGATCTGGCCACCATTTTTACAATGCTCACATACACATTAGCAACCCCAAAGTCCTTCTAGGCAAGTCTTGTCAGTCATCAGCCATCCTGGTAAGACAATTTGGCCATTATGTCAGGCTAACAAGACCAGGTAACCATCTAAATGAATGGGGAGAGCGCCATATCTGCAATTTCAATGGTCAGTGTGACATAGAAACTGCATGTCTAGAATCAGCAGTCAAATCTGACGGAAACAACTTTGCCACAATTCAGATTTGAAGCTTATATTCCCACAGTTTGTACTTCCAGTACACGTGCACATTTTCCCAACACCATGCATGCATCAGTGCAACAACTTGATTGGTGTTTAATGGTTCATCTGTTGTTTAATCAGTAGTTGATGTTTTTCAGGGGAGGGATGGGACATGTGCCATACAACAGCCTTCTCTGGCATTACAGATTTCTTCTACAGATTTATATTCAAGATTCTTTAAGAGGTGAGTTGCAGTTACTGTTAAAAATAAACTACAATGTCTGAAGATTTTGCTCGTTAATACTACTAAAGATTAAAAATATCCCACATTTAAAAAAACAACAACAACAAAGTTCTGAATTTCTACAAAATTCAGCTTTAGATAATATTTAATTTCTGAAAAGTGGCCACAAGGTTCAGAAAACTTGAAATCATTAGCAGAAGCAGTGTGGTTGGGGGGATGGGAATAGGTGTATAAATGGAGGACAGAGTTAAGGACTCAGAAAGAGGGGGGGCGAGAGCGTTAATATTCTCCCATCCACGGCTCATCCTGTTTGGGAGCGGGAACCACTGACTGGCTCCTTTCACCTCTGCTGACCAAGAACAAAAGTATCATTCAGTTAAAAATGGATTGGGGGCACCAATGGTGAAGCCGGCAAGCTCTACCAGCAGAGTGCAAGACCCCTGACGCCACCCCTCTGTTTTCCCCTAAGTCTCAGCTTCATCCACACTGTGAAAGGACCTAACATAACTGAGATGCTAACTGTAATAACACCCTTACGTTACCATAAAATGCACCATAGCTCGTGCAGGCGTTACACCCAAAAACAAAACCTATACAGACAGTCAGCGACAGGTAAACTACATACTTTCAAAAGGAGTGTTTGCTTTGTTGTTGGCTGAGGGGCCTTTCCCTCATCTGCTTTTCTGCAGCAGGGCTGTTTCCATGACAGAAGCCAAATCTCAAGCCCCTGTGGGCTGCAGGTAAGAGTCCATGCCAACACTGTCATATGATTTATGGTAAAAATGCATCATCTTCCATTTTCCAACATTTTTTTTCCAACAAATCAACAGCAGATAGACAATAATACAATAAACAGTCTGCACTACTCATCCTTGTAATGAGGTAGATTCACACTGGCAAGAAAAGATTTTTCTAATCACTCTTTACTTTGAGTGTCTCTGTGCCATCACACTGATTCTCAACAGAGAAAAACAAATTCCAAGTATTGCAATGATAAACCACAACGCATCAGTAGACCACTGCGGACGTGTTAGCCCTGAAAGAAGGAGCCCTTGCAGCTGCAATATGTCTCACTAATCCATCATGATCCCTAACCCCACTGCTCCACATACAAAAGACAGAGGGAGTGGAAGAGGACAACTAAAGTTCAAGAGACCAGGAGAACAAATGAGAGTAGGACAGAGAGAGGGACAAACAACCTTTCACATACTTTTAAAAGTCTGAAGTGAATCCATTAAGCAGTTTAGTGTTTAAAAGCTGTCACAGAGCATTTAGATTACTATGTGCAGGGCAGACTGCGAGAACACAAGACAGCACAATCTTAAAAACAACACACTGTTTTCCATTTTGGCATAAAACTGGCTTGTAGAATGGCAGTAAGGCTGTGATATCCATCCATCCATCCATCCATTCTCTATACACCGCTTCATCCTCACTAGGGTCGCAGGGGGGGCTGGAGCCTATCTCAGCTGACTCGGGCGAAGGCAGGGGACGCCCTGGACAGGTCACCAGTCTGTCGCAGGGCTAAATATAGAGACAAACAAGCACACTCACATTCACACCTACGGGCAATTTAGAATAATCAATTAACCTCAGCATGTTTTTGGACTGTGGGAGGAAGCCGGAGTACTCGGAGAAAACCCACGCATGCACAGGGAGAACATGCAAACTCCATGCAGAAAGATCCCAGGCCCACCCCGGGATTTGAACGAAGGCGAAAAGTGCTAACCACTACTCCACTGTGCAGCCCGGCTGTGATATCATTTTGTGAAAACAAAGGTTCATGTTGTGATTGAGATGTCAGACTGTCTATAATATCTGGAAGTACTTTATCCCAGTGGAAGGAGTACGCTGAGAGCTTCAGCGTTGAGCAGAAGGCCCAGCGTGACATGTATCCACTTCCTCTGTTTAGGTTAGCTCACACTTTCTTAACAATGGTGATTTCAAGTGGCACACTGTTGGCTCTGGTGCAGCGAGGTTTGGGCCACCATTCTTAAAAGGTGGCAGAACACCAGAGAAGATTCCACAAACAAAAGAAAACTTTTACACTCTCATGAAGTCAAATAAAGAGGATTTTCTTAAATGAGTTTGAAATAAATAAGTACCTATGTGTAATTAAAGTCTTAATTTCTTCACCCTGTTTTTGAAGGGAGCACAGTCAGAGCTGGTTACTTTAGTTTGTGATTAACCCAGAGGTTGTGTAACAAATTATGTCATCATGGGGCAATCATCAACTGTATCTGCACCACTCCATGCAGACCTAACCTACCTGCTGTCCATTTCCTCAACTTTCTACAAAAATGAATTCCCTGACTTGAAGCAGTGAACTCCTGTGTGCAACTTCAAGAAGAGAATGTGATAACGGCACAAGCTTGACTCCTAAATTTTATGTACAAAACTAACAGTACTGGGAACAAGGCACTGCTGGCTACTATCCATGCATTACTCATGCAAATCTATCCCTATTTGTGACCTGAGCACTTTGAACATTACTCAGTGATTCAGTCATAGAACAATTTCTACACTTATCTTTGGGGAAAAAACTCAAAAAGTAATGTTTTTACCTGTGATCTGCCTGCTTTTTCTGATGCCCCAACATATCTTCACTTAAACATCTGTTTACCGGTGAAAATAAAACATTTGTATGGAGCCGAACTAATGTTTAGATCTATTATTTCCACAGACGGCAAGACTCATGCTGCAGCTCGCATGGAAGACTTAACGTACATCCCGGAATAGAAAAGAGCAGACTAAAGACACTCAAACTTTGAAAATATTGATTTTAAAGGCTGATCTGGCCTCTGAAAAAAAGCATTTTATCATTTATGGCACAAAGCAGGGCTCTATGTGTTTACACGAGTACATCACAAGACACACCACGCTGCCGGATGACAGGTGAAAACAATAATATTCACTTAGCTCACTTAGAAAATGTATGACGTGCTGAAATCACAAATAAAGCTAATCACATTGGACAAAATTAGAAAACAATCTTATCAATACAACATGTGTGGAGCTGAAATGATTTGTTTGCAGAACTATTAACCACTAAGTCTTTAAAAATGTTCAAAATGCCCCGAATCCTCCAATGCTTCTTAAATTTTTCAAGATTGCAGCAACTTTTATTCAGCACTTTTGGTGAGCAAAAGCAGATATTTTGAAGACATTAGCTTGGTTTTAGGAGCACCAGGTGGACATTTTTCTATTATTTAGACATTTTCTAGACTACATGCATCAAGTGACAACTATTAACAGTCAAATATTTTGCCAGATAGTTTTCCAACTAACAATTCAGTATAATTGTTGAAAAATAGTGAGAAATGTTCATTATAGCTCTCTCAAGTCCAAGGTGACCTACTGTTTTTTTGGCCCCAAAAAAACAACTAAAATCACAAAACATTCAGTTTACTATAAAATTTGACAAAAGAGAGGAAGCAAATCTGTGCATTTGCAACTTTGGAACGAACAATTGTCCTGTTTTATTTTCATTTAAAAATTTTGGCTGTAACTGTCAATGGGTTTTTGGATCTATAGATTCATTGTATGGTCTTGAAAATGTCTAGAAAAATGGCGATCTGTGTTTCCAAAAGCCAAAGATGACATTCTTTAATGTCTTGTTTTGTCCACAACCCAAAGATATTCATTTCATTCTCATAGGAAGAGAAGCTTTGGGTATTTGTAGGGCTTTTGTTTCTGAAAATGTAATCATTATCAAAGCAGTCAACTAATGGAGTCACTTTTGCAGCCCTATTACAAATCAATCTGAAATGATAATGCATTATACTTTTCTTAGTCTCAGCAGTAAAATAACTGCTAATGCATACAATCATTAGTTGCAGCCCTACATGTGATTATCACAACATGTGTGCAGACTTAGTTTTATCTGTTAATAACTTTAATAACTGTCAATAAGTTGCCAGGCTTCTAGTGTGTAGCTTAGGAGAGAGTTACGTTTATCAGTCAGAATTAGAAAGCTTTGCTAAGCTAGAGACTCTCCCCAATATCTCCATTAGGACATTTCCTCTGCAGAAAGTTTACATTGGGATGTTCAACGCTCATCATTCACTTGCTTTGTAAACACAGCAACATCCCAACTCTCAGGCCTCTGTGGCGGAGGCACTTCTGGGCGCACAAACGTTTTCTCTACGTGCTTGTATTTCACTGTGTGGTGTCGGGTTGGTACTCACAGGTAGTAGGTGAAAGTACTGAGCCCGGTCGGGACGGCGGCGAGTCCTCTCCCGGAGCAGTCTGCACCCCCATCTTCATCGCAGCTGCATGAGGGCGAACAAACGGCCGTCGACTGCCCTTGACCGGCGGCACCGGGACGTAGCAAACACCACAAACATATCCAAAACAAATCCATTTTCACCCCCCTCTCTCTCATCGTCGGTTCAGGTGAAAGCAGTAATAACAATGTTTGTCAAAAAGCAGAGGGGGGGCCTATTGTTTGTTGCTGAATCTATTCCGGACGTCGACTTCTCATGTGGTTGTTGCAGAGATGAAGCGACGCTTTTTCACAAGAAAATCTAACGTCCGAACACTTCATACATTCAGGGAACACGCGCAGGCTAACGTCGAGCTAGCTTAAAAAGCAAACGGCCGCTTCGAAGACGAGCACTTTTACCTTTCTGTGGAGCATTTCTCAAACCCCAGTGTGTCGTATTAGTCCATGAAAATAAAGTAGCAGCGTCGGGCGACAGGAGCGGTAGCCTACCTTGCGTTTTTTTACGTTTTCGTTGTCCCATTAAATAACCGATAAATAATACTAATAAAGCGGTGCGTCGTTCCGAAAAACAGACTGCTCCGGCGGCGGTGAAATCCTCGGCGTGTCGGACGCAGTGGAATCAGGTCTGTTTCCTTGCAGGAGATCACCGTCAGTTTTCAGCCATTCCTCACGTTCCCCTCCTCTGCTCCTGACATCAACAGCATGCTTGTAGCTCGGCAGGCACCCTACCGGACAACCTGCAGCACTGGGCCCGGCCTGTGCAGCGGTGAGACCTGCACCACAGCGTCAGCTTGCCAAGCATTGCACTTCAGCAGTTGCTTAAAAAAAAGTCAGGTAAAACTGCTCAGACACGTATGGAACGTCAATGTGAATAAATATTAGTTGATTTCTGGCTACACAATTGTTTACCAAGTCCAAATGTGGCTCTTGTAGTAGGTTTTGTGTCCACTTGCTGCTGTGCATTAGCAGTTGTAGGCCACATGTCACCTCCCATGCACATAAAATACAACATGCAGTGTCAGTTAGATTTTTAGTGATTACACGACTTTATTGGATGAAATACATCATGTTTGCATGACAGAGAATACAATATAGTGTAACCTATCGTTCAACCTACTGCTTACTAAAAGAAAGTGAGGTAAAACTGCTCACACAAGTATGAAGGTAAAAGTGAATAAATAAATATTAGCTATTTGGTGTGGGTGGGAATCTCACAGCAGTTTGGTGGTTTGCAGTGTCGCCGCGCAGCTAAAAGATCACTGGTTCACATCCTGGCCTGGATACTACAGTTAATTGGTAATTGTAAATTGTCTGCAGGTGTGAGTGTGATTGTTTGTCTCTCTGTGCACCCATGTCAGCTAGGGTAGTCTCCAGCCTAATGAGGATTAAGCAGTGTATAGATTATAGATGTATGGATGATTTCTGGTTACACAATTGTTTACCAAGTCCAAATATAGGTCTTATAGTGTGTTTTCTGTGCACTTATGGGCGACATGTCACCTCTAATCGACATAAAATATTGCACTGTGCTGGTTTTTAAGTATGTCAATTAGTTTGATACTGATTAAGCAACTTTATTTATGAATATGCACCATTTTCACATAGCATAGGTTAAAATAGAGCCAGTCTGCAGCCTGCCAACTGCACTCCAGCAGTTACTAACAAAAGTCAGCTAAATCTGCTCACACAAGTGTGGAAAGTCAATGTGGAAAACTGTTGGCTCATTTTTTGCTAATCGGTTGTTTACAAGTGAAAATGTGGCTCTTACAGTGAGTTTTGTGTGCACTAGCTACTGTGCCTTAGCAGTTGTAGGCCACATCTGACCTCTCATGCATATAAAATATTATATCATGCAGGTTTTAGTCTTTCAGTTAGTTTGTGACTGCTTAAGCAGCTTCATTTGGAAATAAATGCACCATGCTGACTTCACATAGAATCAAAGTGAGCCGGCCAAGCACTGCAACCTCCGAGTTACTTAAAAAAACAGTTACAACCGCTCACACACGTATTAAAAGCCGTTGTGCATAAGTATTAACACAATTCAAGTCACATTCAAGTTCGAGTTCATGTATCATGATTGCATTACATAGAATAAAGTTAAGCCTGCTAAACACTGCATTATATGAGTTACACAAAAAAGGTCAGGTTAAACTGCTCATATATGTATGGAGGGTGAATGTGGATAATTATCAGCTAATTTTTGGATAAACAATTGTTTACCAATTTCAAATGTTGCTCTTGTAGTGGGTTTTGAGTGCACTTTCTGCTGTGTGGTAGCAGTTGTAGGCCACATTTCACCTCTCATGCATATAAAATATTACACCATACAGGTTATTAAGTGTGTCAGTTAGTTTATGACTGATTGCGCAACTTTATTTGAGAACAGGAAAAAAAATCAACCTTCAAAGTAGTTTCTATCAGTTCCGTTGGCGTTTACAATAGCTACAGTTATAGTAGGTAATAATACAGAAACCCACATAACTGACATTTCATTGTACAGTCCAGATCTTGAAACACATTTGCCCAGTTCAGTTCTTGCTTAAACAGATTCACATAGTATTTATTAAAGCTTGAATAATATTAGCCAGTACACGAGATAAAAGGTGTCACTTTAATAGAATAGTAGAAATTTCATAATATAATATGAAAGTGTGCACTTCATTATAGGTGTGTAAGGTGCGTAAATATAATATCAAGTTCAGTGTTCAAACATAAGGACATTAACTCAATACAGAGATGAGTATTGCAGACTGTTTACTCCATTGTCTATCTACTTTTGATTTGTATAAAAGAACCTCTGAAATGACAGACCATGCATTTTTAGAATAAATCATATGACTGTGTTGGCGAGGACTCTTACCTACAGCACACTGGGGCTTTAGATTTGGCTTCTCTACTGGAAACAGAACTGACCTGAACAGCAGCAAAGTGAAGGCCCATTGAAGTTCTAAAGTACAGAGTATAAGAAAGTTGATAATAAAGTCTGTGCTGCTCTGTGTGACAACTTTAAATGTGCCGGTTGCTCAAAACGCAATCAACATTTGCAACACAGGATTTAATTTTCATGTTTATTAAATTAAATCTTTTTTTTTCTGGTAGATATTATGTAATGCAGAAAGTGTAGAGGACTCTATAGGACAGAATCTCCATATTCTCTGCTGGTTCAAGAATGTAACAAAACTATTTTTATAATATTGTGCTTCTAATGCTACGGTTCCTCACTAATCTGATGTGATGAGAACTGACTGGTTGGATGCTTAACAAAGAGATTTGCAACATATAAAATTGAGTTTTCATCACTTGAAATATGCACAGATGACCCAGGCATCCATAAATGCTATATCAGTGGGAATGTCAGGAAATATCAAAATACTAATACATAAATACATGTTGTAGTGCTTTATAGGATGACAGTCAGTTCCAAACACCAGCGCCTTGTGGTCATGACTTTCCAGTGGTATTTTGACATGACATGTAACAAAAATTGCTCTGGCTTTGTTAAACTTAAGGAAGGTGCTCAAGATTAAAGATACACCAAAGCGAAGAATGCACGGTCTAACATTTCCTGCCTCGAGGGATTACATATTGTTGTTTTTAGGGTTACCTTTTACTTCCTTTAACCCACAACAGACAGGAAAGCACAATAATGAAGAGCTTAATGAATCAACAGCTGACATCAAAGACATCTGGTTAAGAAGACAGTCAACCCCCAACTGCTCCTGCTGAACTGTTAAACTAAATGCTGGCTTCGGGTCTAAGATGTGTTTTGTGTTGTGCGTTATTTAAATAAAGATTTAATTCACCATAAGCTTGCTCTAAAGAGCCAACCAGCTACACGTGATGTATTCAATTTGGACAACCAGATTTTCTACAGAATATTTTGCAGAAACTTAACATCATTCCAGTAGGCACATGTGCACTGACTACTAATAGTTTAAAGTATTTCACAGTTTATGTAACATAGCATATAAAATGGTACTGGATTGTAAATTCAGGATACTTCTAAATGCATTTATTTGTCATTTAATGCTGTATTTGGCAGAAATCTGGAAAGAGCAGTTTCTCTTGCAGCTCTTTCTTCCCTCCTGTCTATTCTAACCCCTCCCACCAGAGGAGCATGGGGACGCATTTCAAACAGGCAAAAATTGTCAAGCTAAAAGTCAACATTCACTAACTGCTTCACATGGGATTCAAACCCTGATCTCCCAAATGATCGTCCTCTGTTGAAGCTTTTACGTTACCATGTCATACTCCTACTGTCGACTTTGTTGCTCTTATGTCATCTGATCTGGGTGAAAAGAACTGTGATTTGCCAAAGTCTCATGACACAGGCTAGATTTTCTAAAGCCTTAAAACAAAGGAAGAGATCTCGTTTCCTCTCGGACAACTTGAATTAGAATATGCTCAAAGGTTAGTGTGAAATTTTTGCACTTTGACGGAAAAAAAATACTGCCTATCCCAGCTTTAACTGCATACACAGTGCAGGAAACAGAAAAAAACCTAAATCAAATTATTATTCGGTCTAACCAGTCTTTCTTTTTGAGACCACACCATTTCTCTTCAGCAGATTTTCTGCTTTTTGGACTTGCCACAGTACATATGTGGCTTTAGGCCATCTAAGTGTCGTCCATCTCTTCATGTGATTTCAGACCGGCTCGATAATGTTAAGATCAGGACTCTGTGGGAGCTGAACCGTCTGTTGCAAGACTCTTCATTCTTCTTCTTGCTAAAATTAGTTCTTCAGGACTCTGGCGGTTTGTTTGAGGTTGCTGTCTTCAGCTGCAGAATGAATTTGGAACTGGTCAGACCAGTCTGTGGGTCAGATGATCTCCTGATCATACTGGGTGATGGAGAAGAATCTATACATCAAAAGTGTCTTCAGATTTAGAGCTAAAGCTTTTGAATAGTAGTGGATACCTACGTATACAACACTTAACGAAGTAATAGTAAAACATCACTTTTACACAAATTTATGGCAATATGCACTAACTCACACCTCCACTTAAATAAAACAGCACTGTTATCATTAATTGACTAAAACATTAAATGATCATAGAAATCTTTTCTACTCTTGATGACTACATGTCACAACTTTAAGAATTTAATGCAGAATCTTAGTGATCCTCTACAGGATTGGAAGACAACGAGGTCCAACGTGATGTCTGACAGCTTGAAGTCTTGATGTTACCAAAGAGGCCAACCAACAAAATATGAACCATGGACTAGACAAACTGAATCTTGTAGTACACACATCGGAGAATTTTTCATTGGCAGTTACATGTTGGGGGATAAAATGGATATCATCAAAATTTTACTTAGCTATGGAAAGGCATGGTTTTGCATTCATTGTTCTGATCTAATGGCATCTGTTGTTTCCTAAAAATGTAGCAACAACAACTTCTATGTGTTTTTTCCTCATTTTTTCTTCTTCTTTTGTGCCAGAGTAAACTATACCAGTTTTCTGACATGCTGTGTAACTTTATTGCATTAGATGCATGCCTGTACATACATTTGAAAATAGTGATAGATAGTGATTGCACTTGATTGCACAATGCTAACTGCAAGCATAAAATAGGACAAGAAACTTTAGTGCATTCACCCCTTGTCAACAGTAATTCGTCTTTTTATACTTGATTTCCATCAGTCACGAAATTAAAAATTCCACCATGAACAAACTGCTCTTATTCACACTTTACTTACTTTTACAGTACCTGACACTCAAAGCATCTCTCCATTTCACATTATGGGATAATCAGTGGTGCATAGAGGAAAGGACAGTCAACCAGATAAGGCACAAGGTGCACAGGGTGTGGTGACTATGTTTGGTATTCTTGTAGCCAGAGGCATATGGTGCACCTGCAGCACTTATAGAAACTGGTATTGGATTACCAGCAACACCTTATCAGTGGGGTGCTTTGCAGTGTGACATCAATCATGGCCAGTCAAATAATCAGCCCTGCACGTTTGCTTTTAAAGGGTTGTGCTGTGATCCAGTAAGTCTCGAAAGCTTTCCTCACTAGCAAACAACATGCAAGATGTAAAACAAACAAAAAACACACAGCAGCTCAAAATGCATATAAATATAAATACTGCACCTCCTCACTCAACCCAAAAATATGGTTTTCACATCAGCTTTATTTAGATCTAAGTAGACAAACGAGCATAATCTAGTTGTTGATGTCTGAAGATGTAAGAAAGAATCGATTTATTACAGCAATGCTAACCCATGACCAATATATGTGCTTTTTACATTAGGAAAAAACACAAAATCTTCACTTATTCACTTCACTGTTTTTTGTAAAAGTCAGCATTTATTTAATGTTCAAACACTGCAGTTGTAGGTAAAGCTCTCACACTTGAGTTGAACTGAGTGAGAAATTAGGTATAAGACCAAAACACAATGACTATCCCACTAGACTGGGGTTTTAGGCAACTGCATGGAGAACATTGTGCCACAGACACAAGTTATCAATAGGTTATCATTTTTCTCCAAATGATCCAAAGGAATCCACTGTAAATTCTGTCATTAATAGAACATTATTACTGTGAAATTGTGAAATAATGTTTGTGTCTATTGGCATGGACAAAAACATGCACTGAGGGGCAGTGTTTCTTTATATAATCTCACTGAACACTGTCAGCAACCCATTGTTACTTATTTAATAATCTATTTAGATTTTGTGAAAGACGGGCACTGGTTCAGACGTGAACATACAGTTTGGGGGAGGGAAATAGGAACAAAATACACAGAATCTGGTTGTACAGCTTATTGTGGATGTTGGTCAGGTGTGATAGAACTACTTATTTATGTTATTTCCTTAAATTTCTCCACTTAGGCTTTTTGAATAGAAACACACTCTGTGACCATTCAACTAAACTGCATTATCTGGTGATCACAGGTAAGGTATGTTGGCTAAATATCAGAATGTATTTCCTTTAGATCAGCAATTATACTTTTATATCTTCTAAACGCAGATTTCACGTAACAAAAATATTTAATTTGTCACTTTTACTAAGAAATACATGTGAAAGATGCATGTGTGAAGATGTAAATAAAAAAATGCTTTGAGAGTTTCTCTGCCTATATGTCAGCAAGCACTAAGATCCACAATTATTTAATATGTGTAGAATATCATATGGATGTGCTGTAATATCTCTGTGAAGTCACACATATATTAAGCTGAAAGTTGCCATTATTTTCTTTTAATAGTTTCTTTATTAACACAGTTGTGGGTATAGTCAAATTCTTATGAAGAGAAACAGTACCCCACAGTGGTTAGATTTTCTCAGTGCTCCCAACTGTTTTCCTTTCACACTTGGTTGTAATGACTTTTGCCCCCCAGGAGTATACAATGAGAGGAAAACATTATGCTAATATGTTCCACATGAGAAATTAAGATTAAGGCACGGTTAAGTCATATGTAGCAAATGTCACCTCTGTTGTCAGAAAGACTCATCTGTGTCCTCATAAAGAAACAGCCATGCACGAGAAGAAACAGGACAAGAGGGAATGGATGATTATTTTAAGCCATACACATCCAAAATAAACTGGAAAATCAAACAGATTAAAATAGTGATAAAACTACTGTAATGATTACAATATATTAATAAAGAACATCCAGTGACAGAAAGTAACTGCACTTACTTGTACCTACTTTGACTCTATCAACTCTTCATATGTTGCTTGTTTAATTCCACTACATTTATGTAACATTTTTAGTCATTATTTTATATCTTAAAAATTCACATATAACATTTGTTAATCCTATTAAACACGATCAGCTGTTGCTCTAGATTAAACTGCTGAGAAGCTAATCTTCAACAGATTAGCAACATTTTGACGTTAAAGATGCTCTAATTAATATTTTCACGTTAAGCATGTGTCATCGCATTACACGTAGTGAAAGTTGTTGATTGTAGAGTCCAACACACAGAAAATTATCACCTAATTCTGCAGTTGTCTTCAGTTTTGCAGGGCTTTGTAGCCTCTTTGTTTAGGTTTACTGTCAACACTCTCAACAGTGTTGTTTTTGGCCACAGCAGCCACAGTTAGTGACTAGCTGGTGAACACACACATCGAGTATTTAGCAGCTTAAAGAGACAGATAATTCTGATGAAAAATAAGGTAGTGAATATGAATTTGTGTTCATAAGGTCACCAGAAAGCCTCCAAATAAAAAATGAATGTTGTTCTGCATTCGCTGGGTATGTAACTGTTAAATAATCTCTCTGTAAACTTTACAGGGAAATGACAGGCCAGTAAAAGCAGAAAAAAATAATAAATTGCATGTTCACGTGGATTCACATGTAATGAAATCCATGTGATCAGCACAAGGACAGTTAGTTACGATTTAATTTTTTCTTTTTTTAAAATGTAGTGCAAATGAAAAGGGGGTTGGGTAGCAAGAAATTTGCATACCAGAATGGGTGTGGGTTTTTTTCATTGTAAAAATGTAGACGGATCTGTTTCATGAAAAAGTGGTCGAAGTCCAGAGCACTGCTTGTAAAAGCGAGGCAGGTGTTGCCTATAGATTCTAAAGCTGAGCCTAGATACAGGCAGTAAACCATGAGAGTTTAACATTGCCTTTGCTCTTGTACCATGGTCGTGTCAACTTTGCAGTTTTATACCTCTAGTGGTCAAAATCTGAAAAGCTTTTAAAGAAAATATTTTAAACGTTTTGAAGGTCCCTGATCTATTTATGCTTATATTATGTGCCATACGGTGGAAGAACCTAGCTAAATCTAGGCTTCAAATCATCAAAATCACTTTTGTCTATATGTACCATTTAAAATTTTTTATAAATTTAAAAATTTTAAATACATATGTCTAATTATTGATTCATTTGTCAACCAAAATTGGTTTAAATCAATAAACTTTGCTTATTGTGTCAAATATTGCTATTTGACAAAAATGTCATTAATCACCATTAATTAAATGTAAAGAATCTAATTAGTGAGATGATTTTTTAAAAAGCGTCCCATCAATCGTTACAACATTAAGCAGCTTCGCAAAATCACGTTACATTACAAAGCTGTAGCAATTATGGTGGGTAACAGGGAGGAGGGTGTTGGTGAAACTGTTATAGAGCCACAAATGTCACTTGAGGAGGTCAAGGTGGATGGATGGGTCAACAAAAACATTTGTCTTTAGCCCAAGAGATCCATTTCAAACCAAAAGTGTTGTTGTTTCTAACCTTAACAAACTACCTAATTTAATCGAAACCATGACCTTTTTTTTTTTTTTTTTTAAAGCTAACCAAACCTGTCACATCATAAGAAGATTAATTATTTATTTTCCATCATTTTTCAGATGTGAAATCTATGGCCCATTCCTTGACACCAGTACACTCATATGGGCCATATTAAAAGGTACAGGGACAAACAGCCTATACAGTGTGGCCATTCAAATAGAAGAACATAATTTCAGTCATCCAACAATAATGCCGATGGCTACCACTGAATATACAGTGCAATATGTGCATCCAATTTGCCATAATTGTTTCATGACTAAGATTCCAGCGTGAGATAAGTATGTCTTATCGTTCTTATTTCTTGGTCATTCACACCACAACCTTGGTTTTCACACAGGCCTATCTTCTTCTGCTGAGGTCAAGCTGGACTTATTTGTCTTGCTATTGCACAAGATACTGTATGCTGTAAAAAAAAATGTCAATGATTTTCACCTTTTGTGTCTGTCCGCTAGGCTGTTCCTTTTACCTCCGATGCTCAATAAGAAAAGCAAGCCCTAAGGGACAATTTGATGCTAAGGCTTGAACAGTTATTTAGCAACTATGGGATAGTGTGACCATAACGCCAGATGACGCTATCTATCTGTCCTTGGAGGAGTGTCAGTGGTCACAATGATCACCTTCTTCCAGAACAGCCTTGGATGCGCGATGTTCGTCATTTCCAGGCCATAATAAAGCATCTTTTGTCTGGTGACCGTATTTGAGACAAATAAGGAGCATGTCAGGCAAAGGATCACAGAAACAGTGCAGGCTGTGAAGTGAACACATGAAAATAAGGTCTTCATTGGCGTTTCAAGGTAATGAAGCACTTGTCATTTTGTTCAGACAGTATTATATAAATAACCTTGGGACATTGCTGTGTTTTGGAGTCCAAGAAAGGGAGCTTTGAGGACACACACAGTTGAAGCCATTCAAGTTTCAATGTGCTGTTGATGCTCATAAGTGTCATTTACACCAATTTTATATTGCCCAACCAAGAGTTACCACGTTTAGTATAAAACTGTAGTCATGGAACCAAACAGAAAATGGATTGGGTTGTACTGACTCAGATAGATGAGGCGTGTGGATATGGTGACCTAGAAATGTTAATTATTAAGGCCTACAGCTAACATTCTCATATTAAAGGTTACTCATGGATATAATTCCTCAGCAGCAATGGAGGACAAATTGCTCTAAAGAAGCGTCTAAGTCTTAAGGCCTAAAGCTACCACTCTCATTAAAAGTTACTCATGGATATAATGCCTTACCAGCAAAAGAGGACAAATTGTTCTAGGTTTTTAATCTGAAAACAGTGGATATAAGTTGATGAAGACACTCTCACGTATTAGCGCATATCTTTCCATCGTCAGTTTGCATAAAGGCTCTCAGCGAAAGAACATGGTGACACAAAGTTAAAATGTTTTATCCCCAAATTAGCCTTTGAAATCTTCCAGAATGCATGTCCAGCGATGGCATTCTTGCATGATCAGTCCATGTGGTCTCGTCATTCATCCATTCTGTCTGTATAAATGCTCATTGTGATACTGTCCCCTCAAGCTATCTTCTAGTATCTGAGCAAGCTAGCATCAGTACAGTGCTCGCTGTTGTTTCTCACCACTTGGTGACACATATCTGATTTAGAGTATCCTGTCAGATGAACAAGATGGGCCTTCATCACGCTCACTGCTGTAAATTTTGAAAAAAAGACAGTAAAATCCATGATGGAGTTGACTGGCCCTCTGGTGACCCTTAATTTACTCCAAAATTTTCTATTGTGAAAGTGGTGCCATCCAATTTTATTTTCCTGCATCCATAGCAGATAAAACTATTCAATGTAAAATATGCTACAACAGTTTATTTATAATGGGGGCTAGCTTAATTTTCAGTTAATTAAAAGTGATTAAAGTTGGTCTATAAAATGACAGACAATAGGGGAAAATGCCCATCACAATTTGTGATCATACATGACTGACAAAACCAGCAATTTTTCCTATTTGAACAGTCTGAAGAAGTTTATTTTTTTTTGCACTTTTTCTTTTTTAAAAAAGGAACAAACTAATTTTTAATGTTATATTCTGTCAATCAGCCAATCAGTTAATTTATTGTTTCAGTTGTAACTGACAAACTGAATTTTTACCTCTGTATGGCACCTGACAGCCATTTGATATGTGATTTAGTTCTTACACTCCAATATCTGTGCTTTTAAATAAATCAGCTCTGCCACATTTTCTGGCAACAGGATTCAATACAAGCTGCCACCAGTCAAAAATATTCATAGTGTACAACCAGAAAAAACACCCAGCTGATAATAAAATAAATGTGGACCCTTTCAGCCACAAAGACCAGCCCAGTGTGAAATTCTGCCCAAACAGTCCCAAAACATAATAACTGAAAACCACAGAGGCAAGAGAAACATAGAAACACATATTAGCCTATGTGTGTCCTGCAGCTCCAGGCCGTCTTTTGAAAGCATGCTGTCAGATTAATTTTCAACCTCTCAATCTGAAAGTCCTGCTGATGGCGAGGTTTGGCTTATCCTGCTTGTTCATTGTGGAGCTACATTTGCGATTGATGGAGCACCAGAAAACCATGCTGCTTTCCTTTTGTATACCCACAAAGTCTGGCTGTAGACAATGAAAAGAAATAGTGCTGTAATTTGAGCGCTGCGGTACGTAGGGGGTGGGGAATGAAAATCAGTTAAAAGGTTGTTATAAGTTTGGGCTAAAATTATTGACAATGGAAATGCCAATCTTATTTAGTTGTTTACTATCGATGGATGGAAGTAATAGAAGCAAAAGCTGTCTAGTAAACTCTCTGAGGTTGACATTGTGGAGGATCTCCTGGTTTTTCAGTGGAAGATGTACAAAGTTAGACTCATCAATACTGTGCAGATAAATACAATATATAATATTTTAGAATGACTTCCACTTATCTAAATTTTTTGCAATTACATTTTCTGATGTTGTTTAGTAAAATTGTAAGTGTAAAATGTTCTAAATTTCTCCATGATTGGAAATATTGAAATGAAATACCTGAGAAAGTTTGAAGAACGTCGTATATAACAAGTACACATTATCATCCTTTCTAGCAAAACAAACCTTAACTTTTGTTACCAGTGTATCACTTGGTTCGTGCAATAATGCAGAACCCAGCTATCTCTGAACTTTAATGTAAACTGCAGGACATATTGATCAAAAAACACTACGTATGCACCTTGCAGTACTGTGTTCCTACTAGGGCCAAAAATCAGTTTTAGTGATGTAGAAAGCTGTTTTCATCAAAATTTCTTAGTGGCATGAACTTATAACTTCTCGAGAGTTACTACGATTGACTACCGCTGGTGACTCCTCTGAGGCCCATTTGAGTGAATCATTAGATTCAGCCAAAAGCACTACAGTGAGAAAATCTGAGGAGCTCAGCAAAGATCTGAAAAAGCAAACATTGACTTGAACAAGTCAGGAAAGTCCCTTTTTCAAAGGAGCTACACATCCCACAATTATCTACACAAACCATTGCTTGTAAGTATTAAGTACATGGTACAGTTGTATCACTGCCCTGATCAGAAGGAAAATGCAAACTATCACCTGCTGCTGAAACAATTGGTCAGGACGGCCAAGAGTCAACCAAGAATTATGAAAAAGCAGGTCAGCAATGAATTAGAAGCTGCTGGAAAACATCTGTCAGTGTTCATAGTCAAAGAACTACAACGAAAAAGCCTCCTGGAAGACATTTCCATGGTCAGATGAAACTAAAACTGGGCTATTTGACCTCAATGACCAGGAATATGTTTGGAAGAGAGAAGGTGAGGGAGGCCCTTTACCATAAGGATACCAAACCTATAATACTGCCAAGCATGGTGGTGGCAGTATTATGTATATTAAAAAATGAAATGAAATGAAAAATGAAAATTATGTTGTGGTGCTCTTCTACTGTCAGTGCAACTGGTGCTTTACACAAAGTAAATTGAAAAATGATAAAGGGGGGCTACTTCCACAGTCTTGAAGAAAACCTTAAATCATCAGTCAGAAGGTTGGGTCTTGGTCCCAGCTGGGTGTTCCAACAAGACATGGACCCAAACTATGCATAAAAAATGGTAAAGAAATGGTTTAATTAGGCCAGAATTGAGAATCCTAACTTAAAAGCCATCAAGAGCCTTTGGAAGAAATAGGCCTCTGTCAGAAAGCCAACAAATTTAGTTTAAATGCATCAATTCTGTCAAGACAAATGGTCCAAAATACAACCAGAATCTTGTGGACGGCTGACAAAAGTGCCTTGTTGAGGTAACAATGACCAAAAGATATTTAACCAAATATTAGTATTTTTGTATATATATTTTTGACCCAGCAGATTTTGTCACATTTTCTGCAGGCCTTTAATAAATCTGTATCAGAACCGAAATACACAACTGATATTTGAGTGATTTTGTGACAAAGACGCATGTGTTTCACTGATTCCATCATTGAAAATTCAGAGTTTTCAGAGTCATTGGAAACTCAAGACTGGTATGATGCATGTTGTCTTTCAAGTGTATAAATGAGAGAGTGCACAACATGAAAGCATGAAACTAGCATGCTTAAGGAGATGCAGTTTAAAGGATTGCAGTGAGCAAGGTAGCTAGGTGGGTATGTGAATTACTGGGGAGTCATTAATATTACATAGTGGAGTAGACAAGTGGACCCCAGGATTAATCGTTTTTTACAAAAATAAAAACAAGGGTTTCAGAAAAGAAAAACAACAAAAAAAGATTTCATCAGTTTCAGTTCAGTTCCAATACGAACCAACAGGCGACATCTTTGCCTGTTACATGCATCTTACAGATAACTGACATAACTGACATAATCCATCCAATATTTTTGAAGATATTTCACTTAAAACCATACATGTGAATAATTTTGTGATGGCACTTGAAGAAAAGCCAGCCGATCACCAGAATTCAACTCATGTACTAAATGTGGATGTATTGTGAGTGTCAGATCAGCATTACCATCCATATAGCCATTCTGCTATCAAGGCTAAATATGTTTTGCCTACGACTTGAAAATGGTTCGACTGCTGTTCTTCGTTGTTGTGGTAAAGTCTACTGCAGTACTGACATATTGCATTACATGAATACAATACTTGCCTCAGAAGTGCATTTAATGCACACAGTGTACCAAATCCCATCGTTCTGCAATGACCCTGACATACATTGCATAAGACAACTCCTTCTTGTTTCTCAAATCACCCTATTTCCTTTTTTGTCCTTGCAGAGTTAACCCACTCCCTAGTGAGAGAAAACAAACGATTTTCTATTAGTTCTCAAGATTCAAACAGTGAGTGTGACTCACCGTTGGCTTATACAACACAAACCTTCATAGTTCTCTAAGCTCTCCTCTCCTATCCTCTCTCCTTCTGTCACTCCTCTCATTCTATCTTTCTCCATTTTCTTCACCATCGTGCAAAGTCTCAAGGGTAGACTGAATGTCCTCCTCCATTTGGCTGCTATTTTGGTCTCCATGTCAACAAGATATGAGTCACCACACCCTCCAAACACGTGGACACAATCGCTAAAACATACTACTATTAATATAGGAATCAGCCAGTCCATTTAGTGTGTTCACATATCACTGTGTGTCAATCATGCTCGATTCGAACAGCTGGCCCAGTGATGTGAAGATGAATAAAACTACTTGAACATCTGAACAAAGTATCGCACTGTAGGCATTTTCCTCTGAAGGAGACAAACCTATTTTTACATGCTGCTGGTAAAGCACTTTCAGCAAACAAAATATAGGATAACAGACTGTGTGTGTGTGTGTGTGTGTGTGTGTGTGTGTGTGTGTGTGTGTGTGTGTGTGTGTGGGTGTGCTCAGGTGCTGGCTATACTTGTGGGGACCAAATGTCCCCACAACTGTAGGAAAACCGAAAACAATGTCACTTGTGGGGACCTCATTTCGGTCCCCACAAGTTTAAACAGTGTTTTCTTCGCCATATTGTTGTTACTGAAAAAAGTAAAAGTGCAAAAACGTTTCTTTAGGGTTAGGCATTGTTTTGGTCTGGGTTAGGGTTAGGGGTTAGATATGAATGGGAGTCAATGGTATTTCCCCACAATGATAGAAAAACATAGTGTGTGCGTGTGTGTGTGTGTGCATGTGTCCTGGAAGCTTATATGTATAGATTACATATACATTTCTTATTTGCCAAGAAAAGACTCATGTTTTGTGCTATAAATTATCTATCTATCCATCTATCTATCCGTCTATCCATCTATCCATCTATCCATCTATCTATCTATCTATCTATCTATCTATCTATCTATCTATCTATCTGTCTATCTGTATGTCTATCTATCTATCTATCTATGCAAAAATGTCACCTTTGTTTGACTGCACAGTGCCATCAAACATTTTGATTAATACATCATCTTAATTGTTGCAGGCAGCTCAGCAGTTAGCCCTGGCACCTCACAGAGGGAAGGTTGTGGGGTTCAAATATGCCAGCCGATGGGGTGTTTTGTGTGTATTTTTCATGTCTCCAATGTCTATAAATGACAGAATGCACTGATGCTTGCTCAAACAACACATACAGTGATGATCTGATGCCCCTTATAGGCAGAGTAGCATCACTCGTCTGTGCCTCCAGCCCTGTCTCCTAAAAACCTGCACTCTAAATTATATTTTAAGGAGAACGTATTTTCATTTCATTTGTGACATATTGCCAACGTGTCTAATCAGCATATCTTTTCTATTCATTTCATTGATTTCTGTTGCTCCTTTTTAGCCAAACAAATAATTTATTAGATATGATGATGCCCCAGAAAATGTTTGAGAAGTTTTAAACATCTTGTAAAAGGATTGTATGTTAAACAATGGTATTTTTTTCTAAACCTAGTAGTTTTAATATGTGACAACCTCCGGGCTTAAAACAATGAATCCAGAGTGACATCACAGAGGCTTTGTTTGTCTTTATATGCAGTCTGTGGCCTAAACCGGGCTTTTAAATTATAGTTAATGCTGTACAAGACTCAGTTTTAACTCAATCTATATGTTTTCCAAAACCTTACCAGATAGTTTTTGTTCTGCAACCTTCAGGGTTGAAAAATGAGGCCATCACTCATGTACCAAAAACTGCAATTCCTTAAATGACCACTTCAGCCTTGCTTCAAAAATTAGTTCATCCTCACGGACCCACATGTTAAAATCATAGACTGGATATAAAGATGGACGTAGCATCTGGCTCCAAAAATGAAGCCCACCCGGAAATGTCAAAAACTTGCAATATCTCGCCGTCCGCTAGGGTTGACTCCAAAAAGCTTTTGCTCCATAGACCCCAATTCATCACCGGAAAAAAAAAATTTGATAGACTGATTTTCTACAGCTCAGGATTTTTTTCCCGTTAGTTTTCATGGTCAAAATGAGAGATCAGGTGGCCGATCTTAAAATAAATCAATACTGAATTTTAAATAAATCGTTAAAGTTGGCGGAGCCAGGGGGCGTGGCTATACTTGATAGACAGTCTTGTCTGGAATGATTGATGGATCCTTTAGGGCGAGGCTTTCAGCAGGCTGGCTTCAGTCTGGCCCGCCCATAGACTGGTCCTGCCCCTAGTTGTTCTCCGATCCAGCCTGTTTGATGACGCTTTTTACGTCACTGGCTCCAAAAAATCCAAAATGGCGACCAGGAAGTAGCAAAATCCGGGCTTCATTTTCTCAGCATTGAAACCAACGGGTGACGTCACGGTTAGTTCACGCCTGGTTAAAATGCCCAACTTTACAGAAGAAATAAATCAAATCAAATCAAATCAAATCAAATAAACAAGTTTTCAGGCTGAACCAAAATTAAACAACAAGTGGAAAACATAAGTAAATAGAAAGTCAGAACGAAATGTGAGGGGAAGAATAATGGTCACACATGGGATGTGAAGCCGATCTTCTGTGTGAGGGTCCCATCCCAGACTTATGACTCCTCCACCCTTCCGACCTTCAACATGGTCTTTGTGGTTCTTTCAAATTTGAAATATTTCCTACCACAACATAATCTTACATTTATTTCAATCATAAATGTGAATTAAGTTCAGTTGTACAGGGGTGTCATTTTTCTTTAAAGACACTGTTCCTAATACATAATAATCTTAGATGGTTTAGGCAATGCAGGTGCTACTTGCACCATTGACATAATTTAGTCAGTTGTGAACATCAGGTACAACTTTTTACATTAGCACCAATTATATAACAACCAAGTGCCTCCGACTGCCTTTTCTTAAGTCTCAATTTCAGTCTCTATTTTTTGATTTGATTTGTTTGGATCCCCATTAGCTATGGCAATGCCGAAGCTCTATAATTACAAGAAAATAACTTGGTGACAAAGAGGGGCCGATATGCCAATGTTTTTTAGATAGTCAATTTTTTTTTAAAAACAAACAACAAATTAAAAGAAGTAACTAATAATTTAATATACTTTAGCCACCAATTTATTTTATTATATTTTGTACATAAAATGCAGCTCAGTGTGTTTATAAAATAGTACAACAGTTAAAATATATCAACATGGGTAAAATAGCATTCAGCTGCAACCCTAGTAAAACATAAAAACATGATAGTAATGACAGAAATAGCCACAGAAATATAACTGAAAAATGTTGTCTGGGTGAGATTATTTTGTTTCAGGCTTCAACATGTCGCTGCTCTACCTCTTTGCCAGAACAGTTTGTCCAATTTTGGCTCATGCAGACTTTTGAGATTTGTCTCGGTGACACACATTGAATCATTTTGCAGTTTTTAATTTGGACCGTCGTTAGTTGCTTCGTGTCGAAAACGTCTCTGTTAATGTGTTATCTTTATTTAAACCAAGACTGACATGAGTCACTCCTGTGGCCAGTTTGGCTGTTGTGACTTGCTGCAAAGTTCCATTCCTTTGTCATTCAGTGTTATTTTGTCTGCCACATAAAAAAAAATAGACTGATTTCTTCTCTCAGCCAGGCATCACTCTATGTAAAAATAACTAATATTACCATAAACTATTACAGTAATACAACAGAAAGGGGTGTACAGGTTAAATATAAAAGCTGTAAACAAGCCACACTGTCCACTGAGAGAAAAACATAGAACTCTATAGAAGCCAAAGTTTACAGCCCTAAGTATAGCAGAAAGTATTCCCAGCCCACCACTCATGTGCAAAACTAATTAATAATTTCTCAGCTGATGTCCTCCATGAGAGACATCAGAGGGTTGAAACACGTCACTGGATCTCTCTTGCGCACACATTTCTGCCAGCACCGTTAAGCAAGGCTTTCCCAAAGACCTCTAGGCATTTCTGTTTTTGATGAGGTGCTGTTAACAAAGGAATCGTGAAGCTAGGAAATGCAGAGGGACTAAAGAAGGCAAGAACGGCATGCGAGATGATGAGCACCATGCATATATTCAACACGGTAGTTTAATCAACTGCACATTTTGCAATAACGCAGAGCATTGCACGCTTTAATCAGTCTGCTTTCATATCTGCAGCTGTTAATCGCAAGAAGGGCTCCTTTGTTTTTCTTTCTCTGCAAGATTTTCTGGAAGTTGCTTCTCACAACCGATGATCTGCGTCATTCAGCACAAATGCATACACCCACAACACACACACACACACACACACACACACACATTTTGCACAGCAGTCTCCCCGTACACAAGGTTATGTGAAGCTCATTTTCACATTTGAACTGACAAATCTCAGTTGGTTTGTCACTACATGAGCAATCCTTTCCACATGCAGATAATGATGGCGTTACCTGTGGAAATATTGATTATTAGTGGCATGTTTCTGCAGTGAATCAAGCCTGTGAGCAGCCAGTAAGTGGTAATACATGAGCTCATTTCACACGGATTGATAGGAGAATGAAACCTTTATTTCTGTGCTGTAAAATTGAAACAGTGAAGCTTGCAGCAGATTGCTATACCAAAGAATGGTCCCCACACGAGCCATAGAGGAAGTTTTGATGGTGATTATGTTCCCCTCTGTGGCAGAAAGAAACCTAAAGACATAATCTGCTGCACTGCTTCTTCTTGTTGTTTCTGTTCCATTGTGCAGCTCCAACAATTCAGGTTTTTACAGCTCCTAATAATTCCAATTTTTAATGCTTTATCCAAAATTATAGAGTATAGAAATGTGAAATACTTGAATCCCCACGTTGCTGGCATTACACGCAAGAAATAGTGGAGGCTGCAAAGTTAAATGTGACAGCATCCAAACAACAGATGTAACAAGTCCCTGTGTTCCTAGAACAGGCATCACCAATAGTCAGCTGGTAAGCAAGATCTGGCCTGCTAATGCTTTTTTTTTTTCTTACTCAAGCTTTTCATGATTTGTTTAGGTCAGAGGAAAAATATTCACACAAAAACAGCCTTTAAAATCACTGAAAGGAGAAGGTAAAATCTAACAAACGGCTTCTATTTCATGCTAATAAAGTATAAAAATTCTGAAAAATGTTTTAAATTTAGGTGTCATAAACAGGAAAATGAGGCAATCACATTATATGAAATTTAAACTGAGCAAATTGAAGGCATTTAAGAAAAACTGAGCTGACATTTTTGCTCATTTGCTAAGTTTAACTCAAAGTTCATGATAAATAAAAAAAACAGGACAGCAGAATATAAAATGCAGTTCATTTTCAACCTCATCCAAATCACACAGATGATACTGTCTGTCCTCCTCTGGGACTGAATGAAGCGTCCAGTTTGCACAGCCAACGGCCGGACGCCAGATTTGAACTGAGCACAAACAGACCTCTGAGCTCTGCCCAGGTTCACGGTGACATATTGCTCAGGATGGTAAGTTACTAATGACACAGTATGTTCTCAGTTTGCTCACTATTTCTTCTGACTATTTTACTTATTAAACACTATGATAATCTAAATATTTCCTCGAACTTCCTTGCCCATGGACAGTTATTTAAGCAATCCCAGTAAAAGATTTGTTTAATAAGTCTGTTGTGAGCCAATAAACACAACATGTCGCCCTTTATCTTGATGTCACATGCTTCCCGGATCGCCATGTAATGACAATTTTATGGGACATTTTATTCTTATTGTTTCACTGTTGCACAAGTACAAGATGTGGGTGTATATTTAATATATTTAAATGTAGTGTCATCGGCAGCTTCTCAGGGCTTAACCTTATTTAGAAAAAGCCACTCTGAGCCCTACAAGGAGAAGTGAGATTTTTAAGGCAAAGCTTAAATGTAGCACCTCTCTGAGAACTGAAAAGCACAAACTGACTCTTTGATATCTGTTTTTATATAAATAAAATGCATGATCTGATTGATTTACCGGCCCCGATGATCGTGTTCAGTCTCTGCCAGAAGAACTAATTCAACAACAAACCGACTGCAAAATCCACAAGTCTAACAGCACGTACTCTTGTTTCACACCAAAAGGAAACCAGTCTGTTCTATAAAGAGCTTCCACAGCATTATGAAATACCCCATCAACGCTGAATTTCAGTAGACTGAAGAAGGTCAGGATTTCAGCTGTCAATAGCCTTTTGAATATAGAGAAAACAACAAAAGTAGATCGCCCCGCTCTAAACCTGCAGAACGTACTTGGTTTGTCTAACTGACCTTTCAAAGTTCACAACAATGTTTCATTTAGAATATCTGTGCATTTTCTAAGCATTGTACAGCGCATTCTCTCACATTTTACGTCTTTATTCATTGTGTTGAGAGACTGAAAGCCCATCGACTGTGACGCGGTTACACCAGTAGACCTCATGGAAAAGGGAGCTGGGCTACGTCATAATCAGCTGATAAATTTAATCAAAGTTTATGTACATTGTTAGTACTGACTGCATTTACTCGAGCTGGAATAAGCAATTACTGCTGAATGGCATTAGGATTCTAAACTGAGGTGAACTTCAAGTGATTTTGCAGAGTTGCATTACAGAATTTGTGTTTGTGTTTTTCTCAGGGCAAAATGTCACAGTGTTTTTTCTAAAGCTCTTAATGTGCAACAGTGCTGGTCTTTTCTCTATAAAACTTTCAAGTGCAATAACACAAATGTAGCACTGTCACTGTATAAATTTAAGTGCAATTCTTCACACCATGGCTGCACTTGGGTACATTACTCATCATGTTTTATCTGTACGTACACACTACCAGTCAAAAGTTTGGACAGACCTTCTCATTCAATGTTTTTTCTTTATTTTTGCTACTATTTACTTTGTACATTCTCACTGAAGGCATCAAAACTATGAATGGACACGTGGGATTATGTAGTAAACAAAAAAGTGTGAATTAAGTCAAAACATGGACCATCATTTATTTTTCAACAGGACAATGATCCCCAACACACCTCCAGGCTGTGTAAGGACTATCTGACCAAGAAGGAGAGTGATGGAGTGATGGAGTGATGGAGTGATGGAGTGATGGAGTGCTACGTCAGATGAGCTGGTCTCCACAGTCACCTGACCTAAACCAACCCAGATGGTCTGGGATGAGATGGACCACAGAGTGAAGGCAAAAGGGCAACCCGGTCTCACGGGGATTCGTGAAACTGTCACGTAAGTTTTAGTTTCGGTTTCGTGTGCACCAACACGATTTCGTCATGTTTTTCGTGCCGCTCACCACGAAATGTTTTTCGCTGTGGTAATCACATCTGAAAGTGGTTTATACCGGCGGATTCATGGCGATCTAAGCTGTCCATCGGCGTATACTGCTTGTGTGATCGCGTTTGCGGCCGCCGGCCGCCGGACATTCTTGAAATTCCTATGCAAATTGGTAAGTGTACCACCGGCTTATGGTTAGGTTATGGTTATGGTTATGGTTAGGATTATGGTTAGGGTTATGTTTAGGGACGATGTCATGCAAAATATAGCATTGGATTCGCCGCGGTTTTACATTAAAAATATAATATACACATTCTTTTGAAATACGTTCTGAGTGGCACGAAAAGTCCGCCGTTTAAAATACATTGGTGTGCATTTCCTGGTGAGCGGCACGAAAAACATGACGAAATCGTGTTGGTGCGCACGAAGCCGAAACAAAAATTTACGTGACAGTTTCACGAATCCTCGTGAGATCGGGCTGAAAAGGGCCAACGAGTGCTCAGCATCTCTGGGACCTCCTTCAAGACTGTTGGAAAACCATTTCAGGTGACTCCCTCATGAAGCTCATGGAGAGAATGCAAAGAAACAGCGAAACAGTAATCAAAGCAAAGGGTGGTTATTTTAAAGAATCTAAAATATAAAACATGTTTTGACTTATTTTACACTATTTTGTTTACTACATAATTCCATAAGTGTCCATTCATAGTTTTGCTGCCTTCAGTGAGATTCTACAATGCAAACAGTCATGAAAATAAAGAAAAAACATTGAATGAGAAGGTCTGTCCAAACTTTTGACTGGTAGCGTACATATGTTTATTACTATGTTTTATTTGTATCTAGCTGCTGTAATGGGAGTTTCTCTGATAACACATTAATAAAGTTTATCTTTTGAGACTCAGAATTTAGTCTTGCGTTGGGTTTTTGATGGTAATAGTCAAAAAATGTGCTTCTAGGAAAAAAAAAAGTTACATATTTTCCAAAATTCTGGTGAAATATATGCAAGGAATTTTGGAATTCTAAAGATGCCCAGCAGCAGTGTTTTGGATTACCACAAGTCAAAAGCACAAACAGATCGAAATAAAGGACTTGTATGGTTCCATGTGAGAACATCCCTCATTCTGGGAGTTTAACACAGTGATTTATTTATCTGTTAGCCATGAAGAGGTGGGTAAATTTTAGAAGAAGAAAAAATAAAAACAGCATCGCTTTGAAAGGGAAAGCCATCGTGATGTGAAAAGACTGATCTGATTTGTTCAAATGGTGGATCGCACATATGAGCAGCACAGTATAAGTGAAGTAAATTGTTGCAGTTGACTGTTGAATTTTAATGAGTTCTTCAGTGAGCAAGCTGCTCCCGTAGAGCAAAAACTTGTTCACTGCGTGTCTGCTCTGGACCCACAACTCTCTCTGCCCTCTAATGATGAGAAGTGCAGAGGATGTTTAAAAAACCAAGCTGTGCCAAGTGAACCCACATAAAATATGTGGGTTCACTTGGCATAATTCACACCACTGTATGAGCAACCCATCCGAATAACATTACTTTCAGTTAAGTGACAGAATGTGTTGTTTTATCAGCATATGTCCGACAGAACCAGATACGCAGCTTTAATATGAACACATCAGGTTATGCAAGAATTTCAAATAAAGGCTCCACTCAGGTTGCAGGTGTTTTTAGGTATTTTTTAGTTACGCTGGACGATTACACTTCTGTTTACGTTGCAGTTGAGTGAATCTATGATGGAAAATAAAGTATCAGAGCAAAGTCTACACACAGGTAAAGCAGAAAGCATAGATTCATTGTCCTAATAGGTGCAACCAAACTAACAAGAGAGAGATGAGGTTGTCAGCGACGTACAATCTACCCACACAGACCAATCAGGATAAACAAGAGAATACACCAATGTGGATGGGCAGCAGGTTTAATAAGGGACGTGGGATTGAGGATTCATCCAGTGAGTCCTTTGGACACACAGCAGCACAGTCATTAGCATCGTTGCTCATAGCAAGAAGGTCCTGGGTCCTGTGTAGAGTTTGCATGTTGTCCCCATGGCAACATAGGTTTCAGTTCAACTAGACTTGAGGTTCAGTTGCTTGTTGGTGTGAATGTGGATTTATTTTGTAGGTAATTTTGATTACTAGCACACTCCCACTGCATCGACCTGCTGTTTGGTGTGTCATCACCCCCTGCAGCAAAACCCTTGAATTTTTTATGTTAATTTTTAATAAAGTAGCCTGTGATGGCATTTTGACCCACACTGACTGCTGGCCTCTTTAATGAACATTATCAGTGTTTTTATATGGGACATATTTCAATGCCACATTTGCAAAAATTGCAAAGAAATCACACTAACTTAACAGCAGTGGTCGAGGTAATTACTGCAATAAAATAAAATTAGAGACACAGATAAAGCACCGACACTGGGACACCTCCTGTGTAACTTTGCTCACTTTAAAGCCCCCTTAAACAAAAAGACAATAAATCATCGATACATACAATATGTTCACTGTCTTTTGGTGTATTCCAATGTTGTATAGCTACTAACAAACAACCTGGAGGTCCACCTGTTGCCACGACTACCTGGCTCTGCTGTATCTGTGGGCTGCCTCAGGAGTGCTGGGACCTGCTGCTGTCCCAGGTGGTCAGGTGGCATTTGTTCAGCAAAGACGTAAATATGACGGTGTTATTATGTGAGCTACACTCTCAGTGTCAGATCTGAATGCTCCTATTGATGCTACTGAAAAATATGCACACAGGTGCACATGTTCACAAAATGGAAAGCAATATTTATTATATTTGATTGTTTTTTACGAGCTCTGCTGTATGTATCTCCCATTGAAGCTCTTGTTATTTTTTGTATTTTTGCATGTGCAAGACAGACAATTAAGAGCAGCAATGAAAGAAAGAACTTGACAGACAAGCACCACTGAAGTATTTACCAAACAGTGCATGTTGGGACATTTTCCCAGGCACACATGAGAAAAATGCAGCAGAAAAAGAGAGAGGAATGAAATGATGAGTTTTCAAACTCCATATAGTATTTGATTTGATCTTAACGTAATAATCAGACAGCTGCTGATATTGCAAAACACTCCATTCCAACTGTAAAACTTTTCAAACACCCGGGTCAATATATGACTTTTTGTAACATAGTTGACATTTTTGCTTTGATAGGCCTAAAATCAACATGGCCGCCTATAACCAAACACCACATGGCATTTTTAGAGGGTCTTTTGAAGTCGATGGGATATATCTTGACTACATTTTTATCAAAAGTAAAAAAAAATTAAAAATTTAATATTTTTTAAGTTCATTATGATCAAGTCTTTTTTTTTTTAAATCCATAATTATTTATTATAGAAAAAATCATTTAAAAAAAGTGACTGCATATCACTAAAATGTCAACTAAATAACTGTCTGAATTTAGTAACAACCACCTTCTAATTAGCTAAACAATAAAAAATGAGCTTATTCAAAAAAAGTTTTGATTGTGTTCCTTTTATGTTCAGATGATCATGACAGATACTTCTTTTTGGCAATTTATCAAATTTTATATGGAAAATAACTAATTGTATCTGTGTCTGAGAAATCACTCACAACTAAGTTACTCATTAAAAAAACACCTCTCAAGGAAGTGTGTTAATTCCAGATCACATGACCTGCTCCACATGATGTCATTTCCTCCTGAAGAACAGACTGGCAAGACTCCAAGGCTTTCTGAGTTATTTAATATAAAGACGTGGATTTATCGCATGCCAACAGGTTGACCACAATATCTTTATAAATAACTTTCAATTTCGGTTTTACTAAATTGTATATAAAATATTTTAGAAGAATCTTTCTCTAAAAATGCCATGTGGTGTTTGGTTATAGGCAGCCATGTTGATTTTATGCCTGAAAACAGCAAAAATGTCAACTATGATACAAAAGTCCCACAATTATATATTGACCTGGCTGTTACAGCAACATTATTTGCATATGTGCTTTTCATCAGTACAGTTGTGGTGTATTCTGACCAAACACACTGTTCAGCTTCATTTCAAAGTCAAAACCTCTATGTGTTGCCTCCGTCATACGATCAAGCTTGTGAAAGGTAATGTATCTGTGTTAGTCCACAAACATCAGTGTTAATGAGCAATTTCCCATGAAGAAGTATAACAGGGTTATTTCTTAACATTACTGGAAAAAAAAAAAGAGACACCTGCAGAGGAGTGAGATGTTTTTGTACTTGTTTGTACTCTGTCTCGTTTCAAGTTATTGACAATCACTTCTATTATATTCCTGGAAGAAGGAAATCTGGGAAATAAGTGGTGTTGTTTCCTGTGTTTAACTGGAGATTTTCTTGTTCCACCAAAGTCTTGAAAGAGGTGCTGAACGGCTGGTTAGGGTGGATGTTTTTGGAGCGACATATTACATTTGAATAACAGCTAAAGTTAGACATCAAAGTTACAGAATAATCAGCGTCACTCCGTCTCTTCACGCTCAGATATTTTCCAGCTGCCTCCTTCACAACTCACTGAACCTTTTCTCTCAATCTCATCTTTTGGTACTTCTGTCCGTCACTCAGCACCTAGACTCATGCGTCATCCTCCTTTTCTTTGAAAGTCAGCTCACAGGCACTGCATGTCGTGATGACATTTCATGCTCACATACTGGATACGTAATTAATTAGAATTCAGATGTTTTCACGCTATT
The DNA here is from genome assembly GCF_021347895.1 of Acanthochromis polyacanthus. NCBI lineage: Eukaryota > Metazoa > Chordata > Actinopteri > Pomacentridae > Acanthochromis > Acanthochromis polyacanthus. Next base: position 8,925,090 of record NC_067114.1, on the reverse strand, counting down.
TTTACTCCTATAAGTCAGCAACGTTTTATCAATAATGAAAAAAACTATGATATTCAGCTTGGAGTTGCATAACAGCCAGATTTAACGTGGTTCATATCAATTTACAAACAGCTGCTACATGCAGGTCCCTGTGAACACTGGCTGCACGGATAAGAAATTCACCATAAAGTGTTCTGGCTGCTTTAAAATGAGCAAGCACCACCTTATAATAAGTGTAAGAAATCTGGTTTGGCTCATTGGGGTGGTGGTAAGTTAGCTACTGAACAGGAAAAAGAAACAAAATTCAAGGACAAAGTAGGAGTTTTTTACCCTGAAATGTGCAGGCTGAGTGAGAAGGAGGCTCTCACCTGGACAAGAGAGCTGCTGCCGTCATAATGATGCTGTTCTTATTTAACCTTATTTCAGACCTTTTCAGTCAGAAACAATGAAAAACAAAAAAATCCTTAAAATTGTCATTGTGCATGCCTGATGAATGAAGAGAAGCTTGAGTTCTTTTGCACTGATTATAATTTTATAGTATATTGTAAAAGAGTGAGACACAACCTAAGATATTTTAGTTTTGGCTAAATGGTTTTTAAAATATTAGAATTAAATGAATCACATTTCTGCACAAGCATAGCTGTGTTATACTCAAAGTTTGTTTCTAGGGCATATAGTTCTTGTGCAGTTTCACCAAAAATGGTTGAAAGAAACTTAGACACTCGTGGGGTTGATTGTGACAGGCAGATGGTTATTTAAGACCATAACTAAAACTTGCTAGAAAATTATTTTGAAAACCATTTATTCAATACAAATGGATCCTCTATGTGGATTTTCCCATAACTGATCGATATCTACACATCTCTTTGCCAATTTATTTATTTATTGGATAGGGACAGTGCGCATTAATCAGTCCCCCCAGAAATGCAACCGTCTACGCAAATTCAACCAGTCTCCGTGAATTTTGCGCGACCTTGCAGTTTTGTCCAATCACCGCAACTTTTCCATTATTTTGGTCAGTCTCCCATGAGTTCCACCAATCATAGCAGCCCCCAGCGCAAATGCAATGCACATATGTCACCGAATTCACTTCCTTGTTTATGGTTTGAAGATGTAGACATGTGCAATACTAATGTCTCTCATTTACCAACAAAATTACTGCTAAAGACCGTGAAACACAATTCCCTGATGTTCTTCAAGTAAGCGGAGGTAAACTGTTTTGCACCCATGCGATCTTGTGGTGTAATACAAGCAAAAATCATCAATTTAGAAACAATCTTTTTCTGCCATGAAACATATTAGGAGAATGGTGAAACGAGCGGACCACAGACCAGACAAATCACTGTGACAGAAACTGTTGCATCCAGATCTGATAGAGCTCTGAAAGAATGAAGGGAACTTAGATTAATTAATTGACGTGACAAGCTGTGAGCGTGTGTGTGTGAGTATGTGTGTGTCAGGATGTGAAATTAACTTTATAGGCCACTGACAGATACGTCCAAATGTGATTCATTCAATAGTAAATCATCATTTTGTGGCTTAAATCTACCAACCACTTCATGTTCAAATAGTATCTGGCTGCAGCTAATTTCCCACTGTGGTGTACCAGCTTGTGTTGGAGCATGTTAAAGAAGCAGTTTCTGAATAAATATTGTCAATTAAAATGTTGAAACGTGTTCTAAAAGCTGAAAAAATGCAACTTGTTAATAATCGTCACCGTCTCCCGCAATTCCATCACAACAAATACGCTTAAAACATCGGAACTTACATCGCAAAGTTTTTTAGAAAAGCTGCTGTGAATTCATCCTGGAAGGACTGATTAATGAACATCTATTTAGACAGCAATAGACGTAAATAGCAACAATGCTAATTTGCATCCACAGTCCCTAGGTATGTAAAAAAAAAAAAAAAAAAACTTAACAGTGAAACTTCGGACAATTGGTCACAATAAAAGCACATTACAACAAGTACACAAAGAAAGCACAACAGTGAAACATACAACATTTCATCTATCATTAATGGAAAGATCGATACATAGATGATAGACACATATAAATATTATCTATCCATCTATCTCTTTCCACCCATTATAAATGATGGATACATTGGTATGTCTGGACATCTTTCTGTGTGGATGGACCAGGCGTAAACTAACCGTGACGTCACCTGTTGGTTTCAATGCCGAGAAAATGAAGCCCGGATTTTGCTACTTCCTGGTCGCCGTTTTGGATTTTTTTGGAGCCAGTGACGTAAAAAGCGTCATCAAACAGACTGGACCGGAGAGCAACTCGGGGCAGGATTGGCTGAGGACTCTCTTATCCCGCCCACATTTTACTGCAGAGGCTTCTGTTGCTGTCTATCAAGTATAGCCACGCCCCCTTGCTCTGTCAACTTTGACGATTTATTTAAAATTCAGTATTGATTTATTTTAAGATCGGCCACCTGATCTCTCATTTTGATCATGAAAACTAACGGGAAAAAATCCTGAGCTGTAGAAAATCCGTCTATCAAATTTTATTTTTTCCAAAAATGAATTGGGGTCTATGGAGAAAAAGCTTTTTGGAGCCAACCCTAGCGGACGGCGTGATATTGCAAGTTTTTGATACTTCCGGGTTGGCTTCAATTCTGGAGCCAGATGCTATGTCCACTGTATATACAGTCTATAGGATGGACAGGTATGGTATCCATACAGATCTATTTATCATCTATCATCATCTATTGGTCTAGTATTGATTGATATTTAACTGGAGGGACTGATGGCTGTAGACTGAAGAAGTTTATGCACAGTAGATCCTGGATCCAAATGTCAAAATAGAAGAATATTGAAAAGAAACGACGTATTCAATGGCGGATTAATACACTTTGTCCACGAGGCTGGCAACACATCGTGTGTTTAAAAAGGGTCAGAAACCACACAACATTATCTGAGAGACAAAAGCTTGAAAGAGTTCAATCTAAAACAAAGGTAAGAATCAGTTGAGTCAACCTTCACTTTGAGGATCATCACTGGTGACCAGATGTGGCTCTGTGGCTCCAACTCAAAGACCAAACAGCAGCCATCACAGTGGAAGAGCCCACAGTCTTCAAACTCAAGTGTATCAGGTCTGTATCACAACAAAGATCATGCTGGTCATTTTGATGGTATATCTTGGCATCAAGACAGAGTTCTATTGTAGGATCCTGAAGCATCTAACAGGATTTAAGGGCTTTATTTGGGCATTTGCAGAAACAAAAATCAGTGCAAATAACTCCTTTGCTCACTGTTTCTCAAGCAAGTGCCATGATTAACCTGTTTACAGAATTCTGATTGCAGCTCGCAGACCTTTTTCACAAGAAACATTTTGATGTGTCATAGCAGAAGAGGCACAGCAAGTTTATTTATACGACACGTTGTCATACACAGGAGTTATTCAAGGTGCTTTACAGGCAAATGTAAGAAATGAAGTGAAATAAAAATGTCATTGAAAAAATAAATTATAAAAAAAAACAGCACAGATGAGTTGAATCAAACGTATGCAGATTTATAAAATAATTAACAATCATTGACTAAAACAGCTTTAAAAGGCAAAGAATGAGAAAAATAAAAGCAAGCAAGAGATAAAGGCAAATGCAATAAAATAATAAATAAAGGAAATAAAATGAAGTGAATGAAAGTGCAGATAAATTTAGACCAAATTGCGTTAAAGGAGTGAAAAACCCACTGCAGTTACAAGTGTGTTTTTTCCTGTATAACAAATTCAAATGTCTGTTGTGAAAATTGTCTATAGAAATGTGCAATCAGACTCTTTACTATTTTTTTCCCTCCATTAAACACAGCTTACATTTAATTAAATAAGCCCATAAATATTGAAGGACATTTCGGCGTGTCATAGAAGTAAAAAGTACAGTTGTTACTTTTAACAACAGGGTCAATATATAATTGCGGGACTTTCTGTAACTTAGTTGACATTTTTGCTGTTTTCAGGCATAAAATCAACATGGCCGCCTATAACCAAACACCACATGGCATTTTTACAGAAAGATTCTTCTAAATATTATGTACATAATTGAGTACAGTTGAATTTGAAAGCTATTTATAAGGATATTGTAGTAAACCTGTTGACATGCGATAAATCCACACTTGACTCATACACTACTTTATATTAAATAAGTCAGAAAGCCTTGCCAGTTTTTTCTACAGGAGGAAATGACATCATGTGGAGCAGGTCATGTGATCTGGAGTTAACACACTTCCTTGAGAGGTGTTTTGTAATGGGGAACTTAGTGGAAAGTGATTTCTTGGACACAGATACAATTAACTGTTTTCCATATAAAATTTGACATATTGCCAAAAAGGAAATATCTGTCACGATTATCTCAACTTACAAAATAGAACACAATCAAAACATTTTTGAATAAGCTCATTTTGTTATTGTTTAGGTAAATAGAAGGTGGTTGTTATTAAATTTAGATGATTATTTAGTTGACATTTTAGTGATATCCAGTCATTTTTATTAATAAGTGATTGTTTCCATAATAAACAATGATGGAATTTTTGAAAACATGATTATAATGAAGATAAAAAACATTAGTTCTTTTACTGTTAATTAAAATATATGCAAGATATATTCCATGGACTTCAAAAGTCTCTCAATTACATATTGACCCAATAATGCTGCTGTTTGCTATGACAGTGGCCCATCATTAACAAAACCAGGACCCTGAAACTAAACCAACTAAATGTAAATCAGTCATCATTTGGTTAATTTATTTACACCTATGTTATACCTTACTTGCTTAAAAATTGGCAATTTTTAAATGATATTGAGGTATATCTCCTTACATTCTTTGAAATAAGAGATACAGTTTTCTTAAATCCATGTAGTTTAAGGTGCAGCTTTATTGTCTGTGTACAGATTAACGAATGGGCGCTCTGAGTGATTTCCAAATTTGTGTTTTGAGTTTTAGTTGTCAGTGAAATATAAAAATAGTCTTTTATAAAGCGGAACAGCTGAGGGGTCTCTTCGAACATATTTGAATTCTTCACTTGAATAACAGGAGCGGGAAAAGGTGGAGTGTTATGAATGAAAATACCACACTGTCTAAACTGTGTCGCGTCACACCCAAACAATGTCACTAGACGCCTCTGGCAGTGAAAATACAGTCAGCTATTAAATGGCTCCATATTTAACATTACATTTATTGTAATGTTTGGGAATAAAGACCTCGGGCTGCAGAGTAAACACAGGCATGGAAAGCACTCCTGTCATGATGGTATTTGCTGGGATATGGAAGGAACGCAACAAGTCTGGCTCATCAATCAGGGCGAGGTATATAAGCGTGTCGAGCTGCGTACAGAAGGAAACATTTTCACTGACATTTACGTTCATGTAATCCTAAACGAGTCCGGCTGTTTTTGTTAACACAGAACATGAGAGCGGGTCCGGCCCAGACTACTGATTAAGGAAAGGCATCCTTGGAGTGGAAAGTGATCTATGTATGGAGCACATCTGCTCATTTCAAAGGTTACCGGTCATCATGATGTTAAACATTTCAAGGAGGACTATTAATGAGGTGTTCGGGGAGGTAACACTCCTTTTGCTTTCCAACAATTTAGAAGCTGTACTCGAGAGTCAAAAAAAAAAAAAAACTGTTTCCAAATTCAGTGTTATTCACAATGATATCTTTCATTCCTTGTCTTCCTTTCTGCTTGTGTTTTCTTTCTGTCCCTGCCTTCCTCCTCCCCTCAGTGTTATTCTCACCTCCAGCTCCCAAAACTGCAGCCTGGCTGACTCATCACTGGCCTTGCTATTAGGCTCCTGCCAACACTCACTGATTAAATCATAAAGGAAGAGAAAAATGAGGGTTATTGAGCATACTGGGCCCTATGCATGTGCCAGTGATAAATAAAGAGAATACAGTAAACAAGACGATAAAACCGATGCAGGCAGCAGCTAGCAGTGTGTTTAAAGCATATCTGGAAAGTTGAATTCTCTCATGTCTGAGTACTATATAACATGAATAATAGATGTACGCAGAGTGGACAGCAGATGTGGATGTTAATTTTGGCTGCATTGATTTAATGGTGATCACAGACATGATGAGTTCTGCACTTAAAGCTGCACTATTCAATTTCTGACCACTAGAGGGCAGAAGAAACCCCAAAACAGACACAGCCCAAGTATATTGTAAATTTGGCTAGTGTTGCTGACTTTTATTGGATAATTACACAGACAGCAAATACTGAACACTATTATTAATCAATCAAAGTTTTATTCCTGGCTTAAATCCTCAAATTTAGACAATAAATGCATTTTCTGAGCGGATGTTCTTATTGGTGGGGCTAGCAACATTATTTTTCTGTGTATGTATGATAACAAACATGGTTAAAGTGGTTAGAATTTATGCTTTTATATCAGTAATGGATAAAACGACAGTGTCTCATACTCACAGATGAAGAGAGATAAACGTAGAGAGAATTGTCATCTGAATCAACCAACTTTTACAGAGATTTCTAGCGACTTTCAGCTCATCGTTGTGCCGTCTTTATAACTTTGTAGCATTCTTGTTTTGCTTGGCACCAATTCCCACACAGATAAAGTTAGAAACTCGCTGGTTAGCAGAGTTCAGATTGAAAAGAAAAAAGAAAACGTTTCTCTGCAGTTCCTAAATGTTTATTAAGTAACATTTTGCCAACCAGTTTGTCTTGTTAACTAAAAAAACTAAGCAATTTCCTGTCAGTTTGACCTCATTGTGTTCACAGTTTGCTTCCATTGCCCTCAAGTGGTGAGAAAAATCAGTTACTACATGATTAATGATTCATGCCTCAAAATATAATTAACACTTAGTATTACGTGTGTGTGAGAATCTACTTGGGAAGAAAACTAATTCTGGTTCTGGAGAAACAACACTGAGAGTCGGTGGAATGTGAAATGAAGAGGAGTCTGTCAAGGTGAAGTGTGACGTTTTATTGATCCATCCATCCACCTCAACCTCATGCTTGGGACACCTTTGTAACTCTAGTATGACCTGATTTCTTCCTTTGCTCCTTTCATAATAATAATAAGGGACTTATGTACTGTTCACATGGGATTAGAATTACCAGGGGATTTCTGGCAATTTGTGAATCATCCTCCCATGTCTATGTTTCCTGCAGTGCATTGTAACTTGATAAGCGAAGTCTGCATTTTACTTAAATTTACTGACATTACAGCCCAGATATGGTGTCAAATCTGTGCACGTTTGATGGGTCACAGATGTGACACCTGCTCTGTCCAACCGACAGTGTCGCCAGGACGACGTAATTTGTGCTTTCCAAAACCCTTAGGCCTATATGTCACTGTTAAAAGACTATGTGTTAAGAACGCTATTGTTAGGGTCTTGTTAGGTTTAGGCACAAAAAACACTTGGGTAGGTTCATGGAAAGTTTGTGGTTGGGGGTAAAATGATCACTTTTAACATGGTATGTAGTTGTCATGGCAACAGTAAATATGTCAAAGCAGCAATGTGACTTGAGAATGGTGGGCAGCGTTGTCGGGATAATGGGCCATCAGAGAGTTTGTACTAAGCCTGTTCAAAGACAGGCCTAGAAAAATGTATCTTATCGCATGTTGCTACGCACGTCATCCATCTCAATATCCTCCAAAATTTCAATCTTCTTGTTCATCTGATTTTGCCATTTCTGCAAATGGTCCATAGGCCTGTTGTGTATAGACCTACTCCAGCATTTGCACCTAAAATGCTGTCAATAATTTCCACCGCAGCGTCCATAATTTAACCGGGAAAGAGGCAGAAAACAGGACATGGTAAGTAATTTGTGGTGGAATTCTTACTTTACAAAATACAGACATGGCGCATTCGCAAAGGATTAAGATCACAGACATCCTCCACAGTTTTTAAAAATCACCATCGGCCCTGAGGTAATACTAATCCTGTGTGAATAAGGCTTTAGTTGCTTAAATATCAAAATCTCTGCATGTCTTTTCTGAGCACTAGATGAATTTCAATTCATTTAAACTCCGGTTTGGTCTCCACCAACTCATCTCATATTCAGCTCACAATCCACAGCCTTGGCTTGTATCTCATGTTTAAAAACTCCACAGGAGGTCTCAAAATAACATGAAATTGCCATTCTGAGGAGGTTATATTTGGTGAGGAGTTTTGGAGGCTTGTGACGGCAGTGCGACGTAAATCGAGGGTGTGTCTACAGTGATTTGCGCAGACAACGGTAGTGCTTTGATTCTGGGAACACCTCTGGCTTTTCATATCTTTGTGTCTCTGTTATAATCTGAGTAACATAATAAACAGTCCCAAAATAGCAGCTCCTATACGTTTCCAGGTATTTCTGTAACACGGATCCGACTGCCTGCTTCGTTTACAGGATTCAGAAATATTAGTTCTCATTTCATCTGCATGATCTGATCAGCATATTTTTCTTTATGACATCCGAATCCCTTTGTCGTATAAACAGATATTCAGAAGCAGTTTACAATCAATTTGTCGCCGCTCTCCACCTTTTTTGCATCGGCCTCTCCATTTCATTATAAGGTGTGTGCAGTAAAGCAATCCTGTAGTCCGACGATGAGAGCAGCTCCCTGTAATAAGGCAGGGGGGGGATGAGTCATCAGCAGAATTGAGGTTTGGAAATAAGGAATGTGGAGTCTGTGGCCTCTGGCTGAGATGAAAACCTCTGGTTCTGAGAAACAGACACACTCCTGTGCAAGGTGACCCACAAAGATGGCTGGATCCCTTGTTGCATCTCATTTAGCGGCTATTGTAATAACTCCTCACCAACAGAACGATTCTCTTTTGTAATGAATAAAGGTGTGAAAACTGCAGTTGTAATGTTTTGAATGAAGAACTGAACTTCAGAACACAGTCTACGAACATTAGTCAGCTTAAATCAAGCATAATCACATTTTTATTGTCCATTAGTATGTCAGATATGTTGTGTACTTATTAGTTGTTGTTTTTTTTCTTTACAACTTCCAGCAGAGACATACAGACTTGCAGTGTACTGGCAAATACAGAAAAGGACTACAACCAAGACACGTTCTTTTAAAGTCATATTAAATTACATGAGCTTTACCATCCCCAGACAAGTTTATAAAGACAGCAAATATTTCATTAGACTAGCTATGCTTTTTAAATTTACTTCACTAAACCATCTTACATCTTCTGTAACATTATATTTCTTTAAAATAGTGAGTAGTTTGTCTGCATGACATTCCAAAAATCACTTCTGTAGGGTTTTCTTAATTGAGGAATAAATTGCTGTATGTAATCATTTCTTTCAAACTTTACTGCCATAAAATTGTCACAACTAAAGGCTCCATGTCTAAACAACCATACCGATACATGTTTTGGCACTATAAATGATACAAAAAGCACTTCTGGCCCTAAGGTTTTCTGCATAAGAGGACGCGGCCTTCAAACGATCCTGTTTGCAACCTTGTGAGCATTCTGTGCTAAACGGATGGAGAGTGAAGAAGTGGATTATGTACCAGGATTTATTTGAGAGGTTGTGTATGAATGTGTTTTTTTTTCCCGTGAGAATTTGTCACCATTGCAACTTATTTTTGCCTGAGCTCAAGGTGACTGTAGCCTCGGTTTTCCATCAATGATAAAACTACATTTTTTCGCAGCCTCTTTTCAAGTCTGCAGGAGTGTGTGATGGTACTCAAAAGATGATCACTTCATGAAGGCTGAGCAACTTAATGTTTTAGAGGAAAATGGAATAAATTCACATTTAGAAACAGAGTGGTCAAGAGATGTCAGGACTCGCTTGTAGTTTCAAAAAGCTGATTGCCATTTTGGTAGAAATATAATTTTACCTCTCACATACCTGAAGGAAATAATTCAGCTCTGTTTTATCGCAGAATGCCAGTAAAATTTGGCCTGTGTGATGAAAAATGGGTAAATATAGTAGATATTCTTTAATTAAATAACTGTATAAATCACCAATTCAGTTGTTGTTACTGTGTGACGTTTACAGAGACACATTGGATTTCATTTTGAATAAATATAGAATTTAACCAGTTTTGCATTTGACCTAATTGCCAGCAATAACTGCTAGTGTGCCTTTTTTGGTGTTGTTTTTTTTCCTTTTACTTTTTTTTTGTCAAGAGCAATTACTCTTAACAGTCTCAAGATAAATTATTCGTGTTACTTTTTAATTCCATTAACTGTGTTGGTGTGATTTGAACAAAGAATATTAGGAAATGTGGCATACAGATTGAAAGATGCAGTTCCTGACTGGATTAAAGGATGTTCTATGCCTAAAATCAATAAAAAATAGTGACCCAAATCTTTAAGGCTGCAGTGTAAGAATTTGTCGGCCTAAAACTGAGATTTGAAAGTTGAAAGTTTTTCCTTTGCTGCTTTGTGAGTCTGGAGCCTCGCTTAGTAAAAGGTGGTAAAAGGAGAATACGCACGCACTTCAACTCGAACAGCTAATGAAACATTATTGTGCAGGGACATACCAGTTCTCTGACAAAAGTCGCTCCACTGATTATCTCTGTGGCGTGATTTCAGTCTCTATGCATGTCTGTGTTCCGTCATTCAGTGACGTTTGCTGCCAACGCGCAGCCTGGCGAATATAAATAAAAGCGAAGTGGCTCTTTTTGTTCGTCACCCTTGAAGAATGCATAGTATTTGCAGTATTTCCCCAAATGAACACGGTCCAAGTGGTGTATACGTCACTTATAAGAAGAGGGGGAAATGATAAATGACGAGGAGCCGGGGGTTTGCCCTCCAACCTTCCAACACGATGCTTCGCGATTAAGGTAATGTCATAGTGCTTTACCATGAGGACAGCGGGGCTGGTGAGTCATAGGTCAGCGGTGGGTGTAAGGTGAGAACATCGGAAAGCCTCAGGCGTTTAGGGAGATAATGAGGCCTCGCGCATCTCCCAAGTGCCCGACGGTAAGAGTTATTACTTCCTCTCCTCCTGTAGCTACAAGCTCTTTTTTTCATTCACAGTCTTGCTACAACTGCTCCGGTCGCATATACAAAGACACGTTTCCCATTGCATGTACAACGTATACACATAACCAGCTATCCAGGTCAAAGCAAAGTGTGTTTCACAAGTTGCCCTTCCGTCTGGTCGTTTCCCCAGCTTCTTCTGATGCAAACAGTATAGTGGAAGAAAAACAACCAGCCATGTGTCCTGCCAATTGAACATAGACGCCCAGTCAGTTCATACGTCACTACTCTTACGCAACAGACATTCAAAACCACCTTTGTAATGAAGCGATCCTTTAAAGGTGTCAATACACCGCCCACTGTTGCTCCACTGTGCATGTTAACTGTGTTTTTGACCCCACTCAATAAAAATCAAGCTGTTTTCTTTTATCTTATTTGCACATCCATGTGGTGTTTTTTATATGCTAGACGACACATCATGAGTAAAATAAGCAATCAGTGTGATGGCTGAGCTAATTTAAAGCTGCAGTGTAGCAACGATTCCAAAATCTAGATTCAGATGACCAGGATTTCATACATAGCAAACCTAAGAACCCGATCTGTCAACTCACAGGTGGAGCTTTCCGTGTCCTTATATTACTTTGGAATCAGCTTCAGATTCTAACACGTACAGCTGAATTACTCCAATATTGCAGCTTGCCACTATGAAGTGCAGACTAGTTTCATAGCATTTGGGTTTTTTTTTGTTTGTTTTTTTCTAATTTGTCTGCCTTTATTCTCATTGTTAAACTCCACAAAAAAGGTGATAAACAGTTTATGAGATTGATGCATATTTTAGTCTTGTAGCCAAATATTTTTACAGCATTTGAGCAGAGCTGTAGGTGAGCTGGTGTCATAGAGCTGCAGCGGTGGGGTGGAAAGAGAAGCAGGAACTTCACTGATGGGGACACTCTAAAGTCTACATTGGTGTAGATTTAGATCTAAACCAGTTTAAGGCAGAAAAATACATTTAAATGTGTACTTTTTGAACACAGAGATGTGTTCTTGGGGGTTTCATGAATGCCTGGAGAGGAACTTTTAGTCAGCTGTCTTTCTGAATCTCATTTTACAGTGTTTAGCAGTGCTTTAGTAGTCTTTTCAGTGTTTTTTCCAGTGATTTGTCATCCAGGTCAGTAATGTTTTGTGTTTTAGTATGTTGTGAAGAAAACTTATGGCAAGAAAATGTGCAAATTAAAGTTGTGATTTTATGTGTTGTTATGGGATGTGAACAATGTGGATTAGATGGCACTTTTAAGGATTATACCGTTGGCTGTTTGTGTATGGATCATTACTTTCATCTTGATGTTCACTGTAGAGTGGTTTGACTTTCAAACACACGTAATTCAATTCAAAATGATCTCACTTCATTAAAACTGGCAGAAAAAAAACCCTCAAAGGAAATAATTGCAGCAGTTGTAGGATGAGCTCACAGTCCCAGGAGGGTGGGGTGTATATAGCTGCCATCCAGTAAGACTTACCTGCAAAAGAAGTTACCGGAAAACATTAGGAAGACGTCAGGCCTACTGTTTTATTGTAGTCAGTTAGGCCATTGAACATGCTCCACTATAATGTGTCATTTTGACGCATGTGACGTGACATATTTACTTAAGACTCATTCAGAAATATGTTTCTCACAGCTAAAATATGTAAACTGCCATTTGCTGTTGGCTTTGACTCCTGCAGTTCATAGCAGGTTTCACTATTTACATTTTTCTGTGGCATCAAATTGCAGTAGACTTAACAAAACAGTGATGAATATGGAGCAGAGCTCTTCCTTTGTTCTACAAAAGGAAACAGGTTCTGATCTCTTAAATATCTGAGGCGCTATTACATGGGCTCAGAGGAATTTAAACGTTTACAGGCTCCGTCTTGTAACTGTCAAAATGCTAAGTGTTGAGGGTCACTGTCATCACTGTTTGGAATACCTGCTCTGCCATCACTGTATCCTCTTGTGTTTATGGAGTTACATGAAAAAAAGTCAAATGGGAAAAGTTGTTGAAGTGGATTAACTGATTATAACATGTCTGCAGAATAATTTTCAGTCATTTGATTTACTGAATAAATGTTTTGGTTCTGTAATACTAAAACTGAAGACTGAGACTGGTGAAAGTGTTTTTACAGTTTGTAAAATCAAATGCTTTTCTGCACTTAAATCCTGTCTGTTCCCCTGAGGGTAAAACAACTGTCAGACTCAGATCTAAAGCTAGTTCTCATATCAACAAAAGGGAAGGTGTTTGGTAGCAGTTTATTATAAAATCCAGCTTCAAATCCAGGCATCTAATGCTTTCTTCAATCTTTTGGGTGGTGTGTTTGGTGGTGAATGAAGACAAAACAGAGCTTGATCCTCACTGGGGGGCTGTGCTGTGGCTGCAGAAGTAAAATCAACAGAATGGAAATAAGATTAATTCTATTTCTTTATTTGGTAAATTTCAGCATGTATGATGATGGGTTAGTGACAGGTCAAAGAATATGATGGGTGGGGGTGGACCGACAGTCCAGTGGTGGATAGTCAGCTTACATTTACCATCAGATAGGCATCTAACTGATCCCAAATTCATTCTGCACTATGGCACCTACTCCAAACCTAACAGAGTCATAAAGAATTGCAGAATTTTCAATGGGAAGAAGAATAAGATATCCTGCCACAGATGGTTTAATGCACACAGAGACCAAATCTGTACATCATGGAATCAGTCTGGATTTACGAGGAGACAAGACACTGAGGCAGCCAAGTTCATAGAAGAAGTGAGGCAGGTTTTCTAATATTCTTGGCCTACCTGTCGAAAAAAAACTGTTTGTATTTGTTTCAGGGGACACTGGTGCTTCAATGGCAAATAATTTTCACACAGAATGGAGGGAGAACTGCTGACCTGGACGACAAAAAGGGCACTTTCTCAGGTGGGGATATGGTTGGCCTGGAGTTGCTGAAGGCTCTGTTGGCCTGTTTTGGTTGGAGACTGGACAGTGTGCTCCAATTACTGGGGTATCACATTACTTACCCTATATGGAAAAGTTCATTCCAGGATGCTTGACAGAAACCTCTAATCTACTGTCAAACCTTGGATTCTGGAAGAGCAATGTAGATTTCATCCTGGCTGTGGAACAATGGACCAGCTCTACTCTGGGGAATTGCTGAGGGCTTAATGGGATTTTGACCATCCAGTTCACATGTGTTTTGTAGACGTGGAGAAGGTCTACAACCACGTATCTCTGGGAAACCTGTGGTGGGTACTGTAGGGGTAGGTTGCACCAGGGTAATTATTACGATCTATCTGGTCCTTGTACAACTGAACCAGGAGCTGTGTTCACATTCTCAGCATAATGTCAGTCTGTGCTGATCTTTATCAAACTTGCCCTGTGTCTCCACTGTTTATGATATTAATGGACCTAATCTTAAGGTATAGCTGGAGTGGGAGGGATGGTCAGTTTTGAAAACCTCAGAGTTGCATCTTTGCTTTTTGCAGATGACATGGTTCTGTTTGCTTCATCAAGCTGAGGCCTTAAGGGCACACTGGGGAACTCTGGAGCCAAGTGTGAAGATGAGATCAGCACCTCCAAGTCTGAGGCCATGCTGAGGGGGGAGCTGCTACCTCAAGCAAAGGAGTTCGAGAATCTTGGGTTCTTGTTCACAAGTGATTACAAAGTGGAGGGTGAGATGGCTTATATGGATTGTAGAAGTAATATAGGCACTGGACCAAAGAATTTTGGTGAAAAGGAAGTTGAGCAGGGGCTGCACAGCGTAGTAAGTGGTTAGCAACCCCCCACCCCCCACCCCCGCGACCCTAGTGAGGATAAAGCGGTGCATAGAAAATGGATGGATGGATGGAAGCTGAGCAGCAAGGCAAAGCTCTTGATTTACTACCTGATCTGCATTCCAACCCTCACCTGTGGTCATTAGTTCTTGGTAGCATCCAAAACAATAACACTGCACATACAAGGAGCCAAAATAATGTTCTTCTGTAGGGTAGCTCGGCTCAGTGTCTTTGCCCCTTCACGTTGAAAGGAACCAGCTGAGGTGATTTGGACATCTGATACAGATGCCTCCTGAGTGCCTTCCTTTGGAGACTTTTCAGGCATGTGTAACTAAGAGGAGATCCTGAGGTAGACCCAGAACTCATTTGAGGGATGGCATATCTCATCTGGCCTGGGAACACCATTGAATCTACCACAAGGACAAGTGTTGATGTGGAGAGGAAAGTCTGGAATGACTTGCATAGTCTGCTACCACCATGACCCAACCTCAAAGAACTGGAAGAAGATGAACGGATGAACATTTTATTCTGTTTAGTGCAGTGTGCATAAAGCTAAGTGCTAAATAAAATGATTTGCTTTGTTTTTTATAGCATCCTCACTTCATTTTTAGTTTTCTAAAACATCTGCATGTTCTGCATATCTGGAGGCAGATGTGTCTTGTTCAACAGTTGTCTGGACAGAAGTCAACAATTAAGTGTCTGGATTACGTCTCCCTGTCTTCATGTTTTGTTCTCCGTTTTGTCCAGTTGAGAATTCCTCTTAAACAGGACATTACACGTTCACAGTGGTGCTTCCATACTAAAGTCCTGAAGGATGTTTCCTTCAAGAGTGAAGCTTTAGCAGATCATTAGTGGAATCAGGTTGAGGGTCACATATTTGTGCTTTAGGAAGGTATGAGCACATCTCTGTGTGTTTTTTTTTTTTTTTTTTGCAGAGCAAATCCTCAGGAGCTGGACAGTAGAGATGAGAAGAAGTGCAGACAAGAAATTTGATGGGGAAAGAAAGAGTACTAGATGTTTTAACTCAACTTTTTGCATTCTTTTCAAACACATTCAGCGCTCTGGTTGTGATAAAATGCCTAGACTAAGGATTAACAGTACTGTACATTCTTGTTTTAAAGCTGGTCAAAGAAGAATAAAGGAGCAGAACTAGTCTCAGATAGCTTTTTCAGGGCCAGTTGCAAATGAAGATCCAGCACCAGTGATAGCCATGGCCAGATTCAGACAACTACACAGCAGATTGTAGTTATTCTCTAATTCCAGTAGTTTCTGCTTTGTTGTGCTCCTCACTGATGTTTAATCACAACAATTCAAGGCCTGCTCAACTTTTTATGTGAAAAATTTGAGTTGAGTGTCATTAATTCACTCACTGATTCAAAGTTTAAGTATTTCTATTTGGGTCTAAGTTCCATTTTGCTCATTCTTTATGATACTTTCTCCCATGGACATATTCTAACATACATAATGCATCCAAGCTTGTGTTTTTATGTATTCTTTCCTTTAAATGCATGCTCTCAGTGAAGGAAACAACAGACGTGCTCTGTTCATAATGAAGATGATCAAACTCCTAATATCTCCCTGCAATTTAAAGCATATTTTGTATATTTATTTGCATGTTGTTCTGTCAAACAAAGGTTTCTTAAAAGTGTGGGTAAAATTTTTTTTAAAAAAGTCAATCTTACATATAGTAACACAATGTAGAACTTTGCTTGTAAAAGTGTATTTTGGAATTTCATTTAAAACTGAATTCCTTTAACAAGTCACTACATAATTTATAGGTAAGATCTTGAATGTAAACCCTTAGTAATATATTTTGTTTTAATGTCATTATTCAAATATAAATTTGTGCTTCACCTCATCAATAGTAATATCAATAAAATTATTAATAACTGATTGATATTAACCACTGACCATTGGCATATTTCAGCATCTGTAATTAAAATTTGATTTTATGCTGTGAAAACAAATCTGACATGCTGATTGTATGATTTTAAAATGACATTGTGAGTGGACAAGTCTGTCCTGTGGTGTGAAATAAAACCTTCACTGATCTGCTCGGATCTCTTTCTGCCTCTGCCTGGTCACTGCTCCAGCTTGACCACTTATCATTTAATTCAACATTTAATCGTATGTACAATAATATTTTCTTTAATTAGGCGGTTCCTCATTATTGGTCCACAGCTATCCCTCCTCTCATTGAAGACATTTGTTTTGGTGGTAATAAAAAGTCAGTCTGTTAATGTGCCCTCCTACCATTCTAGACTATGACTCATATCTAAGCCTCACTGCAGAGAGTTATATGTGATGTGAATACTTATCAAGGCAACAATTCTAAACTTGTTTCCACACTTCAGCCTCGTAGTAAATCAGCAGGACGGGAGCACATAATGCATGCTTTTAGTATGTACAGCTGTGCACAGTGCTACACTATGTAGATTTTTTTTTGAAAGAAAAGAAAATGTTTATTATCGTTTATTGTTTTGTGAATTTCTCTCTAAATATCCATTTAGATGTTGCTTTCAGTCTTAAAATTGTGCATTCACATAATTGCTTTTGCATTGTAGGATCACTAATAGAATATAAAACACAACATGTTTATACTGTGTGTTGCTTGTTTACTAGGAAACATTTTGCACATTTTTTTTTAAAGCCTGAAAGTTGCCCTGTTATGGAGTGCATTTTGAGAGGGGAGGGGGAACGCTAACTGACCAACTGAAATAACTGTTGTTTGACGTCATGGCTTTATTTTTAGAAGGTAATATATGGGTGTGGAAGTGCCTTTTCATGTTAGAATCGAAATACAAACACGTAACGTACACATTGACGTGCCCGTGAGCACACAGGCAGACAATCGTGTGTGTGTCTGTGTGTAGATGAGAGTTGTTCTCCTAATCCCAGAAAAAATTTATATTCACACCTGCTGATGAGCTGTATTTGTTTGCACGTGTACCAGTCTGCAGCAGCACAAAGGGACTGCTGTGTTTATGTGCGGAAGCCAAATGGAAACAGCGTAAGACTTAAAAAATCTGGGGAAATTGCATCAGACATGGAAGGATTTCAGATTTGTTTTCGTCTCTCACCTGTAATATCCTCACAGTGGGGGAAAGTATTTACCGGGATTATCCTGTTGACTCCTGGTTTTCTACTGACATCCAGATCTTTCAGCTCACATGGACATGTGCAAAATCCAACATGCTGAAAAAAAACAAAAAAAACAAAAAAAAACAGTCACGTCAAGCAATGTGTGCAGCAAGAATCACTAAACAATGTATTTGAAGGACGGTTGGAGGGAAATGTGTTGCTGTCTGACTTTGAAGTTAATATTGGACAAATGTATTTGTACAGAGCTTTTCAAAACAACGGATGCAGAAGTCTTCACAGAGTGAAATTAAATATAAAAATAGATGACACACACAGCATACAGATCAATAGGACTGGGTCTCAAACCACTGGCTTTCCAGATTTACTTTTGTTTATCTGTTCTCGATTTTCTTTGTTGTTGCTGAATGTATTTTTCTCAAAGTCAGGTCCCCAGAATGTTCAACAACAAAAAAGAAAACATTCCTCTTTATGATTTTAATTAACAAAATTTATTAAATAAACTCAGCGATGCTATTTTATTAAACATAAAATAAAAACCCTGAAAACTTGCGAGCTCTTGGGGATTTCATCTTTCCTTTTGTTGCTCAATTAAGTAGAAATGGGAAATTATAATATGATACATTAAAGTGGTGCCTCAGACACAGAACAACAGAGTCTTATGAACAAAAGCATTTGTTTTGTGCCAGATTATATTTTACTTGCAAAGCGAAATTAAAGTTATCATTTGTGATATTTGCTTTGCCCTATTTATTCACTCTAATTACTCTGTTACACCTTCTGTCAAAAGTATTTCTGTTGTCCTTCTTTGCAGTACGTATTATCTCAAACACAGCCAACAAATTAAAAGTAATAAATTTATAGATTTGACTCACAGGATTTGACTGTGGCCATCAGTTCTTCTTGGTTTATATTTTCTACAGTTAAATCATTTAGCATATTATTAACTAAAAACATTGAATGACTTTAAGAGCATTTCACAAAAATAAGTTACATCATGAGGTCCAAACTGTTTGTATGTGTTCAAATGAATACATTAAGCTTTTAATAAATAAATGCAATGAATTAAATGTTGTTTTATTTGCCAGAGTCAGCTTTGGAAAACAAGTAAGAGTTAAATTGTTTTCTTCAGCTCTGACATCAGCTGATGCTCAGAGCTGATGAAATCTTACTGTTCATGTCCAGTATGGAAGGCCAGGAGTGCCAATATAAAAAGGGAAATGTAATTTGCAGTTTGTGTCGTGAATGATGGACACATGTCACATTCATATTGAAAAATTTTGCAATCTTATACTAATTTTCAAATGAATTCAGTATGCTTCTAAGCAATGGGGTGATTGAGGGGACACAGAAGCTCTCAACTTCTCAAAATAAGTAAAGCTAAAAACAGCCTACATAAAATATTCAGTTGTGATTTGCCATGTTTAGCCGGGGCCCTTTTAATACTTAAGCAAAGCTTTTGTCTCTGAATGAAAACAGTTTAAACCAATCAAGCCAATAGTTCTACATTACAGCCTCCAGTTTTTGCAGCAAGTAGGTTGCAAAAGTGAATTCAAATACTGCATATTAAATATAATTCAGTTAAAAAAACATTAGCATCTTTGCCAATTCACTCAACAAATTTCATCGTTATGTCAGAACTGATTACGTGGAACTCATTGGGAAGCAGAGCAGATAAATGCGTTGTCACACGGCGCTATAAGACGGCTTTGTTTACATTCTCCGGTTGTACACCACCTTAGATTGTGCTACATTTGCTAACTTTTTTGCATTTCAATATGGCTCCCAAGTGTGAGTCAGACTCTTCTGATGGCAGTGCATCGAAGAAAAGGACAGCCGTCTCCATGGAAGTGAAATTAGAGAAAATAAAACGCTTGGAACAGGGCGAAACACCAACGAACATCGGTCAAGTTGTAAAAACAGTGCAACGTATTGTAGCAACCCTCAGTGATGAACAAGTGAGATTTTATCACATCCTCTGGTCATTTATTGAACCTTCACACAGGATACTGTGGGCCATAGCCAAAGACAAAATAACTTTACATTTTTTTAAAAAAAACAGTAACTGAGCTCCAGAATTAGCCGCCATCCCCAGCTCTCTCTCACTGGACACACATTAACTAGTGACTCTTAGGCAATCAGAGGTGAGCTAACACAACATGGCACGTTCACTGACATTAGGTAAATATCTAACTGATCAATAAACATTGAAACACCAACATCAACAACAATATCAGTCTGTTACAATATGCTGCTATTTTTGTAAAATGACTTCAACACGCATTAAAGCCGTTGGTATTCATGATTTTTCTGAAGAACTGATCATATGGTGACGCAAGTAATGGCTTTGTTTACATTTTCACTGGAGTTCCAACTTATGACGAAATTCAACTTGCATTAATCTGTAGGAATGGAACTGTGACGTAAGTCGAGGACCACCTGTATATGTAAACACACATACATATAGAGGTGGTCCTCTATAATGAATCACACCTGCATGCAGAGACAGTCTTTCCATACCATTGCTTCTGCTTTTTTAGCTGAAATTTGAAATTTTAGGGTAACTTTTGTGACTGAATGTGCAATGTTTAATAAACTGCTGAATGCAACAGGATAAATGAAAAATATATAAAATAGGTTGTTATAGTCTTTTATTTTTCACAAATGTCAAGGATACAAGTGCAGTCTTAAACTATTACAGTTGAAGGTATTAATTCTAAATAAAGTCCTCTCTTTCCATTGACGATGTTTCAAATCTAAACAATTTTGCAATTTTCTTTTGCACAGTTTAGCTTTGGTCATTTTAAAAACACAGCACAAAAGCCCTGTTTCTCTGAAAGCACAAAATAATTTGTCAAGTGTCATCTCTTTGTCAAAACCAATCCGCGTTGTGGTCAAGGCAAAAAGAAAAAAAAAAGGCAAATCAAAGCTTCAATTTAAAAAAAGGGGAATGTCAATACAAATGAATGAATGTGGATCTTTTAAAACGTGTGCATCTATGTGAATCTTCCTCTGCAAATATCAGCAAGCTTTTCAGTCAGTAGGGGGAGAAAACACTTCATCCCACTCTCAGTATGTGAGTTCTTGGTCTTCTCTCTCTCTCTCTCGCTGCCTCCTGAGTTTCCCTCCCCCACTGTAGGCAACACCATGAGTCAGAGAATGGCACATTGACATGAGTGGCATGGCCAGCCTCACACAGAGTCAAAGATACAGCTTGGACTTCATCTCAGTGTCCAAATTTTATGAATACAAGTTCCTCCCGATGAGCCCGATTCATAGATTGAACAAACTTTCCCACATGAACTTAGAAGTTATTGTTTGCAAACACGACCTGGAAGCTGCCACAGTCGATCAGAGCCTCGGAGGAATTGGTCAAGGGCACAAAATTGACAGATTTCAAGGGCAGGTGAGTGATGTTATTATTCCTCCAGTCAGTCCGACGAAACAAACAGGCACCCTGCCGGTCGCAGAGCTCACACATTATTCATCCATCGCCCTCTGTCTCTCCGTCCGAGACTGACTTAATCTCACTCTGCATCCGTCAGAAATTAGGAGGTTGTCACAGATTATTGATTCAGATTGGAATAGTAAAATCAGGGTGGCTTTGTCAGGTAAACGCAGCAGCAGACTTTAATCAAAGGCAAGGCCAGATTGCAAAGGCAGCTGAAAAGAGAGTTCAAATCAATCACAGCACATGTGCCAAATGCCAGTCAAAATCAAGAGAGAGAGAAACACTGTGATGACAAAACACAACCCTTTTTTTTTTGTCTGCAAGTCCGCTCAAAAATGACACCAACCAACCATGGTGTCATTGCTTAAGCTTCATGCAATTTTATTTTCTTCTTTGTGACTGTGACCATCACCTGTCCTCATGGCAAATTAACCTATCATGTTTATTTCAAGCTGTTTCTTACATTATGCCATTGAGGGCTGTGCACACCCAAGTGAAACATAAAACAAACACAGGACAGACAGAAAGGTGAGGCATAGACAGTGTTCTAAGAGAAAAGGTGCATTTTATTTGTTTGTGCTCTTTAATTCACACCTTAAAACCAGTTACAAATCTAAGACCCTTCACAAACACCAGATACGACAAAATCCCAACTGGATCAATCATGAAGATGTCAGGAGACCACAAGAAGGATAGATAAAGCAGAGTGAGATCCACAGACACTAACCCAGCAACCTAAACACAACCCTGACTGTTTGCAAAAGAGCATACAACACCGCTCGAATTATGTTAGGAAGCATGTTAATGAACATACAGTATATGGCAGTTTGTAAAATACTGATATTGGATAAATTTGCAGACTGTTTACTGACAGAATATTGCATTTATTTTTCCCTGCAATATTCAACTGGACACTAAAACAAGATTAATATTTCTATGTTGGTCACAGGATTTGTTTAGAGAAGGATTGTAGTCATAGTTCACTACTGGCAGAGTCGAAATCAAAGTTAAACACAAGTTTAGTATTTAACCAAAATCACAACTCTCTGCTTCCAAACTTAAGCTTTGATAATCTTTCACCAACCCGACTGGCTTTCTATGACTTCAGTGCAGTCCACAAATATAGTATAAACATAATCCTGCACTGCAAAAAAAGGTTTAAATGGTTTTTATCATAATTTTTGTTTACATTTTCTTGTTATTTTACAGATATTGCAGGCCAAAACTGTACAGTAATCTCAGTATCAAACATCTGTACTTTTGCAAATGGTAATTTGTTGATTTTTTTTTGGAACAATTTACCATGAAATGACGCTAAAATTACACTTTAATGTTTTTTTTACATGTACAAAAATGCCATTATTTTACAGATTTGTGTGACTATTTGAAAGAAAAAAAACATTACATTACTACAAAGATTGTAAAATACTAAGTAATTTACAGATCATTCCTGTTTTTTAAAATTATAAGTTATATCAAGTAACAGTATGAAAAATACCTATAATTGACATGTTTACTGTAAAAAATACTAATTAAAAAACACGTCAAAACTATACATAATTCCCACATCACAAACTGCACAGTTTTTCACATTTTTGAACACACAATAATCCCCCATCTATTTAACATTTACTGAATGATTTTTATTATTATTTTCAGTGTGGCAGCAGTTTCGTGCTGAATGTATTCACATATTTATAATATGCAGTACCTAACATATATAGCATTTACTACTTTTAACTTCAGCTGTAACTAAGATCACAGAGAGTAAGATCTTAATCTTACGATGCACAAAGAAGTTGCACATTAAACAGTCAGATTTTTCTCCTTCAACATCCAAATAAGTTTCCTTAAGGATTCAACACAGTGGTTGTGTTCATCTAATATATTCTAATCAAGTCACATTCCTCTAGATTTTGTCTAATATATATATATATGTCACTGCCGCATTTCTGTACTTTGTATTGTTGTCTTTAGCCCTGTGGGTATCAGTTCGAACCTTGTTTTGATGCAGCTTGGAGGAGGCAGTGACTCTCTCTCCTTTAAACAAAGCTTGGTACCAGAGTCTAACCCTAATAATAACATGCTCTTAACCCTCACAACGAGCATCCAGAAGTGTCTTGGGAGGTTCAGAAGTCAAAGGTCAGGATGCAGCGACTGGCAAAGACAGAGCTGAGGTCAGGTTAGGTCAGAGGAGGGCAGAGACAGTCAGAAAGGGAAAACAGAGGACATGCTCAGCAAGATAATGAAGTCAGCTTTAATATTGATTTGATGTTCAGGCTTTGCTCTAGTTAGAAAAGTCTACTGAAACACCACTGACATTTTGGCATCTTGCTTGTCATGACTTGTCATGCACAGAACTAATAGCTGTGGCCATTGTGGTTGCATTTTTACACATGAGCTTCTTTTTTTAATTTCTATGCTTGCTGGCTGCCAATAGCTGTTTATCTTAGCTTAGCATAGAAATTGGGAAACATCTAGTAGGGCTCTGCCCCAAGGCAACAAAATCTGCCTACCAGCACCTCTAATGCTCATTAATTAACACATTGCACTGTAAATCAATTGTCAAGTTTGCATAATAGCCAAAATATTTGTTTACAATGTCACTGCAGCAGGCATTTTCTAAGCACATAGCCCCCAGTGAAAACAGCATTTATTCGTTTTGGTTGGTATGGACAAAGCAAACAAGGTTTAAGGGTTTAATTGGCAAAATTGCTGAGGGCTGACATGCAGATTATGCTACCTTTGCACAGAGCCAGGCTACAAACTATATTTTTATGGCATGGTTATTTTATATTATTTTATTTTCTGCCAAAATGTTATATAAAAAAATTTACATACTTTTTTACAGTGCGCATATTGCACTCATTGCCATTGTTGTTACTTTCTGCAATTCTGAGAACATTGTTACCAGAATTGTCCATATGTAGCAGACTTTAGTTCATTTTCAACACCACTAGTAGTTATTTACACCCTACAATAAGGATGGTGCTGACAAAAAGTTATCAGGTATGTTGAGAAACAATATCCTGAGTGGTTGGTTATTTAGTTGATCGGAAAAAATGATATATTATAAATAACTGAGATCCTTTGAGAGGGATTTCTGGAAGTTATTTAAAAATAAATAACCATCTGAAACTAAAACAAAATCTCCTGTTGTTGCTTTGTGTTTTATAAATACCTCCACAAACACTTCTCAGGTGAAGCTTTTTCAGTGAGCCACAAATGGTCAAAAACAGAACAAAACTGTGAATATGCTTACAGCCATAAATGAAAAAAACAAATGGGGAAGTTGCCATGTTAAAGAATGATAGATGGGACAGATACAATGGCTGAATGCACCTCATAACTAATGAGAAAGCGAGGGGAGATGAGTAGGGGAATAAAGTGAGTCACGATTTTCTATGCCTGCCTCTGCCATATATTAGGAAACACATCCTAAATAACATAGCGGCTATATATAGAAAATGTGTAAATGGCATCACACACAAACACACACACACACACACGGGTTGCAGACACATTGTGCATTTTAATTGTCTCACCGTTTGAAGTAACTCAAAGTGAATATGTGATTTGTCAATTGATTCTTTTTCTCCCAGGCTATGAATAAAATGCGTTAATTATTGATGTACTGACGTCAGATGTTCGCTTGAATGTTGTATGTGGTGCAGACCTCTTTCTCCGGGCAAGCTACTTCCCCCACCCCGCTCTCAACCCAACAGCACCCCCCCCCTCCACCAGCACCAGCACCAGCACCTCAGCCCTCCTCCCCCATCGCCGATGCCTCCACCTGGCATGAATGGAACTTGAACACGTTGCAGGCGGCTTGCAGACAGGCGTCAACCAATACAAAAATTAAGTCTGCTTCTCCATATCTGACAGCCTCCCCCTGCATGCTGCAATCCTCCCCACCAGAGGCTCGTGTGTGCTGTGACACCGGAGCACTGCTGTTCCGTAGAGCAACTGGTATCTCTGCCAAAATGCATCTCAAAAATGCTCGACGTGTGTATATATATATATATATATATATATATATATATATATATATATATACATATATATACATATATATATGTATATTTGAGTATAAAAGCAGGATGCTGGATATAGAAAAGCTATTGTGTGAAAGTTTCATTTGTTATGACAGAAATCACAGTAAGTCCGATTCTGACAGTTGTTGATTAAAATCTCTGGCCTATTTCAGAGTATTTTCTCCTCTAGCTAAGCAAGAAAACTGCTTTCTACAAGATGCAGAATTGATATTTTCTCATGTTCTGCTCCTCACTGTTAAATGTAGAAAATTCACATCGGGAAAGGTTGTGTTAACTGATAATTAAAACCACACTCATGTTCACTTTGGTAGGAAGAAAACTTGTAAGAATCACTTACAAAAAGGGGATTTACCTCCATATGTCTTAATCATTGTGAACATCTACATTAACTTGACATTTAAGGAGATTCGGTCTGCAATTAGCGATTATTTTCTCGAAAAATCAGTTAAAGTTGTTTCTAAAGGGCTAGAAAACACTAAAGAAACAAATGCACAATTGGAACAAGAAATAATGCGATTAAAATCCAGTAATATTTAGTTAATTGAATTTAAAAAAAGAAGCTGAAACAGAGAATGATTGACTTGTACAAATTAAGTGATTATCAGTTTCGCCGCTGCTGTGACCTGTTAGTTACTGAAATACACTAAAAGCAGCCATTTCAAGACTGTAATTACGACTAATTTATTGACATTTATATATTTATCAACTATTCAAAAGTTGTTTTGTTATTGTAAATTGGGATGTCTTATAAAGGAACAGTCAGCCTGAAAGTTGTTATCAATAGAAGTCAGTAATTCCTCTTCTGAAGATACGTTTCTGCTTATTTTTACCGTGTTATCTTCAGTCAGTGCTGACTGGCCAACAACTGCCAGGAAAGGCCCTGGGGTGGGTTAAGCGATGAAGGTTTGTGGGGTACTTTGTGTCTGAGCGGTTCAACAAACATATTTAAAGTGTTGTTCTGCTAGTGATGGGTGAATCATCCCAGCTCAGATGTGGTGGCCCCGATCCATCACTAACAGTATAGCCTGCATTAATGAGCTCCTTATCAGCATAAACCTTCACTGCCGAGATACACAAGCTTTTGCTCTCTTAACCTGAACATGGCTGGGTCCGCCAGATATTAAGAGGATGCCGGTCTGCTGTGCTGTTCTTTGTATAACTAACAGTTAGACAGCAAAGGTTTGAGTCACTGCGCTCACACCGCCAAAACGAGATACTGTCTGAACATTGTCAATACAAAGCTATTACTGCCACATTATCAAGTTATGTTGAAAAAAAACAAACATCCTTTTTTCAGCCAACACTTGATGACAAACCTCGGAACTTCTCTTGTATGTTACCTATTTTGTTTAGCATCCTCCCTCTTTGACTCTATATATAAAAAGAAAGATATAATTAGATATAAAACATTTCGTGCTTGATGAGCACCCACCCCAAAGTGTGGAGAGAGAGAGACAAAGACAGACAAGCATAGCTAGGACTGGCGTATGCCAGGGATGTGAAGATCCTCTTGAGGAGGCGGAGGGATGGAGGGAGGCAGAGGCACATTGAAGCAGATGCAGAGAAATGTGAGAGGGTGTCAGTGAGACTGGTGATGACGCGCTCATGGCTGCGGAGAGCTGGCGAGGCCGCGGCCCTGGCTCTGACTCACCTCATCCCCACGGGGCCTCCTGGTTGACGTCACTCAGTGTGCGCTGTGGCATTTCTCTGCTTCAACTTCTTTGTGTGCCGCAGCCACACTTGAGCCTTTCTCACATCTGAGAGACTGTGAAAGTGTGCATTTGTCTATGTGTACAGTATCTATCTATCTATCTATCTATCTATCTATCTATCTATCTATCTATCTATCGAGTCGTTGCATTTAAACAACCAAAAAATAAACATAACATTGTGCATTATCGATATTATTGATTGGACTAACTGTATTTTCACCACGTTAGAGTAAATCTCTAAAAACTGACTGCGTTTTACCTCTTTTTGTCTGCATTCTTTCTCCTCTGAACACAACAGTAAGGTGGGGCAGGTGAAAAATAAAACCTCCCACAACATTCACTGAGAACATTTTATTTTTACAGGCACAGCAAGATCATTCATAACTATGGCATATTGGAAACATATGAAAATGGAAACAGGATTTCGATCGTGAATGCAATTCGATGCACTGTTCAGTGCATTTTTATTAATAACGGTGAAT
Source organism: Acanthochromis polyacanthus (assembly GCF_021347895.1). Classification (NCBI taxonomy): domain Eukaryota; kingdom Metazoa; phylum Chordata; class Actinopteri; family Pomacentridae; genus Acanthochromis; species Acanthochromis polyacanthus. Next base: position 8,897,619 of record NC_067114.1, on the reverse strand, counting down.
AATGGAGCTGTCGCTGCTCAGGAGATTCAGCTGTCATCGCAGCAGAGCAGTATATTTTACAGATATTAAAGAGATGATACAACAAACATGAAACATACAGGTTTCTGACATGGCTGGCATCTATTATTGGACTCTTTTGGGGCCTTCATTTAATGTAAATTGGCAAAGATCGCAACTGATTTCAGTAAAGTTCTGAATTAGACAGCAAGCTAATTACCCTATTATGTGTCGTTAATGATATAAAGGGGACGGTCATCTGCAAGATTCAAGAAGTTTTCTCAGAGTTGTTTATCGAATGAAGGTGGAAGAAATATTCCAATTGTTTACACAAATAAAAGTACTAACATCACAAAATGAAAATACTCTATTTCAAGTATTGCATTCAAACACCTATTTGCAAGTATTATCAACACAATGTCAGAAAAGTAAACACATTCATTGTGCTGTAAAATGGTCTCAGGCAGTGTTTTCCTACTAGTATATGATGATTAATATTACAGCTACATTAATGTTGCATTTTACTGATGTTTAGAACTGAATTCATTTTTAATGATTTTAATCTACAGCTATGCACTGTCCATCCATCCATTCTCTATACACCGCTTTATCCTCACTAGGGTCGCGGGGGTGCTGGAGCCTATCTCAGCTGACTCAGGCAAAGGCAGGGGACACCCTGGACAGGTCACCAGTCTGTCACAGGGCTACATATACAGACAAACAATCACTATCAGATTCACACCTACGGGCAATTTAGAGTGTTCAATTAACCTCAGCATATTTTTGGACTGTGGGAGGAAGCCAGAGTACCCGGAGAAAACCCACGCATGCACAAGGAGAACATGCAAACTCCATGCAGAAAGATCCCAAGAAAGCCAGGACACGAACCAGGGATCTTCCTGCTGCAAGGTGAAAGTGCTAACCACTACTCCACTGTGCAGCCCAGCTATGCACTATATTCTATAAAATCTTCATTATGTTTATATGTCAAATCCATATGTTTCTAAAAAAAAAAGTCAACTTTTCATGAGTTCAGAAAAACAGCCCCAATTTCATCTTTGTGACATTTTAAGCTAATCCAAGAGGGATATTAAATAATTCATCTTCGGTAGCCAAATATTTTTTCACTAGACAGGAAAGTAAAGAAAAACGGTTATCTGAAAAGTAACTAAATACAGACAACAAATGTAATGGAAAATATTTGCTTCCATGATGAGTGGAGTCAAAGTATAAAGTTGCACAAAGGGAAATACTCAAATGAAATACATTTATCTGCAATTTACACTTAAGTACAGTGTTTGTGTCTGTTTAGAATCAGTAATTCTTAATAAGATTGTTTTTTGTGTGTTTTGTTTTAGTTGGATAACTGTCTAATGAGCAAAAATGAAGCACTACTAATGCTAACTTCTAGCTTTAAACCTGGTTAAATGTCATCGAAACAGTCTCTAAGTACCACCAAGAGCAAATGGAAAAACATGTTTCGTTACTAATATTTTTCACAGCTACAGGTGTGTCAATGTATAACTGTGGGATTTTTTGTAACGGAGTTGACAGGTATCATAGTTGACATTTTTGCTGTTTTCAGGCCTAAAATCAACATGGCCGCCTATAAACAAACACCACAAGGTATTTTTACAGAAAGATTCTTCTAAACATTATATATACAATTGAGTAAAACTGAAATTGAAAGTTATTTATAAAGATATTGTAGTAAACCCGTTGATATGCCATAAATCCACACTTGATTCACACACTACTTCATATTAAATAACTAAGAAAGCCTTGGCGATAAAAAGGGGACAGTCATCTGCAAAGACGTTTTGTCAGAGTTGTTTATCTAATGAAGGTGGAAGAAATATTCAGATTGCATACACAAATAAAAATACTAAGATCACACAATGAAAATACTCCATTTCAGGTACAAGTATTGCATTTAAAACCTATTTGCAAGTATTATCAACAAATTGTCAGAAAAGTAAACACATTCATTGTGCTGTACAAAAGTCTCTGGCAGTGTTTTCCTATTATACTGTATATGATAATTCATATTGCAGCCACATTAAGCTGTTATTCTTTTCTCCAGGAGGAAATGACATCATGTGGAGCAGGTCATGTGATCTGGAATTAACACACTTCCTTGAGAGGTGTTTTTGTAATGAGTAACTTAGTTGAAAGTGATTTCTCGGACATATAAAACTCCATATAAAATTTGATATATTGCTGAAAAACAAATATTTGTCATGATTATCTCAACTTAATAAAAAGAAAACAATCAAAATATTTTGAATAAGCTCATTTTATTACTGGTTAGCTAATTAAATTGGTTATTGGTTATTATTAAATTTGGACGGTTATTTAGTTGACATTTTAGTTATTTTTTAATTAATAAATGATTGTTTCCATAATAAATAATTATGGAATTTGTAAAGCAATGATCATAATGAACATAAAAATCATTAAGGTTTTTTTTTTTTTTAATTTTTTTTTTTACTTTTAATAAAAGTATATGCAAAATATACCCCATGGACTTCAAAAGTCACTCAATTATATATTGGCCCAGCTAATGATCATTTTAATTGTGTAATCTGATAGCATTTAACCATTTTGTGGATGCAATGTTTAACCTCCAGATCATTTGAATGTGTGACGTTTCAACTCTCTGCAGACTTTCAAAACTCTATAAACAGGTTAAATAATTTAAAAATGTGTCAATTCTATTGTCATTAATTACTTATTCATCCTGCTTGATTAAATGCACTCGGTTTGGTTTATTATCGCATTTGAAAATAAGTACTTTTGAGAGAACTTAAGACTGTGCGTGAGAAAAATAAATAAAAATCCGCCCTCGCTGAGCCAAAGCCTCACTGATGTGTCTGGCATGTGGCAGACATGAGTCGTGCAATGAGCTGTTTGGACCCAGAAGCTAAAGCTGTGAGAGGAGGGGATGCACCATTTGCACTTGATGCTGGGGGCCTGAGCCAACACAACACTCTAAAGCCGTGGAAGACACACACCCACAGGTCTATTCCTGATGCCACACAACCACCCAAAAGTGCATCACCTGTCAAGAATAGCCAGCATACCCGGGCTGACACATGTTCGTCTTTATAGCAGCACAGACACCAGCCAAGAACCTCTCACACCCACACATTGTTTCTCCAGTGGTCTCGTCACAAACACATCACACTCTAACCCGTCCCCCCTGCCTCTATATGTTGAAGCTGTGGGCCGTATATATCCAGCAGCACAGCCAGCCTCGTACATCACCTGCTCCTCCCTTATGGAGAGCTGCAGCATGATTAGGATCCCACAGGTCCCAGGTGTCCACAGTAAAACCGTGTTTACTCTAATGGAAGCAGAAGTGGGCGATCAGCATGATTATGGATTAAATGTCATGTACAATATAGAAATTAAGAGCAGCTCTCATTACTGTTATTAAACTTGGCAAGTGAATGTATATTCTTCCATTAAAGTCCCAAATATGATCAATATACTGTTTTATATATCGTGTAAATATGGTTTTATCCCATTGCAGAAACAATCCATAATGTTTTCATTCAACTTTAATTCCCTGCTGCTTCAATTTGTTTTGCTTTTAAAAGCACTTTATCATGAATGTAATGTCTTTAAAACACTGGAGTTCCTTTATTTATCCATTGGGTATTGAGCATTACTGTTAAGTGAAGCTATAGTGATATATGTGCAAGTTAGACTGCAGAAACGTGAAATATAATGAGCTGCGCTGACGTCTACAAAAACTATATCTTCTGTGTGTTTGTAATTGGTAATAATGTGCTCTGAAAAGCTAAAAAGACATTCATGCATTTAGGGGCCACTTGATTAAACATCTTTGCAGGAGCACATTTTGTTCTGTAAAGGTCCAACCTGCAGTAATATGCAAGTATTAAGCATTCATGGCCAGCATTAGTGTTATCTGCCTATACACAAGTGACACTTTTACATTTTAAGTGAATATGTTTGAAAACTGTTCATGAGTCTATGTATGGAAAATACAAAAGTACACTGCCTTTACAAAAAAGCAAAAACAGAAAGATGACTACCAATCTCGTTATTATGACATAATGCATAACAATAATTTGGGATGATTGTTGTAATTTTGCACCATTATTGTGGTTTCCACCCACATTGTCAAAGAGGTGTTCACACTTTAAGAGAGACACTGAAGTAAATCAGACAAAGAATTCCAGTGCGTGTTACTGTTGATGCTATCATCAACAGTTGGAGGCGAAACAGTAATCTGAGCACGTCTTTTTTAATTCAGTGAGACTTAGACTGTCCAAAGATATCATTCTCTGATGAACTTCAGACCCCTGCAGAAACAAGAGGCTTCAGAATCATGACACAAATCATCAGGATTTCATATTTTCTTTCGTAGCAAAGTTGTTCAGTGATAGTTGTTAGAATATACACTTGTATAAAGTAAAAATGAACTTTTCATAGCTAATTCAGTGGTACTTAATTCCCTAAAATGTAAGCAAATATATGTTAAGAAAGATAGAGTTTGAGATGTAGCCTGCAGTGTAAGTCACTAACTCAATGGCAACACAGAGTATACGTCTTATTCCTTGTAAAAGGTCATATCTGTACATGCAAGTCGAGACTTTAACGCAGCATTTGCAAAACAAAAATGTTTTAAAAAGTTTTTAAAAAACACACTACATTTACAGTATACACAATATTGTCTGATGAAGGGCTATGAGTGTTTTGGAACGCAGGCCAGATAAACCTAGGAAGTGTCCAAGTGAAGTTTCAGATGCTCAAAATAAAAACGCAACTCAGGGTTAAGAAAAAATCCAGAAAGAGTTCACCTGCAGGCATACGTTATAATTTAATGTAATGCTTGTGTAAATCGTCTCACCACCAGAAGGGGGAGAAAATTTAGTTTTCTATGGCATCATTTTGTGCAAGTATCACATTAGAAAAAAATAATGGAATCAACAAAATTTGAACAAAAATAATTTCTTGGGATGACTTTTTTTGTACTTTTTTTTGTAAAAGAGGTAATGCCCATAACGGAAAAAAGAAAGTGTTCTGATGTACAAACATTTAGCTTGCATAACTGATTATTAAACATGACCAATACCAGCTGACATGAAAGAAAAAATTACAACTCGCCTTTCTGAAAACAATTTCTTTACATTTTGCTGCCACTGATGGGCAAACCTTTGTCTGTTAGTTCTTCTTCTACGAGGATTTTTGGTGGCTGTAAAACAGCTGGTTTTGTTTCCAGTTTTGCTTCTTCTACTCCGTTTATTACAGCAGAGCCTGTACCGATACCTTCTGACAACATTACACAACCTATCTGATTAAGTCCAAAGTAGTTAATGAAAAAAAAAACTATTTCACATTTCCTTTAAGAAAAATGCCACATTTCAAAAATTCACCTCAAATTCACTTGACATTTTTATGGAAGCACAGGTACTGTCACCATGACAGTGAAGGACGACACACCTAAACCCCAATGTCTTCCTAAACTTATTAGGTCTGGTATTTTTCTGTTCTGCTTGAAGGACTTGTTGAATTCTCTACAAGGACTGCACAAGGGCTGATAATACGAATTTTTCTGACAAAGTCCAACTGAGAGAAACTTTCTTAGTCAATAAAAAAAGCCCACCAAGAACATCACCTTGCCACTACTTTCAGTCATTTATTTGATGCTATCTGAGTTTTTAAACCTCCACAAATATCTGTAAAATTTCTTTCTTTCTATTCAGCTACTGTTTCCAAGGATATCACTTGTAATGTAAAATTAAACTGACACCTAAGTTCAAGTTTGAATCCTAACAGCTGCCATTTTCCTTTTGGGGAAATGAAGATAAAAGCAACACAGTGGCTGTTTGGAATCAACCACTATGCCCTCTATAGTGCACTGCATGGGGTGTTTGCCATTTTGTAGTGTTTTCTGAATGTTCAGTTACTACATAGCACTCTCAAAATATCCCACAATGCACCAGGAAAAGTAGTGTACAGTGGTCACTAACCAAGCAATATGTAGCATCATGCATTGTGTAAAGGAGAACAAGACCAAGAGCGTGAAAATTTTTCATTAAAATTTAAGTAATGTCTCGTTTAGGTTGTATTGTTGGATGTGATTTTATCTGTTTTATAGTCATGTAATAAACTGTGGGTTTGATGTGTTTGTGCTATGCTGCTACATCACAAACCGCAGCTAACAAGCGACATAATTAATAGCCCGAGTAGTGTCCAAAATGCTGTTTTCTCGAGGTGCTCCCTGCATAGTTCACTATTGGGGTCAATATATAACTGAAGGACTTTTGAAGTCCATGGGATATATCTTGCATATATTTTTATTAAGAGTAAACAAACTAATGTTTTTTTATGTTCAATATGATCATGTCTTTACAAATTCCATAACTATTTATGATGGAAACAATCATTTATTAATAAAAAAAAATGACTGGATATCACTAAAATGTCAACTAAATAACTGTCCAAATTTAACAACAACCACCTTCTAATTAGCTAAACAATAATAAAATGAGATTATTCTAAAATTGTTTAGATTGCGTTCTGTTTCTTAAGTTGAGATAATCATGAGAGATATTTCTTTTTTTTGGCAAATTATCAAACTTTATATGGAAAATATAATAATAGATTGTATCTGTGACCGAGAAATCACTTTCAACTAAGTTACCCATTACAAAAACACCTCTCAAGGAAGTGTGTTAATTCCAGATCACATGACCTGCTCCACATGATGTCACTTCCTCTTGAAGAAAAGGCTGACAAGACTCCAAGACTTTCTGAGTTATTTAATATAAAGTAGTGTGTGAGTCAAGTATGGATTTATCGTCCATCAACAGGTTTACTACAATATCTTTATAAAGAACTTTCAATTTCAGTTTTAATTTATTGTATATATCATATTTAGAAGAATCTTTCTGTAAGAATACCATGTGGTGTTTGGTTATAGGCGGCCATGTTGATTTTAGGCCTGAAAACAGCAAAAATGTCAACTATGAAACCTGTCTACGATATTACAAAAAATCCCACAAATATATATTGACCCATATAGTGGTCCATAGATAGCGAGTAGGGAGTAGGGAGGTGGATGATTTCTGACACAGCCAGAACATATATACACACGTGGACAAAATTGTTGGTACCCCTTAGTTAAAGAAGGAAAAACCCACAATTCTCACTGAAATCACTTGAAACTCACAAAAGTAACAATAAATAAAAATTTATTGAAAATTAAATAATCAAAAACAGCCATTACTTTTGAATTGTTGATTAACATTATTATTTAAAAAAACAAACTAATGAAACAGGCCTGGACAAAAATGATGGTACCTCTATAAAAGATTGAAAACTATTTGACCAGAGTGACATGATTAACTCAGGTGTGTCATTTAATTGACATCACAGGTGTTTCCAAACTCATAATCAGTCAGTCTGCCTATTTAAAGGGAGACAAGTAGTCACCCTGCTGTTTGGTGAAAAGGTGTGTACCACACTGAACATGGACAACAGAAAGCGAAGGAGAGAACTGTCCCAGGACATCCGAAAAAAAATTATAGACAAACATCTTAAAGGTAAAGGCTATAAGACCATCTCTAAACAGCTTGAAGTTCCTGTGACAACAGTGGCTCATATTATTCAGAAGTTCAAGACCCACGGGACAGTAGCCAACCTCCCTGGACGTGGCCGCAAGAGGAAAATTGATGACAAATTGAAGAGACGGATCGTTGGAATTGTATCCAAAGAGCCCAGAGCAACCTCCAAAGAAATTAAAGGTGAACTCCAAGGCCAAGGTACATCAGTGTCAGATCGCACCATTCGTCGTTGTTTGAGCCAAAGTGGACTTCATGGGAGACGACCAAGGAGGACACCACTGCTGAAAAAAACTCATAAAAAAGCGAGACTGGAATTTGCAAAAATGCATGTTGACAAGCCACAAAGCTTCTGGGAGAATGTCCTTTGGACAGATGAGACCAAACTGGAGCTTTTTGGTAAGGCACATCAACTCTATGTTCATAGACTCAAAACCAAGCATATGAAGAAAAGAACACTGTCCCTACGGTGAAACATGGAGGAGGCTCAGTAATGTTTTGGGGCTGCTTTGCTGCATCTGGCACAGGGTGTCTTGAAAGTGTGCAAGGTACGATGAAATCTGAAGACTATCAAGGCATTCTGGAGAGAAATGTGCTGCCTAGTGTCAGAAAGCTTGGTCTCAGTCGCAGGTCATGGGTCTTCCAACAGGACAACGATCCAAAACACACAGCCAAAAACACCCAAGAATGGCTGAGAGAAAAGCGTTGGACTATTCTAAAGTGGCCTTCTATGAGCCCAGATCTGAATCCCATTGAACATATGTGGAAGGAGCTGAAACATGCCATTTGGAGAAGACACCCATCAAACCTGAGACAACTGGAGCTGTTTGCTCATGAGGAGTGGGCCAAAATACCTGTTGACAGCTGCAGAACGCTCATTGACAAATACAGAAATCGTTTAATTGCAGTGATTGCCTCAAAAGGTTGTGCAACAAAATATTAAGTTATGGGTACCATCATTTTTGTCCAGCCCTATTTCATTAGTTTGTTTTTTTAAATAATTATGTTAATCAACAATTCAAAAGTGATGGCTGATTTTGATGATTTAATTTTCAATAAATTTTTATTTATTGTTACTTTTGTGAGTTTCAAGTGATTTCAGTGAGAATTGTGGGTTTTTCCTTCTTTAACTGAGGGGTACCAACAATTTTGTCCACGTGTGTACAACTGTGAGTTGCTGGGAGATAAAATGGGCCAAAAAGTCAGGATAGATGATGTGCTGAATTAAAAAGGTCTGGTGTTTACATTGTCATAGCAGTTTCCCAGAGCCGACGGGGCTCACACTGATAAGACGACCATAAAAAAAGATTAGGAGGGCATCCATTAAAGGCCTGAGTGAAGGTGTCCTGTGTTATAGAGTAATTTACACTTGCACAAACTCAATCATTTTAACCCCAGGGTGACTGTTTGGTGCGTGACCTCAGTTTCACTGTCGTTGTAGAGAGCAGAGCCTCTCTAAGAGCCAAATGGACGACTGCTGGGAATATTGCAGGCTTGAACCCAGACATGCAATTTTCCCTACGGTGGGATAATGGCAGTAAGTGGGGGGGTTGGAAAGATTTACTCATATACAGCACTCCTACTTGGAGGGTGGTGATTTTATTCTGCTGCCACCATCCAATATATCGCCTCATTGGTGTTGATTACAGACAGCTCCTGGTTTCTAGGTTTTGCCATCTCACCTCCTACAAGCCGATTTGAAGGTAGTTGTTTTTTGGAGAGGCTTTTTTGTGCTTCCAGTATAATTTTCTCTCTCTCATTTGTTTTGCTATTTTACCAGTATATAGGAAAAATGCCAGCCTTTTCCCCTGGGAACGCACATGCTATGAAACGAAACATGATCTGATTTTAGAAGAGGACAATGTGAATCACAAATCATTGGGAAAGTCAAGATGACATTACAGATGCTAGTCTTTGCTAGTTTGCAGCACCTGGTGGTAGTTAATCACACACCAGTGAAGCTTCCATCTTTGAAAAAAACATTGAGCATATGAGGAATAATATTTGTGCACAAGTGAAATTTCCCAAACATTCTTCTGGATTCACACAAAAAAAAGACTTCCCCCAGGGATGTCGGCATCATAACATATGAGCTGTTTCTGGGTTTATTATCTAGATAACAAAATCGGATCTTGGACATTTGCATTTACACCTGGTGCTAATAAGCATTCACAGGATCTCTACTCTGGGTGCATTGTGACTGCATCTCAATATGCAAATTGGCTAGGCAAAGCTGGCACTCCTATCAGCAAACATGGAGCATGAAGGTCAAGTTAACTGATGCACGATACACTTGAGCAGCCGCTATGACCTGGAAGGAGCTGCTAAAGTCATCAGTATGCTACTTTTCCAGGTGCCAATCCTGGGAGGTTATGGTGAAAGGAGGTATGTTTCCATCCAACTTGGATGTCCTCTGAAGTCTTTAGTGAACTTACTTCAACGTGGTTTTTATAACACAGGGATATTTCGATAATTGATTGTAGGATAATAGGGTCAAAAACCTATCCAGTCAAACACTTAGCAACCAGGTTAGTCCTAATAATGCAGTCTAACAACGAAATAGTACAAAACACATTAGTTCCATGTTAAAGACTGTAAAATTGTAAGATGCTAACATTTTTTGGCTCTTACCTGCGACCGCATCAGATGACTTTCAAGTTTCCCGTAATGTGACTTCTGATCTTTAGCTTTGCACAAAAAATGAGCAACAGAGTTCACATTAGAGAGTTGGAGGGGTTGTGGTGACTTTAACCAAATAAAGGATACTGCAACTCTAGTCCTGTGTGGGGCCATTTTTTCATAGTATTTTGCATTATTTTTAAACTTTATTGTGTTTTCAGCTGCCCTATACTTGTTTTTGGTACCATTTCCCCTGACAGCCTTCAAATGTCTGCTTTCATTTTTAATTGATGTTTTATGTCGTTTTCAGTCGCTTTTATTTTCAAAAATGAGGTAAGATCATGCAACAAAACAACTGGGTAGGGTTTCAGAGAAGATCCTAGTTTGGGCTACAAAACACTTGTGCAAATGCTGACCACAAAACTGAAGCTGTTGAAGAGAAGAGCTCCTAAAAAGCATCTTACAATGTCTCAGCTTTTTTACATTAGGAGAATGGAAATCAAAAACAGCATTTATAGACACAAATATGAAACTTCTAAAGATTAACATCTAGACAGATTAAAAACCAAAAGTGTTTATAGTGTTGGTAGTCTGACTGAACATAAACGTGTCAATGGCCGCTCTTTCCAGGCAACTTTGTGCTTGCCTGCTACTATCTACATGTTACTTCTTCAAAGTCCATTTTACTACAGGAAACAACAACAACCTCTGAGCAGCAAACTACCACAATGAAAAGTTCAAGTTTTGTTGAGGATTTGAGTAGAGCAGTTAGGCAGTTTTTCTGTTGCAGTGAATTATCTATTTTAATGACAATGCTCGTCTCCCTGCATGCAAATGTTCCCCAAAACTTCCACCTTACGCTATTTTGAGGAAACACTGAAGCTGCATCCTTCGCATAGGTGCACCCAATGTGACTGATTGAAAGAAATACAACAAGCATTGTTTCTCCGTGCAGCAGAGTGATAGTGAGGATTTTTTTTGTTGCTGTATTGCAAGTGATCAACATAGTAACTCTGCAGCAAGGCGCCATATCCAGCTCTCTGAATACACCTATGAGTGTCAATGATTTACTTCTCACTTGTCCTGAGTTTCTGGATTTCTTCTCGCCCTGGACAGGAAGTTTGTGGCAGGCTTTGTTCTGTAGCCAGACAGAAATAAGCAGGTGCAAAAAAAAACCCAACGGCTGCCAGAGAAGGCAAGACAACCAGTGTTGTGTCTCCTTCAGCTCCAGACTCTTGAGTAAGTGAGCTGACATCAGGTCACCCTGTACACCACCTGACACAGCAAGTGGTGCTCTGGTGATGGCTGAGACATAACTAAGAGGCTGTGATCAGCTTCTGCTCCAGGATACACTAAACACCTCCGATTTATTCCTGGCAGCTCAAAGGTGATGGATTTGGTTGAACTCTACAGAGGGTAGGACTTGTCATTAATATTTTCAATGTCGTGTTTTAATCCCTTGAACTAAGTTTCAAATTGAAAGTCAGCAAAAACGCAATAGTAGCCCCTGGCTGCGCACTCACGCTATTATCCAACATGGCTGTCTTCTTTCACAGTTGGATCTGCTTCCCATGAGACCTGCAGGCCCTGCGTCAATCACAAAAATTATTCAAATAGCTTTGACCTCCGTGTTTTCACTGAGGAATCTTTTTATAGCAGGCGGAGCAGGAGAGATGGGCGGGTAGTGGAAGTAGGAGGGAGGGAGTAAAGATGTGGACAGAATGAGTTTTCTGTGGCTGCCTCGGTCTGTTGTTGGAACGCTGTGAAACTCATACATTCTTCAGTCTGTCAGAGGGGGAGCCACAGGCTGATGCATGTCTCTCTCCTCACACTGAGAGTTAATGGTCACAGCACCCGGCTCACTTCTCTCTGCCAGAGAAGGAGACAACAAAAAGCTACAGTCAGGGGTAGATGAATATCCAGAGGTAGCGCAAAGTCATTCATTTGGGGACAGGAGGATGTACTGAGTTACTGCTTCATGCTTTAGCCCACAGCCCATTTTTCTTCTTTCAGTTGTCCTGTTTATTCTCATTTCATTTTGCACCTGATTCAATTCTCTCTTTCCATTTTGTTGGTAGTTTTAAACAATTCAGAATTTGCCACTGCATACATTATCACAGCCTGTTGATATCTAGGATATGAATTTATTTTTTCTTTTTCATCCCAAAGGTCAATTAAAGGTTCAGGACAGCCCAACCTCAACTCAAGTCCCATGTAGGTCCCAGATAAAGTCATGCTTTTAGAAAATACCATTCGTATAAGTTCTGCATTTAGAATTTTGTGATATTGGTTTAAAAGCTAGAATTAAATTATCATTCTTTCATTAAAAAATCTTTATTACACTAAACCTGAGCATAACATGTGATAATACGAATAAAGTTAAAACATAAACACTATTGAAGTTGTGTATCCATCAGCTCTTATCCTCTACAATTCATGTTAGCGTGCAACTATTTTCTATCAACAGTATTATGTCTGAAGCTAACAATTCTTTACAATTTCATTAACTGATTAATAGTGTCATCAATGCAATTTCAGATTGAGATATTCATCTTACATTGATTTTTGATCTAAGGAAAGAGCAGGACCTCCTTTCATTCAAGAAGCTGGAACCAGAGATTGTTTGGATATTGTTGTTGTTGTCTAATTGTATAATTGGTTTGGGGTTGTCCCATTCATGAGAATATTTATTGGACGCCTGGAGTAAAGATTCAGATTCGGCACAGTCATCCACTTGGACTCAAGGATGAACACATTTTTGACCATAACTCAAGAATTCATCCTGTAATTATGAGAAAATTACACACAAATGTCTAATAGAATAAAATTACTAAGCTATAACTTTACACGTCTTGCCAAAAAAAAAAAAATAAAAAAATCCAAAACATTTGTGGCCATTAGTGAACAAACACCAAGAATCAGGGACAGAAGGAGGGACTGTTACCATATTTTGTATTTGGTTGGAACTATAAACACTAATCTTGATGCCCACCTTTAAAGTGTGGTGATTTTACAGATAGTTTTGCTGCCTCCACCACACACTCACTGGTTTTGCTCATCTTGAAGTTCAGATAATTGTCACCGCACTGTGTGACGAAGCTCTAAATCAGCCCAATGTACTCTTCTGTAAAAATAATGTGTGATGTTAAGACAACATTTTGTCACTGAACGCTAATCATTAGATCCATATATGTCAACGCAGTGATAACTTCCATTGTGCCAAAAAAGTACACTGAATATTTTTTCCTAAATTTCTTCAAACTTTTCACTAAATATATGATAAAATTCTGGACATACACAGATTTAAACTGTCACTGACTGCTTGGTGGAGGCATAAAGCCATAGGTGGTAATTGTGGCTTTTGATTGTGCTTTCGATTTTTATTTATTTATTTATTGGTGAAATAATTAATGATTGCTACTCTAAACAGAATAGGTTTTGAGGGTAATACAGCATCTGGATGCAAAATGTTTTCCAACATTTGTTTATTATATACTTATCGATAGAGATTTCTTTAATTTTCCTAAAAAATATCTAAATATTAAAATATATCACATATATCACACACTGAATACTATATCTCATGTAAAACACATTAAGTGAAACTAATTGATGCGGGTAGAATGTTATCGCCTGTTTATTTACTTTGATGGTTGATGACATTCATTGACAGAATCATCTTGTAACAGCAAAACTGATTTCATGTTATTTGAAATTCAAAGACTGGAAATCTTTCTGCTGTGGTCACATCAGAGAAAACCTTTTCCCCTTAAGTACAAATTTCAACCTAAAATCATTAACTCTTCAAGTAAGAAAAGTATTCCCTCAAAAGCAACAAATGCTGGTACTATAACAGAAAGAGGAAAATTGAGCAATTTTTACAAAAGTTTCAGCTATTAAGAGTCTGCTCCAATCTCTAAAGTGTTTGCTATAAAAACTTTACAAATACAGTCACATTCCCAGTTCAACCTACCAGAAGTGACGTCATGAAGTGTTTGATCATGCCAGAGAAACTGCAACAAGCAGACACATAATATTAGCAGATTATTGACAGATTGCCTTTTTATTTTTAATATTATGATTATTTTTAGCACGTTTACAAACCAGTTTTATCTCCAAGTGATTACATCGTTTTCCTTTTGCTTTATTTCCCCCAAAACCATGTCTAGTTCATGTTGTCACATGATAAAGAGTGACATTTACTTATCAAATACAGTCCACATTATTCATTTGCCTTTATAGTTGTTTTTTTTTTTTTATCTTTCAGGCAGAAACTGAGTGTCTGTCAAAACACACTTTGACAGTTTACAGATGTCTAAGATGTTGAAAAACTGAGTAGTTTTTTCCCCCCTTTGAGTGTTTTGCTTTTGCTTCTTTAAGATAAAAAAAACGACATCTTTGGTATTTGGTCTCTTGATAATTATCTGAGTACCGAACACACAGCACTGTGATTATTTTTGTTGCAGATTATTCACATGATTATTGTCCTGATTAATCATTTGAATGCCAAAACACTGAGAAAAATGTCTCTTCAAATCCTAGATTGTTCCATTCGATCAATCATCAAAAACAAAAAATAAATCTATTTTTGAGGCCAACAAAAAAGCAAAACACACTCATAACTGAAATGCGGACGGCATGCAATGCAAACCTGCAAAATTAAAATGACGTATATGCATTCTAAGGCGCTACAGTGTTGTATTAATTTGTTGAAGTCTAGCAATGAATCCAGCTGTGAAATAACGGCCGTATGCAACAGCCACAGGTGTGTAAACAGCAGGCTGGATGAAGCTCACTGTGTCCACCCGCAGTTTCAGAGGCACGATTCAGCAACAGTAGCTATTAGTTATGTACCACGTAGTCAATTCATGGATTGATCCTCATCTACAATAACAGCATCTTCTTACAGTATATTTACTGTTATCTGGGGATGCTGTTTCCATGGTGATTCAAAATTTGCAGTCAAAGATAACAGTAATTTGTAATCACCTGTGTTATCGTCCTCACCTGCGGACAAAGAGTGCAAATGTTGTTTTCACGAGTTAAAACACTGAATTGAAGGGAAAAAAAGAATTTAAAAGAGAGATCGAACAGTTACACTGATTATACCATCGACAATCTCACTCTTGCCACAAATAAACCATTAAAGCAAACATTGCAGTGTGAGTGCATGATAGAAAAAGGCATTAAATAGGTACAAACCTTTCCAGGTACATCTTTACCTATTACACTGCTACAATTTACTTGTAATAGCAAATAGCAATACCTGTAATTACTTGAATTATTTCCTAACATCAGTTGATAAAGGATTAAAAGTGGTAACAATGTTGGAGACCGGCTGCTTTATAAGGTCAGTAGATGCAGTACTGACATGCAAAGTAAATGATTATGTGGCATCATGAGCTGTTAAACTGAAATATCTGTCTCTTAAATGTAGTGAAGTAGAGGTGTACTTTGGTAATGTATGCTTGCTTCAGAAAATATCTTGAACTTGTTACTTTTTTGTAGATTTTATTTTGAAAAGATAAAATTGGCCTTTTCCTCTTAATATTCTATAATGACAAAGCAAATGCATGTTTGTTTTGTAGACATTTTAAAAGAAATGAGTTATTCAATGTAAATTAATGGGGGGGGGGGGGTGACAATTTTATTAATTAACAAAAAAAAAAAAAAAGCACTCAGAGAACGCAGTGCTCCTCCAGTCATTGTTTGATTTCCGATAGAGAAGTCCACAGCCGTGGATTTGTAGTAGGATTGGAATCATGTGATCGTCAGCAGGCAGCAGATGTAGTGCTCACTTCTTGTCATAGTTACAGTGGCTCCATGTCGCTATCTCACAATGATACGGAAATCTTTGACAAATCTGTGGATCCAGACTATAAACCGCATCACTGTAAAAAACTAATCAATTGGTCCTTGTGTTATTTCTCACCTTCCCTGAAAATTTCATCCAAAACTGTTAGGCTGTTTTTGAGTCACGTTGCTAACAGACGAAATGACAGACGGAAGGACAAACATACACAGATTGTCACATAACTCCACTATGCTCCTTAATGGAGTAAAAATTGTATCCAGAACACAATAATTTGTACCAAAATTCACGGTGTTCTGAAATAACTGTAAATTCCACTGATTTTTCCTTGCTCTCCTCATGATAGTTGATAGATCAAAACTGACGTAAACAAACAGCGGCGTTGCCTTTTCTAAAAAATTTATTTCCCGCATTATTACTGGAGCGGCTGATATAACTTTAAGCTGTTAGTCTGAAGCATAGATGCAGAGCAGGACAGAGATGTCTGGCTTGGATCTTTATGCCACATCCTCAGATTAATTTCCTTTTTCAAACTTGCAGTTATGATCTATTCAGTTTACACATCATCATGAAATCTGAAATATAGACATCAGTCAAATCATGTGACTGCTGTAGTATGTGTAAGGAATATGATGTTTCTTTATATTAAAAGATGTTAAGAATGAAAGAAGATATCAAAATGAAAATACACAACTCAGAAAGGTTCAAGGATATTTCACATGTATAGAAATCATTCAAGAAGCATGTTGACTTTGAAAAAGTGCAGTGTGAAATAAAGTCACGAGTAACATTTCCTTACCCATGTTCACCTCCTGATTCATGTAAAAACTGTGATTCAGCCAAGAGTTTGTGACAATAAAATAGACCGTAAGATCAAATGTTGGGGAATATTCTGTCAGCAGAGACGGTATTTTGACATCCACTGGTGTCAAAAGGGAGGGACATTCAAAGTCAAGATACGGCATCGTATTATTAGATTACAACAGAACATAATTTTAGACACAGCTGAATGTTACTTGCGCCATTTAGTTTCCAAGGTAACGAGAAGGGTATATTTAGAGAGCACTAAACTGAGATAGAAGGGGAAAAAAGTGTTAATAATCTTGATGGAGCAATTACAACTAGACAAAGTCAAATAGTAAAGATCAAAACACCTCATCTGCTTACAGTTGAAGGTGAGAGAACGCTCAAGAACAACCACCCAGCTCATTCAGCACCACTTTTGATGCCTGCGTCATTCAGTATTTAGTGGCATTACTGATTCATATGGTACAGTAGAGGTTCAGTCGAGCTACTCATCGAAGGACGTTCAGGGAAAATACAGACGTCAATAAGAAAAGGTGTTTCTTTGGTTTATTGTATATGTTGGGCTATTTAACTGTGATAACTACGTAATATGATTTCAAACGTTATCTACTGTAAATATCTGTTCAGATAGATATATACTGCATATATATACCACAAAGTAATACAGGGTTTAAAAAATCTTTACCTTTCTTCACTGAAATTGATCTAAATGTGAATCATGATATACTTAAATCTGTTACTTCAGACTACAAACTGTACAAAGACATATAAAGATAGACAAATCACGTCAACTGCAAGTCATCTTAGCAGTACCTGACTCCTCCCAATACCTGGCTAATCAAGAATCAACAAAGTGGTGCAGCAAGAGTGAAGCTAACACCGACCATGCAAACATCTCAGGGCAACAAAACGTTTTGTGACGGTACGGTGACCTTAACGATGCTTAATAAAATTTAAATGTATGAGTTTTATAAAACCTCACACTGGCTACAGTAGTCCTGAATGGAGAACTTGGCGATAAAAACCAAAATGGTTTCTCCATCAAGCTGTCAACATGTTTAATTCTGCTGTGCAGTTGGTGCATTTTATCACGGAGCTCTATACGGATTAATTTGCTTTTGGGGTGAGCCCCAAGTGGCCAATGGAGGAAGTGCAGTTTTTGGTACCTCCACGTTGGTTTCGTTTCCCCAGAGGTTCGTGCTTGCTTAAAACATTGTGCAGGATAATTAGTGCTGCTGCAATAAAAGGAAATGTCAACGTTAATCCGCTGTAAACTGAACGATAAGTCATATTGTGTACATTTTATAATGCAAAAGGCAAATCACAAAAGGCAATAGAAATAAAACAATCACATGCTTTATTTGATAAAGAAAATTTTTTACCAAGAATATTTTGTGTTCACTGTGGTGCCTCTCCATTTGAGTTTGAACAGGTAAGATCAGACAAAGGACTGTCTCTAATTGTAGGGCTGGTCCAAATAGCAGTTTCTGGGCTCCAAATATTCAGGCCCAATTAATGACGAATATCTGAATATTCAAAATTATCTGAATGTCTCAAAATGCGCTTCACCCCACTCCCCATCCACTTGGCGGCAGAAGAAGCTTGATCTTGCTTTGGAGTTCAACAGCATTAGCATAGCAGTAGCATGGATATCTCCGTCTTTGGCTTCTGTCTTCTGTGTACTAACTCAGGCGAATATTCGGATATTGGGGTCCAGCCCTACTAGATTGGATATGCTTTTTCTTCCCAGATCTGGAAGTTTGTTCTTGATATTAGCAAAAATATTAAAATGAACACTAAAAATACATATGTAGCAATAAAGTAACTTTGCATCAAAGGTCTGCTTAATAGATTGAAATAACACAGAGACCTGGTGTGATCGATTTACTGAATGAAGGCTGTGAGACAGAAGTAAAAATCGATGAGTGGACTTTTCAAGTTTAACTTTTTGTTCTCTAAATAACCATACTTAGAGTACATTGCAATTTTTGCTGACATATTCACAATACACAGTGTTGCCAGTAATTAATCCTCACCTCTCAGTGATAAAATAGAGTAAAATATGAGGCTCAGAGAGAGGACACATGGGGTGTGACATTCATTATTTTTCTTATAGAGTCACTGGCTTCCCACCCACAAACACAGTAAATCCACTGGACAGCAGACTGAATAAGAGGCAACACTACCAGTATAAAACTCTGGGTCTCTCCTGTTGTGAGCTTAAAGGAGCTAAGATTTGTCAGGACATGAAATGTTTTGCTGAAAAAGAAGAGAAGTTCCATTTTCTCATTATAAACATTGCACAGCTAACGTCTGAGCACTGCCCTGAGTTTAGCGGAGCGTCCTCGAGCGTTCTCCTGTACATCGTCTTTTTCTGGGGTGATCACTTTTTTTCCAGAGGAATCCAATAGGAACTTCTAACATGTTTTTCTTCCCCTGCCCATTTTTCCTTTCTGGTGCTTTGCTTCCTCGGGATGAAATGATACTGATCCAGATTAGACAAGTCCTCTCCCTTCAGGAAACGTTTGACCAGTCGGTCTTCTAGCGAATGAAAGGTGATTACGCAGAGACGACCTCCAGGTTTCAGTGCTGACCGGGCAGCACAGAGGCCTGAATGTAGTTCGTTCAGCTCATCGTTCACAAAGATTCGCAGAGCTTGAAAAGTCTTTGTGGCCACATGTGCAGGTCGGTGGAGTCGGTCTTTACGTGCATAGATGACAGCAGGAGGAAACGATCCTAGAGACAAGAAATGGTCAGTAAGTTGATCTTGTAAAAGCTGATATTTGCATTTAGAAATAAAGAAACGTACAACATATACTGTGGACATAAAAGTGTTTTCTTTTTACTGATTTCTAATATACTTCAGACAAAGTGGTCAACACTGCAGGCCTAGTCTCTTCACGGTGGAGTATGTGACTGATGGGCCTAGTGAAAGCTCAATCCAAAAGACCATTCTACCTCTCTCTCTCTCTCTCAGGTGATTGAGGGTGTGCCTCTGTCTGGGAAACCAATCAGATCTTGCCACAACCTTGCAACCCAATCATTTTAGTGCTGTCAAATTTTACACTGTTCGTTGTATGGTACTGTCAGCGGTCTTCAACCGATTCACCTTCTGCTTCATCACAATCGGCATCTACAAGCCCATCCAACAAACTCAATAAAAGTCCTGCCTCACATCTCATTAGCCTCACCACCACCAGTGTCCAGACTCCATCAGGGGAATGTTCCTATTTAGTTCATACCACAGTCACCTGCATTTCATTATGATTACATCACGATAGGGTTTAATCGCAAAGCACTGTGCTTCATACTCAACCTTCCCAGTCACACTCACATTTCAAATAAATGCAATCAACAACTCTTTAAGACTCTCTTGTGTCTTTTCCTGATTGAAATTCAGGCGTCTCTTGAAGAATTCCCACCTTATTTGTGTGTCCCTGTGAACCTGGGGACTATGCTGTTGGAGGACACAGGCTCTAGTAACATCTCCCAAGGCAAATTGTCCACGAGGAAGGACCAGACTAAGCTAAGGTAGACTGAAATACCTCAGTGTATTGGCGATCAAGAAGCAGCATGACATCTTACAGAATAAGGAAACTGGGGCTTCCCTTCGGAGTCAGGTCGAAGGGAGCTCACCAGTGAGTGGATGTGACTGATTGTGTAGTCCTAGCATCAGACCTGCAGCTGGTTGTCTTGAACATTCAGGTAAAGAGATGTGCAAACCTGTGAACTAATCACCAACTGGTGGTGAGTTGGAAGGGTGAAGTGGGAATGTCTGATGGAGATCCTGTCTGTGAGGTTTTCAACTCCCACGTCCTCCATAATTTCTAATGCATCCTGGGGGAGTGTAGTAACATGGAATCAATCAGAGTGGGCCATATTCAAAGTCATTGGTGTCTGTCCAGGCAGCAACCCAAGAACCTGTTGGTGGACACTAGAGGCTTTACAGGGAAGGGTGTCCTAGGGTTTGCTGAAGCAGCAGATGGGTACTAGAGGTTCTGGAGGATGGTGGAAAGGAGGCTCCAAACAATTGCAAAGCCTGAAATTTGCCATTAAAATAGTGGAGTTACTGAGGGGGTCATTGGGGTTTGACCATCCAGTCCTTATGTGTTTTTGGGGACTTTGACAGGGCCTACAACACTGTCCCCTGGAGAACCCTATGGGGGGAGGTTCTGTGGAAGTATGGGGCCCACTGGTCTATGTACAGTCAAAGTGGAGAGCTGTGTCAATATTCTTGGCACAAAGAGACTGGATGATGAAAACTCTGCCTTCCTAAAAGGCCCTGTCACTGTCTATGCACTAAGTTCAATGGAATCTTGTAAACATGGTGATGCTATTTTCTACAGAACTGATAGTTCAGTAGGCGGTACTTTGACATGCCTTTCTGTTATCCTGAATATAGCCTGGTAACTCACTCTAGTTACCATGGCAGTGTACCTCAGTAAAATGTAAAATCTGAGTTTACCAAGCTAACCCCAAATTCTACTTTGTAGTACAGGTCTATAGAGTAGGAAAAAAAAAACAAGTGGCTTGGACTGATCCTCACAACCCTATATCAGCTTGGTTCTGGCCGTTCAAGCTCAGTCTCGTGCACAGACAGACTAACCAGCTTAATATCATTTTTTTTTCTCCAGAATGCTTGATCTTACCTTTAAAGTTAGTCAGACTGAACAAAGAACAGACAAAATCTCAAAAGTCTATTTCAGCTGAGAGTGGGGATTGATCTTTCATTCAAAAAAATATTTTGTTTGTACTTGTTATGAACAGGAACTGCAAGCAGCTGAGAAGGACGGAAGGGGGCCTTGAAATCTCAAGAAGGTAATGGAAATAAAGACACAGATAAAAAGTTGTACAATGAACAAATCTGTGAACTGCTGTTGGTAGCTAGCTCGCCATGCTAGCTCACATTCGTCACGGTGAAAACGCTATGATTTCTATTCTTCCTGTTTGTGACAGCAATGTAAAACACAGGATGCACTGAGGAAGGCACAGAGACAAAGTAGCCTCTGAAAGAGCTTAATGGAGTTCAACTCATCCACTGAAGATGCTGTTTTGATGTCAGTCGTTTACACATTTTAGTTGAATGAGAGCAAGCACTTAAAGGTAGAAGTAAAGGAGACCAAACTTCAACATCTATGGACAAAGTGGGTTCCTGACACACCACTTATCAGCTTCCACACCACCAATCCACACCATTGATTCTTGTGACTGAAGACTCACATGTGACCTAATGACTCACATACTGTATGACCTCAACAGCCCACAGCGTTA
This sequence comes from Acanthochromis polyacanthus, assembly GCF_021347895.1. Classification (NCBI taxonomy): domain Eukaryota; kingdom Metazoa; phylum Chordata; class Actinopteri; family Pomacentridae; genus Acanthochromis; species Acanthochromis polyacanthus. The sequence goes on along the minus strand of NC_067114.1, from coordinate 8,875,518 downwards.
CCATTATGTGAGTAACACAAGAGAGGTGGAAATGTCTGGTATCTCCACTGGTCAGGACAATAAAGAAACATCTTGAATGAACATTTGAAAGAAAAAAATATTTCCAGCTGCCCTTTACTTAGTACTTTTATGTACAAAATTGTCTGGTTAACTGAGAATCATCACACATGAGACCAATTTATATTATTTATGCATGCAACGTCAATAAATAGGTTCAAAGAAAATGGTTGAGGCACAAAAACACAACTTACTGAATAATACTGTATATACAAGCCAATGTGCGTAGTGGAAAAGAGCTGCAGTAGAACTGAGCGCAGGTCCATGAGAGGCTATGTGCGGAGCAGATGGAGGGTGGAGATGGTGTTGATATGCCTCATGTGTCTGTAAAGTACGGGGGTAATGCAGTCTCATTATCACTCAGCTCACTGATTGCAAATTCAAGTCAAATCTTTAAATTATATATTGATAGTCCAGTGCTTGGGTTATTATTTTTTTAAAAAAATCCAGAATACTGTTTTCTTTCTCGGCGTTGGTCTAACACACACACATGCACACTTACATTTAATATTTCTGAATAATTTTCTGCCTTGTAGAAGCGCACAATTTTTCATGCAAAACATCATGTCTCCTCTAGTAGTTACGTGATCGAGCTCTCACCAAGTGCATATGCAAAGTAGAGAAATTCATTACCAACAGCAGACACGCTGCTTCAGAAAAACTGCATTTACAGGTTTCTACACCAGTTTATAAACAACACACAGGGGCCAGAATGCATCAGAATTTGGCTACACTAAGGTAGGTAGATGTGGGGCCAAAATGTTCAAATATTTATTCATTTGCCGTACACTAAAGTTAGGAAAAACATATTTCCCTTTGAAAAGTGGAGAGTTTGCGGGGTTTACCTTGACCAGCTCAATATTGTCACACAGTAGACAAAAGAACAATTAGACACTTATATAGACCCAAAGAGAAAACTGCAATAAATAGAGAAGTGAGTGATGTGGCATTTCTCTCCTCCTGCACTAAACAGCCCAAGGTGTGACTCACACTGCAATCATACAATGGCCTGCACAGCAAGGACCAGCCCTGGTCTGGCCTCGCCAAGCCATGTGCTTTCTCTCTCTATTTCATCTTTCAAAGGTCCTACAGACAGAATCCATGGAGAAAACAAGAGATTAGTATGTGTACATATAAGTAGGAATCTGGTAGTAAGAAGGAACCACAACACGAATACATTATATAGAAAAAACATGCAGAATAACATTGCACAGCCGTTTTTTTTTTACTCTGGCTTTATCTAAGCTTGATGTACTTTATGGCTGTAGCATACATGCAACAAGGAAAGAATGACGACATGCAAAAGCTACTTGGATAACAGGAGTGTTATTGACAGAACAAAAAGCTGAAGTTTGTTTACGACAGCAGAATAAACAGAGATGAGAAAGAAGAGCACAACTTTAAGGTCAGACAACAGCTACAAGACGTATTTGCTCAAGTTGATATTGAAAAGGTTTCAATATAAAATGAAAGAAACTCTGTTTGACTGTTCAGAATATAGAGGGACCACGTTAATCAGATTTAATGCTTTGTCACACCACAAGGTTGTACACTGTATTAACTTACAAGTCCTCACGAAAAAGGGTGATGCTGTAACCTTGGTGACATGGTACCTATATGCAGAGTCAACTGGGAATATAACGGAGAGTATTCCAATGCTAACCAGCTACAACAAGCCAGTTAACGGGTAAGGCTGGTGGTATGTGTACTCATTGATTCCTGTCTCATGACTTACTGTAAACTGCAGATCTTTTAAGAAGCAGTTTGTACTCAATTTATATAAAATTGAATGGTTCAAGAAAGCTAATATGATAGCTTCCTCTGTTTTGGACTTTCTGGGTTTTGTTTCCTCAAAGGTCAGCACTGTCACTGTCAAGATCTGCTGCTGCAGATCAACAGTGCAAATCTCAAATTCCCTGAAGTCGAATGTAAAACATCCCCATCTCTATTTTTTTTTCTTTGTTTCCAAAGTGAAAGCACTGACTTCTGCAGCTCTCCTGCCAAGAACAGATAACGTCTGATAATTTGTAAATGCTGGAACAACTGAGACCACATGTGAAAGTCCCAGATGTCACAGTCACATATGTGTATATTTAAAAATATAGATCAGTGATCATCAACTGGCGGCCCGCGGGCCGAATCCGGCCCGCCGGAACCGTCCAATCCGGCCCGCGACTGGATTCCAAAATTGTGAGGATCAAAGAGAAAATATCATGTGGTCCACACTATTAAAGCAGTCAGTCCAGTCATTATTAAAGGATCTGTTTCCACATCAACTTGTCGTTTCGTGGCCTTAGAGAGTGCCATTTTACCCGTGTTAAGAGGCCTTTTCCTGTCACTTCTGCGGTGTTTCTTTTTCAAGTGCTCTGTGAATAAAGTTGACTTGAGATGAGGCAAAATATCTCTATCACTCCTAGTGGTTGACTGTGGTACAAGTGATAGGAGCACTGACTCATAAAGGCTAAAAATGCCTTCAGTTTTGTAATGAAATGGAAAAAAATATAAAAAATAAACATCAAATAATAATGTTATGCCAAAATTCGATTTTTATTTAATTTTTGTTTGAGGGTCCGGCCCCTAAAGTGACTGTCCGGTAAAATTCTGGCCCTCTGGCAATATAGTTGGTGACCCCTGATATAGAGGTTTGTTCACTGATTTTAGCTGGCAAGCATATTTTGTGCAGTGACAACATTCATCAAAAATTTCAGGCAGTAATCAATTCAACATAAAACTGTTGGTGAACCAGGGTTCTTTTGTTACCATCATGTTTAACACTGCAACAAGGTGAGTTATCAAAATGTTACTTAGTTTTGATTCATTGAACTAGTTCCTCCACCAAACACACACACATACTCAGACTTTAAACAGAGAATGATTATACCGTTGTATTGTTGCTGAATTTTGGTGCACTGTGGTTAAAGCTGACTCCTTTTCACATTAAATTCCTTATTGTTTCCATGTGCTTTAAATTAAATCCATCAATTTGTGGCCTTCTTGATTCCATTATCACATAAAAAGTAAAACACTCTAACCATCCAGATGTCAGACACATAAAATTCTGTAGGTTCTACAATCCCTGTGTTTGCACAAAGACAGAAACTTGTTTATGCAGTCTTTTGATCAGAATTGCAAAGCAATGCCATGGTTCTGTTTCAAGAATCTTAACTGTTCATTAAACAGGCTGTACATGACCAACATCATGCATAGTTATTTGAACAATCTGCATTATCATCAGAGTACCATTCACAGTGAAAACACTTTTCACCACTTCTACATATTCTAGTATTTTTCTTTAATGTTCCTCATATTAAAGGATAACATAAAAAACATGAGAGGAAAAAGGCCAAAGTAGTTAGAGCACAGAAAGTAAGTGAACTAGAATTAGGTCTAAAATTGTGCAACACATCACCCTAAATCACCCGTTCTTTCAGCAATGCAACATGAATATCACAGACTGGCTCCTGTGTTAGCAGGGGACACTGGCTCCAGACACAAATCGTGTCTTTTAGAATCATCCAGTGACAACAAACCTCCTCTGGACACTGTGTTGGTGTTTACAACATACGGCAAAGACAATTAAAGAAGCCAAATACACATGAAGAACGTGATAATACTGCAGATACAGGAAAGATTGAAACTGAATTCATGGTGCTTAACCCTTTGATGCACAACATAGGTCAAAAGTAATCCAAATTCAATGGAAAATGGATATCTCTTGACTCATGTTGTGCATCAAAGGGTTAAAAAAGAACATTTCCACCATTTACCTGTCCTGAAAGGCTCTGATGGCTTATTTATGTTATATAAACATAAGGCCATGTATTTGCATGGTCTTACCTGCTTCACTGCTAGTTAAACCTGTCAATGACAACATCAGAGTATGTTTTCATTGTTAGTACTCATACTAAATGCAGGGCTGCACAGTGGCCTTGTGGTTAGCATTTCGCCTTGCAGTTAGAAGATCCCGGTTCACGTACCGGCCTTCCTGGGATCTTTCTGCATGGAGTTGGGATGTTGTTCCGTTATGTGTATTATGGATGTTGTGAGTTGTAAATATTTTAGCGCATGGTAAATGCAACTGGCCAAAGTGTGAGCCTAGACGTGTTCCTCAGTGTTTTCTTTTATATTTCTGTAATATAACTACTGTCCTGCAGAGGTCGCACCCTCGGTTTTGTATCGGCTCTGTCACTGAATGTCGTTCACAAACATGTATTACATGTTATGCATATTATATACTATAATGTACATGTGTGGGTTTTCTCCAGTTACCATGACTTCTTCCCACAATCCAAAAACATGCCGAGGATAATTGGGGATTCTAAATTGTCTGTTGTCTAAAGTGTGATTGTTTTTCTCTGAGTGTAGCCCTGTGATAGACTGGTGATCCGTTCAGGGTGTCCCCTGTCTTCATCCTGAGTCAGCTGGGATAGACTCCAGCCCCATGTGAGCCTAATGAAGACTAAGTGGTGTACAGACAATGGATGGATGGATATTAAATATATATTGTGCACAAAGACAACTAAGCATGCAAGCAACTTGAACAAATCAGGGGGTTCTGCAGGGCGAGCATTTCAGCCATATATGCAAGCTAATGGTAATTCTACAACTTAAAACTGATGACTGAACTAACAGAACATTTGTAGTTGTTGGGTTTGAGTGTCAGGTTTTGAAAAAATCTGTTTGTCCCCAGCAAAACATCATTTATAAATGAAAGTATCACTCTGTAGGACCCCTAAGAAATCAGAGTGCACACAATGTGTACCTACATGCTAAATTATCATTTCAAATCTTGTGCTCTTGTGTATATATATCTGTTTTACTGTCGAATATGTGCATCTTTGGTTAAAAAAAATAAAATCTTCTTTGACAATGAATGACGATGTGCTATTGGACTTTCAGGTTGTAGCATCAGGTTAATTAGACCACCATAGAAAACTGAGTCAGTCTAAACCTACAGATTTCTCAGTAAGTACTGAAAGGAAATGATATCCTGGACAAAGAATAATTCATGCTGTTTGAAAGGGAAGTATTACAATTCATTCATTCCTCCAAGAACATTTTATGATCCAAAATCCTTCAGTAAATTTCTACTTAAATTAGTTTTGTCATATCTCACATGTACTACTCTGTATGTTTAATATTAAATGTTTCGTGGAACAATCGACCATAAAACTTCTGTGGGACATGGGAGTCAGGGGCCACAGCCAGCGCACAGCTGTCAAAGCTGCATCAGAGGCAGCTGAAAGAAGCAGCCAGTGGCTCTGGCTGAAGAGGAATGACCTCAGTTGGGCCCCCAAGTAGTGTGACAGGAGGTATGCGGTCAGTCAAACTGGCTCATGACCAATTGGGCTTGGGACGCAAGCTCAGGACTGATCATCCTGCAGCTGGCCGCCTCTGGAGAGGGTGTATAGTGTTAAAGGCCGAAACACCCTATGACCCAGAGGAAACACTACTGATGATGTGTACCCGTAAATTCACTCCTCCTTCAAGTCTACCACCCAGCATTCATTGTTTACGTCCAACAATTGCATGTGCTTGCACAGAATAACAACATCTCATTCTGTGTTTCTGGAATTTCCCATTTAAAAGAAATGCATCAATGTTATTTGTTTTTCATCCATTAAAGGTTCGATATAGTGAAAATCTATTTTTATTGTGTTGTTTATGCCCTAAAAACTTGAAGTGTAAATAAGAGCTGTGAAAATAGAAGAAGCTTACTATCACCATTCTGTAGCCCACTGAGCTAGATAGTCTCTCAGCTTAAGGATGGCATTTAGTTTTTAAGTAAGAACTGAGAACCAATAGTTATCAAGCTAAAATGTGCTTTTCCTGCCATCCCACCGTATGCAAATTACCTCACCGTCAGTCAGGTTTATTTACTCTTGAAAGCTGCTTCTGCTAACCCTAAATCTCTCAGACACAAGAAAATCACGTAAAATGTTCTGCTATTGGCTGCAAGAGTAAGCACAAGAGTCTTCATGCACTCCCAACATCTGAGGAACTTCAGGCCTATGAATTCTGTTTATACTTAATGACAATATCACCACAGCAATAGGAAAATCCTCACTCTAAGCACATTGTGTTGTTAATGTGGCCATTGAAGCTGTGCGGAATATTTCAGCCTGTTTTGAAACCAGTTAACAAGGACTGGGTGGGTTGTGTGGGTTTTTCGTGGCTCCTGCTGTGTTTCAGGGCCTTACATCTGTTCTCTATGCTCTAATATACTGCAGTTTAATACTACTGTAAATTCCCAATAAACCTGTTTTCATTTACATTTTTTTTCAGTTTCCGCTGTCAGTCAATAAAAAAAAAAAAGAGTCTGAAACACAGCCCATTCAGACTACATTTTAACCAGTAGTCACTACAGAGCCATTTTCAAGCTGTTGTCTGCTATGCTACTGATTTTATAGCTGCAACGCTGTCTGACAAACTCCCCATACACATGAATTTAAAAGCAATGTCTATGCAGTGAATTCGGTAATATTTCCATATTCAAATCAGAAAGAAAGTTAGAGCTAAAAGTCACGGATCTGTCAGCTGCCATGCAGTCAGCTGTTCTGCTTATTCTGTCAATATAGATGCAGAGAGTTTTCTTCCTGAAGATCAGCTGCATTTAAAGCTGCAGACAGTAAAACTGCTTGTTTAGAACAGGTCTTAAAAACCAGGGGTTAACCCTTTAAGCTTCAGTCAAACTCCAGCCGTTTTCAGTACAAAAAATCGCTAATATTCGTATTTTTAAATAAAAAAAAATGACGAAAAATACGGGGAATATTGGACGCACATCGCGAGGTTCATTTCCTTGAAAACGACCGATTCGTGATTTTATACCGACTTAGGACATGTTTTGGACAAAATAGTTTACTGGCTTGTGTTGTCTGGATGGAGAAGGTTGGATTATGGCCGTTTTTTGTGGAATCTTTTTTCTGTGTGTAATAATGAACCCGGAAATGTGAGTCACGCTGTGTGCGTTGAAGCCGTGTATAGAGAACGGACGGATGAATATTTGTTTTTGTCGGACAAATGTGTTTTTCTCACCCGCTGTGGTAATCACATCTGAAAGTGGTTTATACGACGGATTCATGAGAATCTAAGCTTTCCATCGGCGTATAGTGTTTGTATAATCGGGTTGCAGCCGTCGGACATTCTTGAAATTCCTATGCAAATTAGTAGGTGTTACCGCCGGCGGTACACCTACGACGCACTGAAGCGTAAAGGGTTAAACAGTCATGGTAAAATGATCCATATTTGCAGCATTTTAGGCTGGAAAATTGAAAGATATATTTGGGGAAATGTGAGATATTACTTAATTTGCTGAAAAAGGGTACAATATAGTACCTTTAACGTCTGTCCGTGCCACATATTTTCCATTTGCATCAGAGAAATACAAGCAAAGAGCCTGAAAAAGATGTTTGAATTCCAGATACTCATTTTACCTTATATGCTCACATTACCATCACCATTCCATTTGTGTCGCATACTGACTGCTGTAGAAAACAATGTATCTGGCTTGTGTAAGCTGCACACACTGTGCAGCACAGTCCATTTCTATCAGTTTTTGCATGCATGGTTCCCATTGATACGTATCATTTATATCTGGCCCCATTTGTGTACACAACTCCAAAGCGCTGCTCATTTACAAGTCACGCTAAATGCAAATTTGGTACATCTTGTATAATCTCATTCAGTTAATGAGTGCTGAAGCAAACACAAAGCAAAAATGAAACACCTGTTCTGCAGCACTATTTCTTATTTTCATCTCGAAAAATACATAATTTTGAATATGTAGTGCTGTGCAGCTGCATAATGTAAACTAAAAAAATAAGGAGGAAAAAGGTGTGACCAAAAGAATTTCCTTTATGATGTCTCAATACCACACGGACACACACAAAACACCACACACACTAGCCTTCGTCATTTCTCTCGTGACTGTAAATTATTCCTGCCAGCATCACTGTCACAATTGGTCATAGAGCTCCCCCTGGAACTTTCTTAATTCAAGACCTCGATTGTTACGAATAAACATCAGCGGTAACTCGCTTTGCTCTTCAAAAAAGATCAAACAGCTGCTCTTACTCACACCTGTTCTCCCAGGGTGACACTGACGCACATACTGCTCTGTGCAATAACTGTTGCAACGACATCTCGCTTGTTCAGCATCTCAAATCTGGCTCGAGTAAATAAATAAATAAATGAATAAAAGCAATTAGCAAGAACAAATAATCTAACTTGTGCTTTATGCACGAGCGTGTCGTGTGCGTGAGCATATGTGGGCGTTTGCATGTGTGTCAGGTGATTTGTGAGAAGGGAAAAGAGGGGGGGAAAGGTTGGCAAAAGAAGCAGTGCGGAGGAAAAGCAGCATGTGAGATACTGTTTTCAAGGCATGAGCCACATTCTGTTCCAGCCACCTCCAACTCTGCCTTTGTCTCATCTTTATCTCTGAAAAGGAAGGTGTGAAAGAAAAGGCACCCAAAACAGAGGCAGAGGAGAGGAATGATGACTGAGATCACAGTCCACGTAATTTTCTGAGACACATTATGTCCCACCGGGAGGCAGCCTTAATAACCCACTCGTGTTTTATTTCCCTTACAGCCTCCAGAATGGCCTGCCGGGGATTAATCAGGGTAGTGTCTGAGCTTACCTGCCTACCACGCTGCGCCAGCTTGCTGTGTCCGGGGTGATGGGTGTTGACATCGTGCGTGCCTTCCACAAGTGGCTGAAGCTATTTTCCCTGGCGTTGTCGTTCTTCCCCATATGCAGTGAGGATGGATGCAAGAGCCTGTTGATCTAAGGTATTCACAACGTCAGCAGCGCAGGCATGTCGGGGTACCTACGCACAAAGAGAAGCCCAATTAAGCTGCTTGACGTCATGTCCTTGCTGACAGTGGCGAATCCTGACAACTCTGAGATACAGCTGAAAACCTTTATGGCTGACAGTTATGAATTAGAATGATTGTGAGGGAAGGAAAAGAGAAATGCAGCTTGTGCACAGCTTAGAACGAGGTTATCTTATCTGGTTGCTTTGCACATTAATCTGACGTTGAAAAGGGATTCAGATATATTTCTGAAAATACTGAAGAAGCATTATATAGCTATATATCATTCCTTACACATTTAAAGTTGATTTAAGATTGAACATGTCTGCACTGAGACTTTAGATTACACTGTTATATTCAAGCAGTATTACACGATTTTTAGTCAATAGGAATATGACAAGCAAATCCTTCAAAAGGTAACATAACTCACATAAGAGCTATTCTCATATGTTAACATAGCGGTGAAAGAAAAATGCCATGGTCATGGTATAGTTTAGGAAAGAACGCTTTTGTGGATTTGTGAAAAGAACGCTTAATGTTGGTAGGAGTTGAGACACCAACTGTGATCTTTGGTGTCAAACCCACACATTTTATACACCCACCATGAACCTGTTGTTTCCGTAAGAGTTTTGTGCAGTGATAAAGCGTCACTCTTCTTCCCCTACTACAACAAAAGAACTGTTCTATTCGCACAGCTACAAGAAATCACTTGCCAAGAAAACATAGGTTGTTTTAATTGCAAAAAAGAAGCTGTTGGGGAGGAAATATTTCACTCTTAACATATCAGACTGTTCACTGTTCATTCACTGTAAAGCCTAATGGGTCCATGCTTGCTCATTACCTTTTGGACATGCCCCATTATTATTAGCTGAATTTTGATACGACTGCACCAATGAGCACTGTAACAATTTCCAGGCGCGAGGAGCTCTGATTATCCAGTGCACCTTACAGCTTTAGGCAGCAAATCTCTTACCTCTCTCCATCCATTCTCATATCCAAGGGTCCATCCTTGCTGAGGGCAAAGCCTCTCTCTGCCTGATCCATCTGCATGGAGGAACATCCAGCATCCAACAGGACAGCATCAATGCTGCCTGGCTTAATGTCCATGCCAGACAGCAGGGTTTCAAGCTCGCTGAACCGGCCAAGCAATGGTTTCACACGACCGCTGGAGGAAAGATTACCAAAAGGAATAATGCATTTAGACATCTGTATGATACTACTTCTGTTCATTTAGACTGGAAAATAAATGCTACATTATTTCTCTGATATCCAGTGTTTCCAAAAGCACATTTAATGTTTTGTTGCTATTCAGCTGATTGATAATATGTCCCAAGAAGGTGAGGGGAACTTAGCATAAAACTAAAAAAAAGAGAATGATGGAAAAGAGCACATCACTTCAATGTGTGTGAGCATAAATAAGACACATTTATCTTCCATTTTTTTAGTTCCTCAGTTCATCATCTGAATAACATTTAAATACAATAAGCTAGTTGGCACACTTTTCTTCTATTTTTGGCACCAAAGACAGAAAAGTAACATTAGAGAGGACAAATAAAAATAACAGCTGCATAAAAAGACATCAATAAACAGAAAATAAATTCAACAGGTTGAATAGCATCCTCACACAAAGAGGTTAATATCAAAATGGTACTACAGAAAACAATATTTATGAAAGTAAACCATACAGAACACAAAGAAATGAAAGATTAGGCATGTAACAAAAGAAAATGTTCACAATTTTCTATCAGTAGCCGAAAATGGCTTTATAAATGTTTAAAATGTGAAGGGACAGATGAATTTCTAAATGAAATGTGCTCCATATTTTACAGAAAGAGATGAGAATAAAATAATTCAGAGACTCTGCTGTGTGATGGCAGAGTTATGTACTGTAGGGTCCCTTTTTATGACAACACAACTCATTTTAGGTCCACTGAGAGGGTTTGAAAATCTCTTCTGTTTACATGGAGAATTAAACAACAGACCATACAATATGTTCTGACCAAAGTCTCCTAAGTAAATGAAAATATGTACATGTTTAGTCTATGAGGATTACATACTTGTAAAAAGCCTTCAGAATCTGAAGATTGTTTCAAGTAAAGGTCATTGAGAAGACAGACATGACAAGTACATCATAGATGGAAAAGAGGAAGAGCAGTGGACCAAGCATACTTCCCTGAGGTGCACCACTATCACAAACAAAGAGGAAAGAGGTTACAAGCTTTACCAATTCTTGAGTCTAAAAAACGAGACCAGATAGAGTGTATTTTGCTCCGCAGACACTACCTATAAAATCAGACATGTTTAGTCAGTAAAGATTATAGAGTTGACAGAGACTGGTTTCAATAAAAAAAAAACAAAAAAAAAGTGAAATTCAACATAAAGAAGGCTTTAAAGTGTTAATTTATCTGACTGCTGAGTTAATCTGGTGGTGGATAAAACCTGCCGAATGAAAAATGGACTAGTTTAAAACAAATGTTATTCCATTCGATATGAAAGAGAAAAGAAATTTCGAATCAAAAACACAAAACACTGACACTTCCTTGTTGCTATATTGGCTCTAATTGATTCAGAATAACTGCATCTGATCAGAGTGCTGTAGATATTGTGCTTGAATTTACATTAACTCCCAATACACATTACAGATATTAGATGTGACTGTCGATGTCACAGTTCATTTATTTGAACCACCCACTTCGAATGGTATCAGCCCTTTAATTATCTGTTGTCATCACTTCCATTATTATGGTTCAGATTGGGCGAACTGCTCTGACTAATTGGTCAGAAGGTGTATTATCATCCATACTGATCACTGATAAACAGAAAGTAACCAAGATGACAGAGATAACTTGCGTTTTTGTGAATAAGTGCATGTAAGATGTTTAAACAAACAGAAACTGAACCATAATCTCTTACTAAACCTATCCAGGTAGTTTTGGTAGCTAAATTTAACCAAGCCATGACAGAAAACAAAATGTATATAATAGAGGTAAAACAAAAGTCTAAAAATTTAAGTCAAGAAATAAACCCTGTTTTCTTACATGGCTTCTTGCACACAGTATTCATTTTTGGTAAAGACTTCCCCCAAGATTTATACAACAGATGATGTTGATAAATGTGATATTTTTGAAGATGAAGAAGACAAAATAAAACATTAATAAAACATTCATATGAAGCCATATTTGGGAGAAAATGGAAATTTGTCTTGCAAATCAATTAAACCACATACTGAAAGCTGAATCTAAGGACATTATTTTATATTATAAAAAGAAGAACCCTAATCACAAATTCCTGTAACTTCATCATTTTATTGGTCAAGTTTCATAATCAGAAATCCAAATTGTTTAAATTTCCCATCTATTTCGTTATTAAATTCAATATTATGTAGAATGCTAAATATATTGATAATAAACTAATAATATCCAAATAGACTTGAGTACATCCTCTGCATCTGTATGTTTTCTGTTCATATTTTCTTACATTCATTATTATTTATTCTTCTATTTGTATTACTTTTTATCGTGTCATGACATTTCATGTCTTATTGTATCTTTAAGCCTGTGCAGGCTTCGGGGTAACAGGACTGGCCTTTCACTTTCTCTAATCTTTAGGCCACTCAACGTTAGACAACGTCTACTCTTCTATTTGTGACACAAAGACGATGCATACAAACACATGTGTAAACAACACCCACACTCAACTTCTGGCAAGTAAAAGTAACTTCAAGCAAACATGTTTTGAAGAGAGAGCATGAAAGATCTAAGATTCATCAGCAACTTTCAAAAGGTTGAGTAGCTTTCCTGTGACCCTTTTAAAAAGAATCACTTTTTTCTTTGGAAGCCTATTGACATCCTTCCTTGTATGTAACAGAGCAAGAATCTGTGTACTCGCATCCTCACGCACGAGCGGTGAGACCTTCAAGCCACGTTCATTGCATTTTTCATGTGACCTTTTAACATCGTGTGAACAAAGATGATGGCAGCGTTAGCATCTATACATTAGGAGCAAAAAGGTCTTCTGCTGCCTTCTCCAACCAATCAGTTCCAAAGAATAAGGTTTCTAGGAAAGTTGTTACTCTGAAAACCAAAGTGACCAAAACATCTGATAATCTCAAAATTACAAACAATTCATTTTGCATATAACAGACTCATAGCAAAAACACATTATGTGGCACTCATGGTTTAAAATTTGAAGTCATATGTTTCAAACCTTAAATGGGACCTAAAAAAAAGGCAAAGACTGCGCTTGTTGTCGTGACATCTGGTGAGGGATGAATGGCATGACACTGGGAAAACTAAAACACCACGTCACATGTCTGAAAAAACCCTACTTAAACTTTGATGGCTCAGAACCTACAGATCAATATTACTGGTGTTCATTCCTCTTTGTTTCATTCATTTAATGCCATGTATTTCCAGTTTGCCTGCTATTTGAAAAAAAACACAACATGTTGCCCATTTTGGGACAGTCACTAATGATGACACATTTGTGAGCTTGCACAACTAAGTCATGTCTTGTATTTATGACAGACAGGCTAAAATGTTTAGAAAAGAGGGGTATCATTATCAAAGTGAATGAAAATAACTGCATAATGTGCCCTAAGATCAATATGCAAAGCTCCTTTATGCTGAGAATAGCATGACAAGCTGGTCTCATGTTAGGGTAACCTTTGTTATCACACAGCAGTTACTGGACCTTGTTAGTGCAGCTCTGTCTATTCTTGAAAATGCCCAGTTAACCTCTTAAGCCCATGGCTATATTTTTCTACCTGAAATCCCATTGGCAACCTCAGATTTAGTCAGTAACAGCTGCAATGCACAATCTTGGGCTCTATGGATAAGAAAGACATGGGAGACTTTTGAAATATAGTAAGTCTCTTAATCTTTACCACCAGGAAAGAATAAAATTTACTAACCCGTGGTGAAAATTAACATTTTACAGCTTTATAACAATGAGACAGTAAACACTGATGTTACTGACCCTACTTTAAGAATTCTTAGCCCTCAAAAAATGGCAATGGATTCCATTTTTAGAACAGAAAAGACCTTGTTAGAGAACAAAGACCTCCAGAATTCAACAGGCTGAGGTATAATGTGCGATACATAGTTTAACATCTACACCAATAAAAATCCATTGGCTATATTCGTAATTTTACTGTTTACCAAATAACTGTCTTTCTCAAAATTATATAAAAAAAATCATGTAATGAGAGTCATTACCTGACGACAATCATGATAACAGAATAAACACAAAGGTTAAATACAAAAAGCACAGATGTGTGCAGTTTAGTATTATAAACTTCAAATAAATACATTAACCAATCAGAAGAGAGAGCCAGCTGCACTCATTACTGATCCTATACAGTATAGCTGGTTATCCATAGCAAATTAAACACAGAGAAAATAACCATATGTCGTAATATTTCTCAATAGCTTGAGCAGCTTCAGTAGGCAACACAGCCTGGATTTGTATAAAACCTAATGTTAACATTAGCCAACACTGGCTGTCTGTGGTGAATCAAAAGGAAGCAAGTCTCTACTCTTGAATGTATGCAATGTACTTTCAAATGCCTCATTAAATCTGCTGTCTCACCCATCTTTAAAGCAACTAGCAACCTGTGCACATCGACTGAGTCACTGCGCTCAACACATGAACCTCCATCTGGAGGAGAAGGCTTTTTGATTTTAGTGCACGACTGTCATGTGTAAGCTAAACCACAATGAGCACTCACCACTCATCAAAAACAATCTACCGTTAACCCCTCTGTCCTTTCTGTTGGAACAAAGGGCAGATTTTTGAGGTGGACCTCTCGTACATGTAGAGATTCATTTTAGTTTAAGTGTCTGTACAGCTAATTGCAAAATGCAGTTAAATGGCTACAGATTGAAGCCCTGCAAAAGTAAATGGTGGTATTAGCTTCCAAGTAGCAATTGTTTTGCGGATTTTCTGTAGTATTTCTTACATTTTGTTGTTATTTGTGGTAAAGTAACACTGAAAGTACCAGAAATTTATGTTAAATATTGTCCTAAGTATCTGTATTAAAACAAATATGGCCTATATAATGGGATATCCATTTGACTGTTTACCAGCTGAAGCCGTTAGATGCTACTGGTGTAGCCTGAGTCCTTGTGTTTACGTATGTATGTACATAGTGTATTGAATGATTGATCGCATTATTTCACTGTCACCAACTGCTGTCTCTATGTGAAATTGCTCCACTGGTGGCATGAAAACACTCTTCATATATTTTACTCAATTTGAAACTTTCTCTTTTTTATGTACATTACGACTCCACCTTTCTCAAGATTAACAAGGGGCATTGAAGGAAAGAACACAAACTGGCAGGTCCTCTATTTCAAAACCCACTGAAGACAAAATAGCAAGGGAGCATCTCACCCACGCTGCCTGGGCCTTCCTTTGCTTTGCTGTTGTTATTCACTATCCAGCACAGTGATTAATTTGTTGAAAAATCTATAGTAAAGGCTTTGTTGTTCTCCCCCATCACCTGCACAATCCCTTTCTGTTACTGCCTCCTCAGTAGCACTCTACCCACCATCTCCAATTTCGACATTTTTTTTTTTCCATTTTTCAAAGTTGCAGCGTAAACTCTTCTCTGTGAGAGTTTGGAAACTTTTTCTTTTCTTGGTTTTAGAACATGCTTTCTGTGCTGGTTTCTGCTTGGAGCCGATTTACTCAGCTGGAGGTAAAGCAGTGCTGCGCTGATGATGACGGGACTGTTTTCTCAAAGCTAGCTGTTTAATTTCACTGCAGTTTGGTGCTGCAAAGGCAGCTTTAGGAGGGAATTTTTTCCATATGTTTGAGCAAAGTATCATTTTATCAGTACCATATTACAAAGTCATTTATTGTGACTTATTAGAAATGTATTAATGCAGCTGTGAAAAAATTATCAATTTACATACTGGAGCATTAAGTAGAGCTGCACAATGTATCATTTCAGCATCAACACTGCAACTAGCACATGCACAATAGTCACACTGTAGAAAGTGGAAAGTGACATAAGGCTACCTGACTGAAACATACCATGTTACAACATTTTTGCCATTTGTTACAAAAAGAAAACTGAAACTGTCCTCAAGATTCATCTACAAGAGAAGTCTGTCAGAACACAATTTACTCCCATTTAAGTATTTGTGGAAACACAAAGCTTGATTCACAAGACCATGAGTCTGTTGACAAGCAGGCTTGAAAACAGGATAGAAGCAGCAGTTATATGGAAATAGAATATCATTGGAAATAAAATCATTTCAGCTACAAAAATGACGGTGTTAACCAAAAACTTTAACTTGATTTACAAATGCTGAAAAATTATTCAAGTCACTAAATATTTTTGTAGGAATGAACAGAAACCATGGAATTAAATCACACTGCAGCATTAGGAACATGTACAGTGTGCACATAACAGAGTTATATCATAACAAAAGCATTTGGGCACATTTTAGTTGTAATGAAGCTTCTCCCAATCAAGTTTTTTTTTTTCTGTCATTTACTATTTAGTGTCTGCCAATAATGAGTTTCATTGAAACCAACGTATATGCTAGACACCTAAAAAGCTCTTCAGTTTATGATGAAAAATATGTAATATCTACATCCAAGCTGCTCCCTAATGTTATGTAGGTGATCAAGAACCTTTTAGTAAAGTTTTAGTAAGGCACTGTCTGAAATATAGAATTGAGAGAGTAGGGTGTATGGTAGCTCAAGAATCTCAAAACACAGCAGAAACCTGTATTCTGTACATGGATGTTAGAACCTATGGTCAGAACAGGGATTGTACAATAGCCATAGAACCTACACTCAACAAAAATATAAATGCAGCACTTTTATTTTTGCTCCCATTTTTTATGAGATGAACTCAAAGATCTAAAACTTTTTCCACATACACAATATCACCATTTTCTCAAATATTGTTCACAAATCTGTCTAAATCTGTGATAGTGAGCACTTCTCCTTTGCTGAGATAATCCATCCCACCTCACAGGTGTTCCATATCAAGATGCTGATTAGACACCATGATTAGTGCACAGGTGTGCCTTAGACTGCCCACAATAAAAGGCCACTCTGAAATGTGCAGTTTTGTTTTATTGGGGGGGTCTACTCCTCTTCAATAGCTGTCAGAAGTTGCTGGATATTGGCGGGAACTGATACACGCTGTCGTATACGCTGATCCAGAGCATCCCAAACATGCTCAATGCGTGACATGTCCGGTGAGTATGCTGACCATGCTGACCATGCAAGAACTGGGACATTTTCAGCTTCCAAGAATTGTGTACAGATCCTTGCAACATGGGGCCGTGCATTATCCTGCTGCAACATGAGGTGATGTTCTTGGATGTATGGCACAACAATGGGCCTCAGGTCACGGTATCTCTGTGCATTCAAAATGCCATCAATAAAATGCACCTGTGTTCTTTGTCCATAACAGACGCCTGCCCATACCATAACCCCACCGTCACCATGGGCCACTCCATCCACAACACTGACATCAGAAAACCGCTCACCCACACAACGCCACACACGCTGACGTGCACACCTGTGCACTAATCATGGTGTCTAATCAGCATCTTGATATGGCACACCTGTGAGGTGGGATGGATTATCTTAGCAAAGGAGAAATGCTCACTATCACAGATTTAGACAGATTTGTGAACAATATTTGAGAGAAATGGTGTATGTGGAAAAAGCTTTAGTTAAGCTCATAAAAAATGGGAGCAAAAACAAAAATGGTACGTTTATATTTTTGTTGAGTGTAGTTAACACTGTAATTCAGAGAGCATTGTGGGAGTTTAGCTAGCAACGGGCACCATGACAGAGTTCCTACGATGCTTAATGTCCTTCAGCCAGAGCTGTTGAACTTTATTCAAACAATTCTGCCACAATTTGCACTCTTCTTTTCAAACACCTGTATGGCAGCAGATCTGAGCTGCCATCAAAAATCTTAGATTCTTCAAATCAAAAAATCTTAGATTGACATAGATTGGAGTTGACACCAATCACTTAAAAGATATGCCACAATTGGTCCCGATTTCGATCAAGGGCATAGTTCTAATAAATTAATGACGAGCTTTACAGGACATATGCTTTGCAACTGTCTTGTTCTGCCATCATGCAGGGACTTAGCAGCTGGTTAAAGATTACTGCTAGTACCACCGTATTAATGTGATTATTCCTGAGGTGTTTTTCACAGTTCGTGAAAATAACACAAGGTTTCTGGAGAAATTAGGACTTCCTGCTGTGTTCGTTACCATCTACTTTAATTATAACTTTTTCAGTGATGAATTATAAAGATGTAGAGATTCACATAGCACATTCTCTCATCATACCAAACATTCATTGTAAACACCACTTGTTTTCCAGGCACATGTGCAGTCAGATGACAATTTTTCTTGTCACTCGCACCCTTACGGACGCAGAAAGCATAAATTGGTCTTTATTCAGTCATTTTATCAGCGTTTCCAACACATGACTTCAGCAGATATTGCATATCATAGCAACTACAGCGCCTCACCTCAAAAACACTGTGCTTCCAATGTGCTCTCAGCATTCTCAGTCCTGCACTGTTAATGCATGAATGACAAAATGTGAAAACGAGTAGAGTGCTGCAATTAACACATTCCATCACAAATGGGACCTCTGCTATTTTATTATATTCACATAAATCTTTTCTTTTCACAAACAACAATTTAAAACCTGCTATTTCTTTGAAGTCACAGTCAAAGTTTCGTAATTGCTAGCTACAACATAATACTGAAAGCTCAACTGCGCTAATAGACGGCTGGTAATGAACTGCATTATCTAATTTTTAGTTATGTGCGCCCTCACCCAGGTGATGAACGTACCTTCTGCTAGTCACTGCGACTTTTTCTACAACACGTTTTGTAAGCCACTGATGGATTTAAAATTATGCAAAACAGTTACATAACAATTCTAAATTATTAACTTCTTTATGTGGCTTAGACACAGAGTTGGAGATATAAATGCCTTATGTAAGGTCTTATATTATTAAAGAGGACAAGTTTCAGTGGTGTATGTGCTGAGGTTCAAGTGTGGGCTTATAATTGCTTAAGAGATCTGAGCTATTTATAGTTGTAGCACCCGACAACATTGACATCATGCACTTTTTTTGTTTTACTGCCATCTCAGTGGATCAACCTAATAGTGAATATGATTTTCCCAGACCCACACTATAGCTGTTCAAAGCGTTGCAGACTAAATGAAGGAATGATTTCAATAACAAAGATTAGGAAACCAATGCTGACAATATTAGTGTTGGTCACTGATACAGAATAAACCACTGATCAGATAAAACTATATGTTGACTCATTCCATTTTTCATCCACGCAACAGTCATATTGGTTCACCACTGCCCTGACTGTTCATGTTCAAGTTCATGTGACTATTCATCTTCACCTTCGGTAACTGCAGTGACTTTGGTGAGACCTTTTTGTCTCAGATTGTGTCATTGCCGGTTCAAAATGAAGTCTGCCTCTTATTTTCCTCCATTAATTCACCCTTTTCCTCTTGTCTCTGTACAAAGTAGACCCATAAAGCCACAAAATAGGCATTTTTTCTTTTTAGCTGAAGGTGAAACATTTTCAACTTGCAAGGCATTCATGTCAGGTTGCACTGCCCGGTGCGAATTTACATCTAATCGTGTATTTCCATTCCACTTGGTATGCAATCGTGCCCTCTCTAAATTCCCCTCATGTTCCGCCAAAACACACAGTAAGTCTCATTTGAATCACGTTCAAGGTATTTCCATGTTCTCCTTACAAAGAAACGACTAGAAAAGCATCAACAACTGTTAAGATGTGTGTATTTAATTGTGAAGAATCAAAGGGTGCTCAAAGGTGTCTATAGGCTGCTTTGAACCTGCTAAATAACTTAACAGATTCCAGTTTTACATTTTTAAAGTGGCAAAATGGCACAGCATTATAAAGCAGCATGAAATTAATAATCCATTTAGTCATGTCCCCCATACTTTAAACACTGACCAAACCTGTTTTAAATTGTAGCAAAACAAATACGTAAAACAGATTATTACATGTATAATGTAATGTACTGAGACTTTTCTGTCTGCTGTTTGTGGTCAGTCTGCTTTAAATTGTGTACTCTGCATATAAAGCGTCGACATGTCCTCAAAAACCATTCCCTCACTAAACACTTCCTCGCATTCACTTGTTCTTGTCCATCTGGAATAAGAGTACACTCTGTGAGGACATCAGGAACCTTCACAGCAGCCTCAGTTTGAGTGCAAGCTCATTCAACATGATGCTGCCTCTTCACAAATCAAGCCTGAAATATTCCCTTGTGTTGACCTGCTCAGTTCCTTTACCTGCGTCACTGAAGCCTAAGACAAGATGCTGATTGATTGCTTTCAGCAGGGGAGCAGTGATGAAAATATCTACAGTCCAGTGAAAAAAACGGAAGGATACAAACACAGAGAGTCAAGTCTTTAAAATTTCATTTTTTTCACTAAATTACCTCAGTTGACCTAAAGAATGTCAGAAAAAAATACTCACTGTTACTTGTTCATCAACTATTTAGGCTACAGTGAATTTGCAACCAAACAGCTGCTCCCTCATTCAGTGGTCTCCTGCTTCAATACCTGCTTCCCTGCTGATTCTCCACTTTAATTTCATCACCTTTATTTCCTGTTATGAAATGTTGCGTCACCAAAGACAAAAGTTTCCAAATATGGAAATCTACACTTCCCTGGATGTCGTCTATGATGTGTGACTGATTGATGGATTGAGGTTATTACTTAGCTAGTTAGAACTGAAAGAATACAACATTACAACAATGACTAGAACACTTAAACTGTATGAGATGGGCAATCTATTTGAGTCAACCTAATTCATGTAGCACTTTACACATAAAGCAGTAGATCTAAAGTGCGTTAGAACACATTCAACAATGCAAGAGAAGAAAATAAAAAGGCAAATTTCTGCTTCTATCTCTGGCCACTTGACAGAATTTGTGTAGTATAGCTACATTTTCTGACACGTTTGTTTCTTCTGCACAGGTTCTTGATGGGGTTTAAGTAAGGACTTTGGGAAGGCCAGCCTAGAACTTTCATTCTAGCATGATAAAATCATTTCTTTACCATTTCTGATGTGCATTTGGGGATGTTGGAACCACCATCTGCATTCTACACCCGTCCTTTTGGCTAATAATTTAAAATTTTCCTGAAGAATGTGGATACAATTCTCCTTTTTCCTCTGCCAAGGAACATGGCTGAGTTATGTGATGATCGGCGTACATTTGTCTGTTTTTCTGTGTGCAATATTACTCAAAAATTGAATAACGGATCTAGATAAAATGTTCAGGGAAGGTCAAAAATGACACAAAGACCACCTAATTAGATTTAGGAAGTGATGCAGCTTATAGTCTGGATCAAAAGAGTTGTTTTAAGATTTTTGTATCATTGCGAGATAGCGGGATGGCGTCACTATAATTATGACAACAAGTGAACGCTACGTCAGCTGCCTGCTGACGATCACATGACTGCGATCCTACTACAAATCCATGGCTGCAGAATTATCGGAACTTATCTGTCGGAAATCATGTAACGACTGAGCAGGCTTGGCAAAGTACTGCGCTTCCTGAGTGTTTTTCTTGTTCAATATTATATTTAGTTTGTGTAAAGCAGTTCACCAAAACAGCCCCAGAGCATAATACCGCCACCACCATGCCTAAGAGTAGATTTGGTGTTCTCTGGGCTAAAAGCCTCAACTTTACTCTTCCAAATATATTTCTGGTCATTGTGGCCAAATTGCTCATTTTTGTTTCATGTGACAACAGAATTTTTCTCTCCAAAGTCTTTTCTTTGTCCAAGTTATCAGCAGAGAGGAGTCACTGAAAACTTAGGACTGACATGATATACACGGTCTTTCCAAGTGCATGTAAACAATTCTTGATGGCTGTAGCTAGCTATTGAGCTACACCTATTTTTTTTTA
The DNA here is from genome assembly GCF_021347895.1 of Acanthochromis polyacanthus. NCBI lineage: Eukaryota > Metazoa > Chordata > Actinopteri > Pomacentridae > Acanthochromis > Acanthochromis polyacanthus. The sequence continues at coordinate 8,853,676 of NC_067114.1, read as the reverse complement.
AAAATCCAGTAAAAAGGCAAAAAGCGTAGATGACATTGAAACAGTCGTACAAGCTATCAGAAATGGAATGATGGGAATAATTTCTTCAATCATCATGGAAACGCTACCACAGCCACTGCTACTTACATATAAAAATTACATATAAACATTACACCTCGTGGACACATGCTACTTAGATTAAAACAAAAAGAAAGAACCCCACCCTCAAAAAATGGGATAACATGATGACAATCGCACATTTAAAACAGCAGAAGCAGACGCAAAGTGCTTTTCATTCGAGATGAAAGACTAACATTACAAATTTACACTACTAAAAGAAAGTAAAATATGAATACCCTTTTTGGGACATTTTAAATGTTAAGGTCAAAAGCTTACAATATTATAGAGAAAACCCTAACAATTGCTTTTGAGCAAACATTTGGCCACGGTGGAGAGGAAAATCTCCCAATGAAACCTCCGGCAAATCAGGCTGAAGGAAATTAAACAAACTCTAGTATTTAGTCAGATGACCTTGTTAGATTGTCAGCAGGTTCCTCAAATTATTTATTTCAATTTCATTACGAGCCAAAATCTTATTTGTAGACTTGACAAAATCTACAAACAACACAAACACAAGAAAAAAACAATACAAAATAAACAAAACATAGCAGTGCTAAAGAAAAAAATAAGTGAATCAACCCCATAATAAAAGCTGAAAAGACTTCCATCCCTAAGAGAGAAAAAGCATTAGTATTAAAACATTTTAAATATGTCAAATAAGGACAAAAAACCAACAGCCAAAGGGAAACTATAACAAAGTGGGCTTCTGAAGTGCACCAATGTTTCCCGTCCTGATGTGACAGCCAACACGGTGTTAGCACAGCACATACAAATAGTTAATAACATTCTGTGTGACCCCATATGTACTTGCCTTTTTTTTCACTTCAGATTTATACCATTTATTGTGGGCACAACTACTGTTGTGCTTCAAGCGCAGGGAAGTCATAGCAACAAGAAGAATGGTGCAGAGAATAGCAAGGCTGAACATGCAGGAGACAAATCCCATTAAAGACATGGGTGAATATTATTCTGGGAACAGCAAGCTACTTTCATCATATGCTTTTATAGTGTTTGGACATTAAATTATTCTCCGTGTGCTGTAAAACAGGCTTCGCTGAGTGACACCAACACAAAACAGTTTGCATCAAGGCTCTACTTTCCTCAAGACATGGGAGTGCAGAGGAGAGAGAAAATCCTCTAACCCTGTTGTGTGGATGGACTGCGTAGGCTGCCAGGGTCTTTTACTCAGGCTTCCAATAATATTGGTTAATTGCTAGATTTCTCTAGCCTCTCTCAACTTGCATCAGGAGTAGGCGTGGAAGAGTTTACAGCGGGGGTATATTGCTGCTGACAGAATACAGTGTTCTCATTCTCTCTCTCTCTTAATTGTCATTCCCTGCTCACAGGCACATTTCTCCGGCAGATTCCCTTGAGAGAGGTTTCCCCAGAATCTACGTAAAAGGATTCCTTCCCACGCCATGGTCTTAGGAACATCTCATTTTCATCCTCCCGCGCCTTGCTCATGCACACACACACACTCCCTCTCACCCTGGCATTGTGTCCTCGTGTCTCCCTGTTCTCTCACTCTTTTGTTTTCATTTTCTTTTTTTCCGCCCTCCCTCCCTCCACTTTTTACCACCTTCTCTCCCCCCCTCCAATAACTTATAGATCCTCTGTGGGAGGCAGCATCTCCCTCACACTGCATGCGTGGGCCCTTACTCTGACAAATGACATGCTGGGCCCACCAGCTTTGCGTGGGGGGTGAAAAGCTTTAAGTTAAGAAGGAAGAATGGATTTGATTGGACAGTGAGACACAGGGGCTGTATCTTGGCAAGCAGCATTTGATCGGGCTCAGGGAAGAAGTGAGAAATAAAGGGAGACCTGCAACACTATTGTATATCAAACCGACAGATTGTTTTTTTTTCTTAAGAAATAACGGTCACAAACCCAACACTGCTCACAATTGTCAAGCTGTCAAGCGTGACGATAAAAAATTTATGGTCAAACATTAGCCGTGATATCAACATTTGTCTAGACAGTATGTAGCTTTAAGCTTTAACTTGTGTTTTGGTCTAGCTGATCTTTTTCAATAAATCACTTACGAGTGTTCCTTGGCTAACTGCTGGGCCAGAGAAATTGCTGTCGGATCTCGGTCTAAGGCCAAAACTGTGGCTTCAGGAACCGCATTCAATATTGCTCCGGTATGACCACCACCTCCAAATGTCATGTCCAGGACCACCTACATGCGAGAAAGCAAGAAAGCAACACATTCTTCTCACAACAGGACTCCATATACGTGATTCATCATCATCATCAGCATCATCATCTTCTCGTCACAATGTTAGTTCATCTTTTAAGTGTTTAATTGACACTGACATGCGGTTGTTTATATCACTTTTGTCTCTATTTCTCTTACTTCAGGACACTTAATTCAATACTATAGCGAAAACTAAAACAGCTCTGCAAGTTTAAGGTTAAAATCCTCAACATACATACTTTTATTTACCTGATGAATGGAGAAGAGGGAAAAATAAAGCTCATAATTAAGTTTTCCCTATACTTACATTAAGTGCCTTGCGTTTTGTATACAAATCACTGATATTGAAATAGATTTTAAAATCATAATATAATGCCAATTCTGTAATACACACATTATAATTACATATACTTAGATTGCATGATGTTGGGAAAAAGTTACAAATATTTAATTTAATAAATTGCATACATCACAACATGAAAAACACAGACGTTTTCATCAAGTGACTTTAATAACTCTATTTGGAAAGATTTTATCATTCTAGAACCATTAGGGTGGTTTTGTGGGGGAGTGAATCTGCATAGAAAATCAAAAATTCTTAAAAAAAAAAGCCAGAAAAAAGCCATTTGGAACCTTTCTCACATGGCCTAACACTGGAAAAACAAACCAGAATACTTTCTTTTGCTTTGGATGGCATTTGGATCTGTGTTTCTGGTCAACATCATTCTTTCTGTGGCAGAAACATTTCCAGAAAGCTGACATTGGGTTTGTTTTAGTCACCAAATCTTCCTTTTCAGTGTTCCTCGCTCATTTTGCTGTGCACTTGTGGAGCCTGCATGTCAATAATCTCTGCGTCTGTGTATCCTAGAACCCTGAAATGGAATATATTTTATTACGTCTGATAGACTTCGCTTGTAGATTAGTCATGGGAAATGAGAAAGGGGGAGTTTTCTTTTCATATAAAGCAGTAAAACAAGTCGTAGCATGACGATTTCCAGTTAACTGGCCCTACTTCACATTGCACCTCCTGTGATGTGACTACTGCACACATTGCGATGTCGATGCTAAAATTATGTAACGTCCAGTTCTAAAGAATGCCTGTTATTACAAATTCTGTTTAATAAACCCCAAATATACCCATCCTCTACGAGAGGCACACTGTAAGGTTTACAGTACTCTACAGGTTCTTTTTTGTTGTTATTTTGTTCTGCACTCATTTTAATAGGCTCTTCTGGGTTAGTAATTTACTACAGTAACAAAAAAATCCACTGCCACAAGATGAACATGACATGTTTTAATTGGTTATAATCTCTTACAGATCTAGCAAATGTCAGTGATTGTGTTGCTTTCTTTTGAAGTCCCACTGTTTTATCTGTGGGACAATTAAATCATTATTTATTGTCCCTTTCACAACAAAATGCATCAAAATAAAAAAGATTTAAAGTCCCAAGTTTGAAAGCCTTCATGAGACCAAAACAAAATAAAGTTTCAGAATTGAAATTTCAATTCAGTTGAAGCTGCTGTAAATCAATGTATTTGTATGACGAGTTAATTAAATGGCTACATGTAATGTGAAGAGTTGATTTTAGAAACAAATCCAAAGAGAATTAACCCCCGACTCTGCACAGAGCATTTTAGTTTTTCAGCTCATTGTTGTGGTTTTTTGGACCACAACTTTCCTGAACTTTGTTTCTCTTGCTCTCATCAGTATCATTTTCAGCAGCAAGAGGTTTTCAGAAAACAACACTCCAACAAACTAGATATGCAGATGTGGGACTGCAACTTTAAAGCAGCAGTCATCTCAGCCTTTAAGGCTTGATTATGATGTCAAAGTTGGATTTTTCAGAAAGGTCTAATATGTTCGAAATGTATTTGCCTGAAAGCAAATATGGATACTTCATATCAGCCACAGGCTGCCATTCAGCGTAACTGGACCCAAATTAATGGAAGTGCTGCTATTATATTAATGCACATTACCTTAATCCTCACACAAACAACTCATCATACAACTGCCTTCATGATGAGAAAGCTCACAAGTCGTTTCCATGGAAATATTTCCCATCTCTACTAACCTTCTTTATCAATTCAGTCCACGAGATTACATGAATAAATAAAGGTTCTATATAGTGTTTGTCCAAAGGTGTAAATGCACCATACAGCGTCAACTGAGAAACTCTACAGCGTTTTCCTAGTTATAAAAACCCAGGTGTTCTTTCCTCCTGTTACTGCAATGCACAACTGACATGGATTTACACCATCAGAGAGAAACGAATGGATCTTGTCTCATCATCAATTTAGTTGTGATATTATGGTCTGAACAGTCAGCACACTCCCTTCAGGTGCTCTATATTTTGATAAAGAGGTGAAGCACTGCCGCAAACTCTTTGCTTTTGGTGGTTTATTGTTTCTCAGTCATTGACTAGAACTTACATATGAACCTAAAGTCCTTGATTCAAAAATGTACAGCTATCTAGACCACCTCAGAGTCTGAAAGATAGAAATAAATAAGTGTAGGTCTACCATGACATGCTTGGTCAGAATAAAAAAAATCATTGTTATGATTCCTAATGAAAAAATTGCAGAGAAAAAAAATATAGTAACATCAATTACTATTGTAGCGTGTAGCCAAAACCAAAAGTCTGTATTTTTCACGTGGTTGAATAATAAATATTTTAAAATTTATTGTAGAACTGAACAATGTTAGTTCTAATTGCTTAGAGAAGGATTATGGAGAAAACAGTTAGCATTGAGTCTTTAATGACTCGAGAAAGCAGTTCCTACTTTCCACTTTATATAAAAATGATGCATGAGAGGACAACCACAGAGAAAATGTGTCAATATCTACATTCTCAGAAGTGCATGTCAGTGTCACAAGCGTTTAACTATTTAACACAATTTATTAATCAAGTCATGAAAGTAAGGGAGTGGGAAAATGTTTTGTCAAAGAAATGTGCAATACCTGCCAACCATCCTGCAGCATCTTTGCTGTTGGTCGGGTAAGCTGATAACTCAGCTGTATCCATGGAATAACACTCACAAAGCAGAAAAGATCTCCTGTCCAGACATGATTCCTTCTATATTCCTAGACTGGCACTGCTACAAAAAAAAAAAAAAAAAAACCTCAACCTGTTCAATCATCGACTGAACAGTCTGAGATTGTTTGAATAATTTGCTGGATTATGCTTTACTTTTTATTTTCTACATTTCTACCCTGTGATTTATTCTAATGTCAGCAAATGGTGGGGAACAGATGTAAAATGACACAAAAGGAAATGCCAGCTATTCCCCACAAAAACATTAAACATGCCGATCGATAGTGACGTCGAAGGTGGGGTGTGTGCGTGCATGTGTGAGGGAAGAAGTGATCAATGGCGGTTCCCTCTCCTTTCCAGCGCACAGCAGCAGATGGGGAGGGGGTGTGGGCTAGTGGGATGAGTCACACGCATAATGAACTTGCCTGTTGTGCTATTCAATACAAAAAAGGAAAATGAAAACAGAAACACAAACAGCAAAGTAGGCTGGCTTTTATCAAAACAGTCGACACAAGCAACTAGGAGACAAACTGGTCCTCTACTGGAGTGTGCAGCACTTGTCACAACAATCTTTTGTCACATCTTGAGGAAGCTGTGGCCAAAAGAACAAAGGTAAAGCTTGTTTATTTCAAATGACAGACAGCGGATGCTCAATATTCTTAGAGGCGGATGGTTGGAAATATAAATACTGTATGTTTATTCTTGTTTGTATCACTGTTGCACTGAGTACAGACACTGTCCATTTTTATGAGGTTCAATGTGAGTTTTGCTCACACATACATATCAAATAAACTAAGCTAAAAATTAAGTGCATGCTACAAAAACTGAAAACTGGATGTTTACAAGGTCATTTATGAGGTAAATTGAAAATCTAGTTCCTTCACCCTGAGGGAAAAACAAGCTTCTTCAAGCGACCTGAATGCTGTTGTGAAAATCTTTCCTCTTTCAAAAAAAAAAAAGCCTGCTACTTCTGCCACCAGATGGACAAAACAACTTCTTGAAAGGATCTGGTGATAATGGGTTTGGCATTTGCAATGATGATTGACACCAAACTTGGGAATGAGTCATTCACATTGATATTTCATACAGAGGGGTGTCAGCGAGGCTCTCACCTAGCCCGATGCCTTCCTAGAGAAAGCAGCAGACTGGAATTAAGCCAGAGCACAACATGGGTGATCTCAGCCTTCAAATGCAGAGATGATACCTAAAATAAAAGTAATCACTCTCGTCTGTGTTTTACACTCTGTTAAGTGTGTGCAATATCTGCCTTTCCCAGCAGAGGGAACAGGAGAGTTAGGAGTGGTCCAAGTGGTGCAGTCCAACAGTCCAACAGTGGAGCTGCAAGGTGCTATAATGCAGGACACCTCGGCAGTCATCCCACAGCATTCTTAATGAGAGCTTTTCTTCCAAAAAGGGAAAGGTAAACACATTATAAACTCTTATTTGGTATATTGAATCAAAATCCGCTCCAGAGATATTTTACAAACACATATGATGAAGAGGAAAAGTCCTTTTTTTTTTTTTTTTTGCATTAATGAGATTTTGAAAACAAAATACAGCTCATGCAACACTACATAATATGCTGGCCATGTGGAAAAAGAGGCCTCATCTCGGGCTTTCTCGTGGTTGAATTCATTAGGAAAAGGGGAAGAGGAACCTGAGAGAAGCCTGAGTACTCACCTAAATCCTACTTGTGACTCCCCAGCCCAGGTCAGTTACAGTGGGGGATCTAAAATGTCATTGAGGGGAGTTTTTACAGATCTTGTTACACTAACACACAGACCATTAGGGAGACAGATACACAGGTACAGGATCGCTTTTCTTGTCGCGTCCGTTGCCATGGCAAGAGTGGAGGTAACCGGTGTGCATTTCTTTTTCTGTCACACAAAGTTCATGGCGAGATACAAGTGTGCACGAATTTGGCAGGTTTGCAGCATGATGAGAATTGTATGAACAGATAAAAGTTGTGATCATAGCCATGATTTTGATTTTATTAACAAGTGAAGAGAGCAAGTGAAGCGTCTACATATGTGGCAACTACCATTGCGCACTTGACTCTGGACATAAATCTCACATTTAACACCGCGGCTAGGCTCAAACTATATCAGTGTTACCTTACAATATAATTACTATTTAACGCCTGAAGTACTAAATTACAGCTTTAGATTTGTCCATTTATTTACTCACTAAACAGCCACAGTTTGATTTCAACTTTACTTGAAGAGGGTGTAGTAGAGTTATTCCTCTCTCTACTTTATTCAAATGAACGTAATAGTGCATTGGAATAGCAGGTAGGAGGCAGACGTGCACAAAACAGATGGCCAGTGAGAGCAGACAAACTCAAAAGGCATGAAAGCTTCCCACAATTACTCTGTCAAGCAATTATGTTGATGGTGATCAGTCATGTCTTCGACGCATGCAGCCTTCTGCCTCACCTACGTAAATTTAAAGTGTACTAAACGTACTACGTGTGCAAAGTGAGAGTAAGTACGAGAGTGTGAGTGAATGAGTGAAGAAGTGATACAGGAGCACAAAAATGTTAACAAAACTCTTTGCCAGAGGGCTCCTTCCAAATGCCTCACTGTATGTTGAACTAATCTCTCTTTTGTCAAAGGAATGCTGGAGAGTAACGACAAATACTTTCATTCCTCGTCTATTCAGCGCTGTTTGCACTCTTCTGGCACGAGTGTAAATAAATGTACCCGAGGAGGTATTTGAGCTAGTTAAGACAAGACATGTCTACACGCGTAAGGACATTAGTTCATTTGCCTACAAAAACACCCGTCTGAAGTAGTTTGTAGGTCACTTCCAAACTGAGAGTGAACAAATCCTGTTGGAGACACTGACAAGTCGTGAAAAAGGACAAGTCTCTTGTCAGAGTCTGTCAAGTACATATGTGAGTCTTAAAAGTATTTTAGTGTGACTGTTGTTGAAGTGTCTCCTGATGTTGGAAGGCTCCTAATCAGAAACAGAAAATGATTACGGGACGTTCAACAGGGAAAAAGTGACCGGGCTGTTAGAGAACTTTGTTACAGCTCACATAGGGATATTAAATCATGATGTTTTTCCAGTGGCATGAACTTATCCTAGCAGATGAATGTGCACCAGTAAGGAAAGTATTGTTAAGGACTTGGTTGCTATAATTTTAAAGGGTCAAAGCTTTATAAGAATACTGAAATCCAACTATAGGCTTCCTATTGGCTCCATACTTCCTATCTGTAAGGTAAAGTGTGAGATAGAGATATGTCTACAAAGACAATTACACCTGTAATAAGGTGTCAAGAAACATACAGTAGTGGGTTTTACGTAAGCATGTGGCTATAAGAATGGGAATGTCTTTTCTGGTGTATCGGCCATTCAGTCCTCCTGTGGGTCCGACACTTTGGACCACAGTTAAATGTCACGAACACTAATGAATGGATTATTGCCACGAAATCTGGCACTGATATTCATGGTCCCCAAAGGATAAATTCTAATCTGGTGAATGTCATCAACTATAATTGTAGACGACATATAATTAATAATGTACTGCTGCTGAGCAAATAGGAAAGTGACTTGCAGATTCAAAAGAGCGGGGAAAGGAATGAGAATAAAATAAGAGTGAAATATTTGGATACTGTATAAATCCTACTGACACGTTAACGCTTCACACCTGACAAGCAATTAATTACAAATAACATGATCATTCCCGCTCTCAAAACAACACAATATTAAAAGGAGTCTATTGAAACTGCATATTTTTGTGTTACTCAAAAGCGAAACGAAAAATCCCTTTTGAGACCACCATGATTATTCAGCTATCAAAGCTATAATCATTTAATTTTTGATTCATCAATCACAAAACACAGCGGACATGATTTTGCAAAGGAAGCAACAGGAAGGTGCGACTTCAAATCAAGCATCTTCCCTTGAGGAAAATATGACTGGCTCAGAAAGAGAGCAGATGAAGAGCAATATACTAACAGAGATTAGTAGTATATGTGCATCATGTACTGTTCAGCCATATCCACAGAGCTACAGTGTACATGCTGCCAAAAAAATTTTAAAAAAAGGACTATGTAGTGTCAGTCATGTATAGTGAAAATATTAAAGTTTTGATGTACATAGCATCTGAAAGAAATTTCTCTAGCTGCTAAATGTTGGACTATCTTTACAAGCTTTCTGCACATAGCTACAAAGACTGACTCAACCTTCTTGGGTCGTCATTTCAGCCAGTTTCTTTAGCTTTTTTTTTCTGGGAAATCCCTTTTTTGGATTGTCTGCAGCAGGACATGGGCCACTGGTCTACAGATGTGTGTAGTTCTCAGTGTAGCAGAAGGCAGAAGACATACTGGAAAACTATCTAAACAATTTCAGGAAGCCAGCTAGTCTGTTAGTCACGGAGTCTCCCTCACACCATATATAGCAAATTTCAGACGGTTACGAAACCCTTAGACATGGTTAAGTGTCTTTATGTTCCGTCTTGTGTCACCTTGCTTTAAATCAATCAAGTAGAATATTTTTAGGTCTCCATGAACTGCAACAAATAACTCTGTCAGTGAAAACTGTTCTATTACAGATTGCATTTGTAAACACCTCCACTTTAGAGGTCAAACATTGAAATATACCATGCACACACTAACACACAGTTAAATTTAATATATTTAAATATGATGGAAGGATAAAGGTTGTGATGAAAATGAAGGGAATAACACTAACCTGCACATGTAAGAAAGGAAGCAGTTTAGACTCGTTAAGGGAAACTACAGCTACTCTGTAATTTTCCATTATTGTACAACAGATTGGTAAGGACAGACAATTCACATTTAATATAAGAGCCCCTTAAAATATGAGAAATCCATTCCTAATAAAAATCCAAGGAAGTGATGATGCTTCACTTTAATTTAACACTTCAATTAGCGTACCCAGCCAACACAAAGTCATGAGACTCCATGTCGCTTTACAAGCAAACACATCATGTCGTCATTTACTGTAGTATGTCAACGATCACAACTGCTTTACCTATCTATAAATTGAAAAGTTATGTTGTATCATGTGGCTGATCTCCTAATCAAGTACAAAGAATTAGGAAGAAATTTGCTAGAAAACAAAACAAAACGACGAGGGAAAACTTCCACATCCTGAATTCAACCTGACAAACCAGCAGCAGTGGATATTTGAACAAAGGAAATGACTTCTTAGATACTGTGGAAATCTAAAAACAAAACAAAACAAAAAAGATAAGAAATATTTTGCAGTTTGCAAGCAACTCGAGTGGTTGGTAAATCGGAGCTATGGTTGCATCACTGAGAGCTACACACAGCTGCACACAATTAATTCTGAATGAGTCTATTTGAAATGGAGAAATATGTGTTCTTGTGCACGTATTTTGTTCAGTAGTGACCTGATTGAAGGTTGTGGTTATTGTGTCTGAAGGTTGTTTTCTAAAAATAAAACAACATATTCATCAGCTGTGGTAAACGTTTGAGAGTATCACTAGATCATCCTGCTTTCAGCTCAGGTCATTTTTAACTTTTTGTAAACAAGTATGCCACGATCGCTGTCCAAGGTGCTGATCCTGTGACCGCTGGGGGCTTTCAGAGGATTGTGCTTTAGGTTTGGTAAAGTTTGGTGACAAAAAAAGGACCGTTAGTGTGAATGTATGAAAAAGCAGGAGTCCTGCAGGAATGAGCACCACAACAGAAATACGAAAAACCGTCACCGTACTGGGGTGGCAGCAGAAACCTCAAACACATATCAACCAAACACATACACTTTTGTTGCCTAGTGGTAAAATGTTTAGCAGTAGAGTCAGTCTTGAGTATAGAGCTCAGATTATGCATCACATTTTAACAATTTAGAGTCACCTGATCTGTTCACTTCAACTCAAACACCATGACATAGTCAACCGCCTCCAATTTTCATCTTTCTTCCATGTTTCCTCTTCTTTACCGAGTATTTTTTGTCTCACCACCACTTCCAGATAATTCACGCCAGCTCTGCCTTTGTTCAATCAATGCATTTGTTATACATTTTTCAATAAAACTCTGATGGCAAAGAGGAAAACCCCAGTCCCTGTCCTCCTCTACATAAAGCTCATAAAGCCCATGTCAAGCATCCGCCCACTTCCAGGAGTCCCGAGACTGCCACTTACACTATAGTTGTGCTGAGGAGATCCCTGGAGAAACAGGGGTAGCAGACACTTCTATCTTCTCTCAAACTATGAGCCAATAACTCAGTATTTACTGTCCGTAGGCAATCCAATGCAACAATTAGTCTTTCTACCGTTTCATAGGCTGCTGGCACTCTGAAGAAGTAATCTGAAAGCAACTAAATTTCTAAAAAAATCGATTTTGTAGCTTCTCTGGGAATATGATACTGTATTAGATGTTTTTCACCCCAAATTAAAAATCCTAATGTGCATAAACTAGCAACTTTATATCTCTTCCGGAGCATCAGGAAGTTTGGTCATGTCTGTTTCGGCGGTCACGGCATGACCACAGCATCCTGAACGGAAGAGGATTATCATCTGCATTCAAAGGTAATCACATTATCAAGCAACAATCTGTGTGACAGAATGACGTGAAATGCATTGTTTTATTTACATCCTAAAGCACGCTGTAAATCCTTGCAAATACAGTGATTTACAGGAGACAGTAAAGCATTGCGGAGATGTTATTTGGAAGCAGTGAGTGACAGCTGTGAAAGAACTGATTGGACACTGAAAGAAATGGAAAGGGAGGGACCTCTACTGCGTGCATGAGTCATCACTCTCCACCCTCACCCCCCTAGCCAAACTGTCTTTTCTTTTTTTCCTTTTTTTTGCAGGTTGGAGATTTAGTGAGCTATATTTTCAGAGCTGGAAAGATTTATTTCTGCATAAAATTGAATGCAGACCTTAACAGGCAAATTATTGGGAGACACTATTGGAGGTAAATAAAAAAGGTCTAGTGATTGTTTTAAAAAAAATACTTAAGAGCCAACACAGAGCCAGCTGTATGAGTTTGCAGGAGTAACACTAACATATATTTTCAACATATTTCTATACTCACATCCGACTGCCTATAAAGATTCATTACCTAGAGATGCATTTATTATAACATAACTATCTATTCTAAGAAAACAAATTCTCAGCACAGTGGCATCAGGATATTCAGCCTTGCAGACCATACACAGACTACAGCCTTCTGTGCTCTGGAGCTGTGGGAGACAGTTGTTCACGATAATCAAATTAAAGTCTCCCACAGACTAACAGGTTAGTTTGGGGTTGATAATAGGGGCAAGATGCCTGCAATGTGTGAAATCCTCCTCATTACTTTGATTACTCTCGTCAAATCACAATTGTCACAACTTTGCAGGTATATTAACATCCAGGAGGACTGTATTTCTGTATTTTATTAGGTATTTTGTTGTATCATTTTCTTTTATTAGTTATATTCCAAAAAGAAGCTTTGGCAAAATTAGTGCTGCAACATTTAACCCTCTGAACCCCAAGCAATTTCTGAGCATTTTCTACTTTTGGCACATTTTTACTCACTATGGGGTCATTTTTACACTGAAATATGAAGTCCTACACCTCTATACAAACAGCATAAAAACAAATTGAAGTAGAGAGAAGTCTAAAATGTCTTGAATATAAAATGTCAAAATTATTGTGTCATACATCGTAAAAAAAAAGAAGAAAGAAGAGAAAAGATGAACCAAAGATTAATTTCTTCGATTACCAAAAACTGGAAATACCTGGTATAAACATTTCCAGAGGTGGGGTGGTGGCTCTACATACTACAGCTCAGTCAAGTTCAGCCAATTTATTGCTGTGTGATTGAGTCACTAATGGCTTCCTGGTTGTACCTAGGACAAGTAATTATTTTGTTTTTTACAGAATCTGTTTAGCGCAAACAATTTAATGTGGGAAAATTATTAAAATGAGATATGAAATAAAGTACTATTGATGAAATATCCTTATTTTAAGCTTAGATTTGATGGAGTTTCCCCAAAGGAACAGTGATTCACAGATGAGTAGTTCGACAACCCAACAATTCTTCCTCTCTTCACAGTTTCTGACTCTGCATTTCAAACCCACTAGTGGGTTTTGAGGGTAAAGTCCCTCTAAAAGTCAAAATAGTTTTGTTAGGTCACCTGACTTGGTTTTGTAAAATTATGTATGTAAATGTTGATAGTAGAAGGTTGTTTTCACACTGAACTGCTCAAGGAGGAACGTTTCTCTGTGTTCATTTTAAATTTAAGTTTTGCATGTGTAGGAGCAGAACTTTGTGACATTGACGCTACTTCAGAAGTCAGTTCCAGTCTAATATACATCTGGCACAATGCCAAAGCAAACAACAACGCAAAAATCTTGTGTGCAACTAATAAACACGCGAGAATACAAATAAAAGCATATTCATAAATACTTACCTTTCAACAAGGTAATGAGGAGAATGACTATGTTTTTCCACACAATATTCACCTTCTTAACACTGTCAAGGAAGCTGCTTACACTACGCAGCTGGATAAAAATAGGGGCATGTGCAGGAAAGTCTTATCTTATGTTAAATACACGTGTTCAATGCGTGACGCAAATCAAATTCCTCACAGCGATTATTTCTTTACATAAAACCACGCACTGGTAGAGTTGTGATGTGTGTCCTCACACATGGATGTGCACAGTCACACTTTCCGGTGTTGACACAAATCAACTATCAAGGCAAGCAAAGACTTTAATATTTGCTTCCTGCATGGGTCCATGCCAGCTACTGTACCTTGACCTCTTATCTACAGTATGTGTGACACAATCAATGAGCTTTATTAGAAACTACATGACATGTTGCAACACTGGCAGTCTGATGTGCTTTAGACAAGAAATCACTATCCACGGTATTATCTGAATTAGAATCTGTATTAGATTCTGATCTGATCACAATCTGTGTCAAATCTGTCAGGGCAGGACATTACAATCTTATTTCAAAGTATTTCATGAATAATATAAAGTAATGAATGAAATTTTTGCTGCTTTGATGGTAGATGTAGGTGTTCAACACTTTTCATTAGGAAAGCTAACTGTCCACACGGTTACTGTAGCTAAAGTTATGTGGGGAATTCACATGTGAGTTTGACCGGCGCTGTTATGTGGTCAAAGTAATTACAGTAAAATAATTGTGATCCATCACAATTCAGCAATACAAACAACAGAATAAAAACAACAACAACAGAGCAGTTAGCTATATAGCTAGTTTACTGACCTTTTCTTCTTCATTCTGCTCTTTTTTAACGTATTATCTGGTGTTTACCTGTCTCAAGGGTGTAAATGGTTTGAACACAGTTGGAGACATTAAACATAACGAAAAATGGAAACTCTTCATTTTCAATCTCATACGCTGTCATTCAGACATGCTTACAAATGCTTAATTCCAAAAACACAAAATGTAGAACTTCCTCTGGATAGTAAATGCCACAAACTGTGACAGAGGCTATGTCTTTGTTTTAACAGCAAACAAGAAATAAGGTCAAATATGATGCACTGGATCTATTCAAAATGATTACATGCTTCATTGGTGCCTCCACTGAGAGATTTCTCTTAAGTGTGACACTATTGTCAATACAGTGTGCCAAGGAAACAATGCAAACTATATAAAGCCCAAGAGGAAACACACAAGTGAAACTGAAAAGAGGGGCCTGGAATCATCTAAGTATATTCACAAAATGTAAAGAAGCATCAGGAAAGATGGCTTTCTCTCCTGAAGGTGAATTTCATGGCACTAAAGGAAGACAAAAGAAGAACAGGGCCAAGTCCATTAGGGAGTGCAAAGAAGAATCACTTTAAATGAGGACTCCATGGTGGAGGGCTTCGTAATAGGGAAAAGACATCTAGAGGCATTTAAAAAGATGCTTCCGGTAGTTTGAAGACTGGGTTGACAATATATGATATGAAAGGAACTAGGCGATGGGGTGGGGGCTGTGGAGGGGGCTTGGGGGAGGGAGCGTGCTCAAAGGGAGGCTTTAGAGGGAAGCTTTGTATGCGGTGGTATGTGCTGATTTTTGAGAAAGTTGTCCCAGGCCTTTGCATGGTATCATCATCATCAGTCCACCAATGTTTTGTAAATATAGTGCTTGTTAAAAAGAGGTGAAGGTGCACTGAAGGCGACAGAACAGCAGTGTAATGGGACGCTTATTTGAACGCATGTTTACCGAACGAAGGCAGTGTAATGTGGAGATTTTATACGTGCAGAGGTTCTAGTTACAAGGGACGCAGACCAATTAGAGCTTGAAGACTCTCCACTATTCATAAAATTTGTTGTTTAGGAACACTACGGTTTGTCACTGGCAATTATAATGGCAAAGGACAGGACAGGTGAATCGGACAACATCCACGACTTTAATCTGATATGTAGCTAGTAGCTTGGCGAACTTGCTCACTTATTTGAGGTAGCATCACCCGAATGTAAACATCAGTGCTACAAGAAATAAAACGAGTGTCGTAACAACCACATTAGTGTTTTTAAAGCAGCAGATATGGGACCAGACTCTCTTGTTGGGAAGATGGGTTTTAAACAGACGTTGAAATGAATCGAGTCCCGTTCCAAAGTTCTCTGTTTTCTCTCAGGTCAGTAAGTCATACCAGCCATTTATGAACAAACACAAGCTACAGATGTCCACAACTTATCCAATACATCTGCTGTTGCTCTCACAGCAGATATGACTGATGGAAGAACATTTAGTCAGTGGAGTAACATATCGTATGTAATGAACATGTATGTGCATGTGTGTCTGCGCACATCAGTGGGTGAAAAGAGGAATATGACCTTTTCTAATTTTATGCTTCCTTGTTTCTTTTGAAAGCAGATGGTCTGTCTGATGACAATGAGTGTGTGGATGATGAGGAAAATGAAGGTGATGATGTACTGGATCAAAGGAAGATATTCCATGCTTACCCCAATGGAGAACACCCCAAAGTGCCAACATCACTAATCACCCAGAATGGCAGGCCACTCTTTCACAATCAGACAATATCACGTCCCCCTGCAAACACTTCAAGATGTTTCTTTCTGAAGATATTCTGGCGGTAGTTGTAGAGCAGTTAAATTTATATGCCATTCAGTAAACGACGACACATTTTATGATTGATATACTATCAGGGACCCCCAAGCTCCCAAAAACTAGGAGGAAATTAAATTTTCCTCCTAAAATAAAATTTCATGCTATGGAACAGTTAAAAAAGACACAAGCAAAGCCATAGTCTGCTCAGTAAATCAAATATCAATTCTCTAGCAATCTATATGATCACATCGTCCAAGCTTACACGTAAAAATCACTAAAGTTCAGACAAATTTGAACAAATGACCATCAGTCTGCCTCAAACTTTCAATCTCTAACATCAATCTTTTGAGTGCTTTGGGAGTAATGGTCAATCTCAGGAGCCTTAGGCTGCCTGGAGGGTACGTAGCATTGTGTTACAGCTACCTCTCACCACAGAACTGCTAATACAATAAGGTTGAAATTTACTACAACTAGCCATGCTGCCAGTGTGCGTATATTTCCTTCGGGTAGTCATCATCCAAAGCTGAAGGAGTTGTAAGCCAAAGCACAACTGGTCTGTCAGGTGTTTAAGAGTTATGCACTGACAAAAAGATGAGGCAAGACTATTAGGATTTAATATGACAATTCATGTAGTCGTTGTAAGAAAAGCAGTGTCTTATATGGTAGAGACAGGAGATGCTAAGTACACTGTTGCAACTTAGAAAGACCAAGGTGGGTTTTAATTTAAAGCAGGGACACTCGGGTTAACTATGGAGATAGGCATGGTGTAAGAACAGTGAGAAAAGTGAGGAAACTTCTGTTACTGGTTTAGGTCAGTAGTGTCATGTAGTGTCGAGCGGACATGATCTTTCCTGCCAAATTAGTCGGGAAACAGAGTAGGTAAGGAGTACGAGCAGTCCAGCTGAGAACAACAGCACTTCATCTGGATGCTGTGGGAATATAGATAATGTTGGTTACACAGATAAGGTCAGTGTAACTGACTTTTATCAGAAGAGGTGCAACAGCAGTTTAATAAAGCTCATTTAAATGCAAGAACACATGCTGAGGAAGATCAGTAAGGGAGTATATGTACATCGCACCTTTAGTAAAATATCTTTAGTATGAATCGGCAACAGGATCTCGGTTAATAATACTATGAGAAGGGATTTTACAACTGGAAAGTTGATGCTAATCATTTTCTCAACCATTAGGCATCAGTTAAACAGTAGAATGGGGTAAAAAAAAATTCTGTGCCTTTATTTCTGCCCATTTTCACAGTCTGATAAAATGGCAGGAAGTGGAACCCTTTGATTAAAGCATGAATAGATTGTAAAAATAAGAATCAAAATCACTGTGAATAAAATATGAAGGACCTTATTTGTAACTGTGATAAATATTAAGTGACAATAACTAGACTGAACAATACACATTTTGTTATATAATTACCCTGAACATATTTATAAGAAAGAGCACAGAGATAATGTAGTTGGACCTCACACAAACACCAAATGAAGATGTGTTGCAGGAATGAGTCATCTCAATCCAGCTGTCCACAGGGCATGTATCTGATTAGCATACCCACACTCACACACCAGGAACAAATGTAAATATTGTAATAAAACCTGCTGTAATACTATCAATTCAGCATCAAGGATGGGTTCCAGTTTATTTTTACCAAGATTAGCAATATTGGATGCATGTGAGTATAGAGTTACACAATTTCAATAATTGTTATTAAAGCTATGCAAATATAACTCTGGGGAATTGATGATGTAGCAGCCCACTCTTCTCCAGTTTACTCTTTTGCCGTGCACTGTTATTTGATGTTATGCATCAGTTGTAAAGACATTTCTCTCTCACACCCCACACAGAGTCAATGCTGTTGTGGCCAATTCAATCAAACATTAATAAAGTGCAACATTTTAGGGAAGCCTTTAGGCTGTCTAGAATAATGTGCTGCACCAAAAAATCTAAGATATACACCTTTGTAAGAAATGTAGCAATCTGCAAAGATGAGCAAATAAGGGCAGAAAGAAGGTTTGCTTAAGCTGAGCTATGATGGACAACATCTGCTCAAGTAGGTGAAAGGAAAGCTTGTTTTATTTGTTTAAGTTGTTGTTCCAGTGAACCTGAAGCTGAAGAATGCGTAAGATGAAAAGGCTAAAACAACTCTACAGGACAGTGTGGTGAAGCACCCACAAAAGGGGTTGTCTGCTCAGCAAGGCTGAACGATTTGGCGCTCTGTAGACTGAGGCACCCCATTTGGCTAATGAAGTCCCAGACTGTCTTCACACCACACCCCCACCCACCGCTCCACTATGAAATGTTCTACTCATGAAAGTAATGAGGCAGGGAGGGAGAAAGACTCTTCTGGCCACTGATAACCTCAGACTAAACTTCCAACCTTACGAGACAAGGGCCTAATATCTGGCCGTCAATCAGCCCCAGCATCCCTGGCTGGAGTGTTTAATTACAAGGATCAATTATTTACCAGCCTCCTCTTTCACTACTCAGTGCTCCCAAAAAAGGAGTGTAAAGAAAAAAAAAGAAAAGAAAAAACATTGGCAAGACCCAGAAGAAGTTATGGTGGCACATTTAGAGCAGACAATACAGTAAGTTGCTTGTTCCAGACAATACAGTCTTTATTCTATGCATTGTGCAAGACAGATAAGCTTGTCTTCAATTGTTTAAGAATAACTACACGATAACCTCTACAGGTGTCCTCAGTTTACTTTAAATATTCCTTTTTAAACTGAATAAAACTTTCTACAGTTAAAAAATACACTTCTTGGAAAATGCAAAACTGATTACAGAAATCGAAATTACTAAATAAAAGATGACAGCAATTTCCCAGGCATTTATCAAATGAACTTACGACAACTAAATTAAAATCAGACATTGTACATCTGAAAAATGATTAAGTTCCATTAAATGAAATAATGAGATAAATGAAATCTCAATCATAGGTCTTTAAATGTGTCAACTGTGTAATAAAGTTATCTACAGAAAGGAAAGATGCAAAAACATCAAGCACTCATGATCTCATGTCATGGCCTCATATTTAGTCCTGAAGCCATTTCTTACCCTCAGGGGCATGGCCGAAACAGAAACTTGGAGGCTTTTAACTAATTTGAAGAGACAAGATCATATTACCCCTTTGCTTGTATTCACAGCAGCACTTCACCTTGCCGATGCCGGGGAAGATAAGTCAGGAAACACAAAGTCACAAAAAGGACTTCTTTTTATCTGAAGCAGAATACAGTTTGATCTGCTAGAGCTGACAAAGATCAATATCTATCACAAATGTTTAAATTTCCTTGAATTTCTTTCTGTCAGTTTCATAAAAGAGGTTTTACAAATTGTGTATTAGTAAAAGGTTTTTATAGTTTTGCACAGAAGTACATGTTATTCCCTGTACTGTAGAGTTAGTCTCCCTTGCGACTTCTTACCTCAGCTGGTCCAAAACTCAGCTGTAAGACTTTAAACAAATTTAAAGAGACAAGCTCATTTTAATCCAATCTATGAACCTCTTTACAAGCTGGTACACTCAGTACCTGGCAAAAAGGAATTCTGCACTGACATCATTTCTCTGACAAGTGGCACACTTTAAGACGCTGGATTAATTTGCATCAAACACGGGTGCCTTCGTTCTCCAAGAACCTCTGTAAGCTATAAATTGCCCGCAACTATATTTAAAGTAAAAAAGTAGAAAGGACAGATAAAACAGATGTTAACCACTTGCATATATATAATATCTCACAACTTTACACAACTTTTATTTAGTCTGTGCTCTGTTCTTGCATCTAAAAATGCAATAACACTGAGAGGAAGCAGCTGGCGTAGTGTTTCGTTTCCATCTATCCATAGAACAGAGTGCCTCTTCGTGTGTCCGAATTACAGCCAGCCAAATAAACCAAATAACAGGGGAAGTGAAAAATGCAGTACTCAACAGAGTCTGCTGTGGTTCCGGGACTTAACAAGCTGCAACACCTGTGATTTCTGGATTGCGTGTTTTGATGTATTTTTCTAGTAGATTTTCATTGTCTTCATGAGTCTAATCAAGTTTGTGCTATTTGTGGGCCATAACCTCCACATCAGTAACCTGCTCTTAACAATAGTTAGCAATAATACCTCCATGACTTTTACAATTACCGCAGACTGAAGAAGTTCCTTTGAACTGCTTGGGTGCACTTTTATGAGTTGTTTACTGTTGTTACTTTATTTGGATTTGCTTAGTAACAAGGTAAAGGCGTGAGAAATTAGAAAGTCATGCTATGAGTAAACACAGGAGCAGAAAACGACTGACAAACAAATAGGATCATTGGAAATTTGGAAATCTCTAGATAACTGGTCTGATACTTTGGGGGATGGATCCACTTTGGATTCAGTTACATAATACATAATTATGCACAACCACAAGAAACTGTTCAATATTATTAAGATTAAGATGTATCTTTACGCAAGATCAGGTAATTGTCCAACCAATATTCATTAGTTGCCTAATCTTGCTCAGAAATGTGTTAATGGTTGAAAGACTCTGATACTGATCCAAAAAAGGTAAGTTAAACAATTTATGGCCTCATTAATTCCACAAGGGGGAGTGTGTTAAGGCTGAAATGTAAGAGTAGGCAGCTTGTTTCTCCTTCTACAGCAGCACATGGTTTTTCCCCTAGACTCTCAGCTGATGGCTCATTAATCTGACGTAGAGGAGGTCCCCTACACAAACAGCCTGCGCTACGAAGCTTCGTCCTGTTTCATCACATTTTTTTTATTTAACCATGTGTACTCCCTACTTGAAGAGAAAGGTTTGTGAAAACACTGTAAGAGAGAAAACCTACATAAAATGAATATACAACCGTTTTTTCACAGCCAAGACCACATTGAAGTTTAAAATTCAACTTAAGATGGAGTTTCTGTCATATTAACACTGAAAGGATTGACTTTCTGTAGTACACAGGGACTGCAGGGACTGTCTGTGTCAGTGAACTTCAACTTTCTGCTCATCGTCTCTGCGTTGAGTAGCTCCAGCTCTCACTGGCCTCCTTTGATAACTTTGAGCAGTCGCTCCAAAGTTCCAACATCTGTATCTGGTTAAAAATTCACATAATCAATTGACTGGGACAATATTAAAAGAAACTATGGTTTATTACAATGTTTAAAATCCCTGGATGTGGCGACATTGCTAATAATAGGTCCAGAAGGACACCAATTCCAAATAAGGCACCATTAAAGAAGACTAGTAGAAAGAATGCCATTGTTCTATATATAAATGCTCTGTGGTACATATAAATAAATCCCCCAGGGACAATGAAAAGAAATACCAAATTTCATGGATGTCTGAACTGCAGCTGCATAGACATCTTGCTTTAGACATAATTTTTGTCAAAACAAGTAGACCAAAAGAAACACAGACCAGGTCTTCCACACATGTGGCAAAAAAAGTCACAATAGTTGCTATCATAATTTAACAAAATAACATTAATAATGACTACAAGGCAGACAAAATCCAGACAATCAAACTGAACTCTAGTCTTTGTTAGTATATGAACTGCTGTACAATTTGCAGATGACGTCACAGATTAAAGAGTATAAACCCAGGTAGCTAAATAGAAACAAAGCCTTCACAATCACTTGTTTCGTAATGCTCTGACATGAACAAAAGTCAAATTTCCTAAATAGACACATCCAGATGAAAAGAAATTTTCCTACTTTGTAACCTTGCATGCCTAGGTGTGTTATTTCCCTCTCTCATTTTGTTTGCTTGATATGTGTCAAAAAATGAATTTACCAGTGAATCACAACTGATGCATTTCTCTACTTCCCACTCAAAACATATTTTCTGCCCTGAAGTAGGGCTCTGTGATAAAATGATCTTTGTTGGTTTTTTTACATAAGTATTCCCTCAATAATAACAATAAACTGATGAGTAATTTATGGTAAATGTATCTGCACTTGGGTCAGCTCTCAACTGCCCAATCATGCTATTAGGCTGCAGCATTAGGGTTAAGTAGCTGGCACTAGCAGAGTGAAAACAAGCGAAATAAATAAGCACACAGACGTGTTCTTGGAAAAGTACAATGAGCGACCACAAAGTCTGCACATCTGTAAAAGATGAGGAAACTGTGGTGAAGAGCAACATGTGTGATTTGGAAGTGGGTTGGATTTACAAATCTCATTAAAAAGCAGAGATTCACGGTGGCACGCTAACATGCGGATGTTTGGCAGGTGTAATGATTGCCATGTTCACCATGTTAGCATGCTAGTGTTGTCAATTATCACTAAATGCTAAGTGCAGCTGAGGCTGATGGCAATCTAATTTGTTTTGCACATAATATTGAAGTGTTGGACACATTAAAAACTAAGCAAGGCTGACCTGATAGCTGAGGTTAGGGTGCACATAGACATATATACATAGACGCCTCATAGGCTGTCGAGAGGCGTGCTTACAGTGCCGCCATCTTGAAACGGGGCCAGCGGAGGCAGCGATACATCAACATCTATGGAGGCAAGAGGTACTGCTGTATCTCAAAGTGGAATTATTCGCTGAATTTTGAGCCGATTGCCAAACTGTTTGATTTTTTAGAAATGTCACACGTGTAGCTACTATACAAGGTGCTCGGATATTTTTTACAATGCTGTTTTTGCCACTCAACACTTAAGCTACACACTTCCCTCTGACTCCAGCATAGTTATTTAAAGATGCCGGACTTCTGTTTAGCCTATGGATGCTCTAATGAGCGCTGTAAGGAAACAAGAGCTCGTGGGATTACTTTTCACAGGTAAGATGTATGTAAGGAATAATATATTGTTAGCAGGTTGTCATCGCTAGAGTGAAATAAATGCAGACAAGACAGATAGAACCCCATCAGCTCCGTGTCTGGCTTCTACCCATGATCTAACCAGCTCTCTACATCATCCTGTGTATTACACAGCTGATTACCGGTGAAATAACTGATCTGAGACAATTTTTTGTTTAAAATTCGATGTTATGAATCTAGCGTTCCTCGCAATAGTCTGTTACAAAGAAAAAAACAGATTTACTGCAGTAATTGGTGGGTTAGAATACAGCATCTGATAGATCTAATAATAGCCCTGATTTATGATGGAATTATTTTTGTTGTAGACAATTCTTTATCTCTGGCTACTTTTCTCACATGTTTAAGCTTTCCCAAAGAACGTGATTTATACACGTGATATAATAGTAATAATAACAGTAATAATAATAACGATGAAAATAATGGTAATAATAGCAGTAATAATAGTAATAATAATAATAATTGATATATATTAATAGTAGTAATAATAATAATAATAATAATTATAATTATTCACAGTAGTAATAATAGCAGTATCTATCTATCTATCTATCTAGCATGCCTGGCGTTTGTTACAAGCAAACCCTGTCAAAATTGCTTGAGAATTGAGCGATTTATGACAACTTTAATTGTATAAGCACATCATTCCTCTATGGAAGTAATGCATTGTAGGAGCGAGTGGCCCCGATCCAAGATGGCGGCCCTGCAGGCACGCCACTCGAGTGGGCAGCCGCAGTCAATGAGGCGTCTACGTATATGTCAGGGTAGAGACTGCGATTTGGTAGAATTGGAGATTCTACCAGTAGAGATTGCAATTGGAGTCTCTACCAGTAGAGATTGCGATCGCAATCTCTACTGGTAGAGACTCCAATCCTACCAGTAGAGATTTGTCAGGGCTAAGGTTAGACTTTTAAGGTTAGGGTCAGGGGTCAGGGCAGGGGTCAGATTTAAAGGTCAGGGTTAGTTAAGGTTAGGGTCAGGGGTCAGGGCAGGGGTCAGATTTAAAGTTCCATCTCTACTGGTAGAGATTACAATCGCAAACTCTACTGGTAGAGACTCCAATCGCAATCTCTATTGGTAGAATCTCCAATTCTACCAAATCGCAGTCTCTACCCTGACATATATATGTCTATGAGGGTGCATACCATGTGGGTGACTTTTACAGCAAGTCCACAGTTTGATTGCCAGACCATTGCTACTTGTCATCCCACTGCTCTCATCCACAACGTTCTGTCTATCACAACTGTCACTACTAAAAAAAAAAAAAAAGGGACACGACATCCAAAAGACAAAATTAAAAATAAAAAAATAACCTGACAGTCCCATGAGTGGCAAAGTTTAAGGATCACCAAAGTTATTACAAATAATTTCGAGGGATTGTGTGAACCAAATTTTATGGCAGTTCAATTCAGTAAATGTCAAGACACTTTTACTCAGAGCCACAAATGCGACTTTACTGAGGTACTATAAGAAAAGTCAAAGGAACCGCCTTTTCTGTTGGATAAATTATCTGGCAACCATAAATACAAA
Organism: Acanthochromis polyacanthus; assembly: GCF_021347895.1. Lineage (NCBI taxonomy): Eukaryota > Metazoa > Chordata > Actinopteri > Pomacentridae > Acanthochromis > Acanthochromis polyacanthus. The sequence goes on along the minus strand of NC_067114.1, from coordinate 8,829,011 downwards.
GTACAAAATGCTGTGTCAAGCGATCTAGTAGATGCTGAAGATATGGAAAAAAGTTTGAACTACTGGTTGCACTAAATTAAGACCTTGTACACACTGGAACAGCTATTTTTCTAGATTAGTATTTCCCCGCTTCCTTTGACAAAACAAATCTGTCCACATGAACATCATTTTACAAAAATTACTACACACAATCAAGTATAGTGCACCAGTCTGCATCAACAACATATCTTGCCATTGCTGTGGTTTTGAAGTGCTTGTGTCATTTCTGTGGATGCTGTGGATCAAGGAATATCGAACAAAGCTGACACAAAGACTTCTGCATATCGGTTAAGTCATGTAGCAATGTCAAGTTAACTTGTACACTTGTAACTGTATGTAATTGGCATATACATCCACCATTATTGTTGTTGTTGTTGTTATTTAAGGCACATGCTCATTACAGTAAGCAAGTATGGACAAACTGACAAATTTGAGTGATCTAAAATGCAGTTTGTGTGGATGAGAGGCCTAATTGTAGAGGAAAATGTTTGTTTGGCAAAGTATCCGTATTAGTGTTGACCAAACCTGAAAGTCAAGGAATCACCAGAGTCATTAAAATTCATCCTGAGGGCAAAACACACGTTTGTAAAAAAAATTTCATCGCGATCCAAAAGTTTGCTGTTGAGATTTCTAGATCAAAGTGGTGGTCCAAATGACCAGTTTTACCATCCCTAAAGCTACACACCTACAAGGGCTGAAAATCAGCCCCACCCCCACTGTGCGGCTTCACACAGACATGTATCAAACCAAGGGAGAAAACCATTTCAACTGCACTGCACTATTTAAATCAATTAGTGGTGAGTTACGCACTGTTTCTCTATGTGAATATATGTTTGCAGTGAAGAAATATGACAAATTATCCATCCAGATCCAACAAGCATGGTGGTCATTTGTAGAACAGAGACAGTATTGTGTATGCTACCACCGCAAATTAGCTACCTGCACACAAATTCATACCCAGACGTCCTGTGTGGGAGGCAGCAGGGCACTGAAAGCCTCCATTTACACACTTCAGTTTAACTGCAGTATTTGCTCTAACAGCCATCAGCCCTTAAGTGATCCATTCATACATACTCTTATTCTGCTCTTTCCCATTGTCGCTGACTGCTCATAGGGAATCCAAGGGCAACTTTGAATTGCTGGGTTCTCTGTTCCTTGTTTAAAATCCATAATGTCTTTACCTTATTATGTGAAGCGGTACAAGATGACACATATTGTGAATTGGTACTATATTAAATAAAATCGAATTGGTTTTAATTTTGCTGACAAGAGAAATTGAGTGACTTTCTCATTTTTAGGATATCCATTGAAATCATTAATAATTTGCACAATTTTCTGCAATTAATGGCAGGTTTTCTTCCCCACAACAACTGATCTGTTAGTGGCACCATCACTCAGCCACCACAGATTTGTGTTCAGGTTAAACACACACACATACACATGCAAGCATGCAGATCACTTAGAAATGTTCTTATTTATGAAAGAAAAGCTGTTTTTAAGGGAAGATAACATGAAATGAATCAGAAATACAGTCTAGACATTGTTAATGTGGTAAATGACAATTCTAGCTGGAAACGACTGATTGTTAATGGAATATCTACATACAGGTACAGAGGCCCATTTGCAGCAACCATCACTCCTGTGTTACACACTGGTACATCAAAGGTTAATTGATGTTTAGAGAACCCTTGTGCAGTTATGTTGCCACATGACTGAAAGTGTGAGTTTTCATGAAAAAAATGTGAAATTGTCTGGGTGACCCCAAAGTTTTGAACAGCAGTGTGTGTGTGTGTGTGTGTGTGTGTGTGTGTGTGTGTGTGTGTGTGTGTGTGTGTGTGTGTGTGTACAGCCACTTAGCTATATGAACATGTAATGTTTAAATGTATCAGCGCCTTAATAAGGTTGTAATATTGCTGCAATTATAGAACTAGTGAAGCTGCAACATTGTATGTGGTCACATAAATAAATTAACAAACATCTGCAGGGAAGCAGCACTGAGGCACGACTTCTGAGTGCAGCCATACAACATTCCCACAGAACGTCACACTGCGTGAGGTCTACAGCATGTACTGTACAAAAAATAAAATCTATCAAACTGTTTTTAATAGCATCTGATTGGCAAGCTGTCTTGGGACAGTTGGCAAATGGGCGGGCAGCGGAGGAGTTTAGAGGTGCTAAAGTTCAGGCAGGAGCGATGCAGCACCCTGTGTCCTGCCAACAGCCTGACAGTGGCGCAATTCCTGACTAAGTTGTTGACCCATGGCCCCCACCTGTCTTGACCATGCATTATATAGGGGGGGAAGGGGGCATCACTTCCCCTCCTATGCTGCCTGCCACACCAGAAGGCTTTTGACTCATGCCCATCTGTCCTGGTAGTACATACATTAAGTGAAAGCCAAGATACTGGCACCCTGTCCAATTCATGTGTGCCTTTATAACAACAAGTTGTTATGGAGAGTGTGAATAGAATTTTACCTTCTCAACAAACATCTCGGTAAAGAGAATAATTATCAGTACAGAGGTCCTTTCTAAGAGCTACCCTCCGAGTGCAATGAAATATTACTGAGGTGTTATCATGCACACATTTGGAAAACTATTTCTTAACACTGGTCTCATAATATTTTTTTTCCAGTTGAAAACTGTCCAAGAAACTAATACAACAAACTGGCAATAACTTTCAAATGTTCTGACACACAAGAAAGGAACAGAATTTAGGAACATAAGAAACAAATCTCAGTACAAGTTTGCATGTCTATGCCATTACCACAGCAACCACGGCAGACCGGATAACAATGCCTGAAAATACAAATATGACCTAATCGCTTGCAAATATCAGCATGGACAGACAGTCCTGAGATTCAGTTTAGTCACACGTCAGATTTGCCTACAGTCTACAGTCTGAACACATTCTAGAACATTTTTTAATATGAAAATACATGAGTGGGTGAAATCATTTTACTGGAAATAATGAAAAAAAGAAGTAAAATTGCACCATTGCTCTTGTTTGACTACTTGCCCAGAGCACTCGTTTGCTGTGAATAAATATTTAACATATTTAAAAGAACATTTAAACAAACTTTTTGTCTTAAGGACATCCAAAAGCTTGCACGAACTGTTGCAAACATACCTGAGCTGGCTGGACATCTAAGTAATGAAGCACCTCCTTGAGCATGACAGGTGTGTGAGGAGGGTTTTTGTTTGGAGCAACAGATAGTTCCTCAGATCTGTCCAGGGACCCGGGACCAGAGGATGCACCAGCTACAGAAGAGTGGAGTCTCAGCTTCAGTGTCCTCCATGCTCTCCACACAGCCAGACTCGTTCTCTGCAGCACTGGGTTGGAGTGCATGGGCATGTGAAAAATCATAGTCCCTGTAATGATCTATGGAGAAAACAACAGCAAAGTTATGTGATCAGTTAAGCAGAAAGCCAACTGAGAGGAATAAACTGTGAAATACTTCTGAAAATGGGTTAACATTTTGAAAGTTAAACTCTATCACCATAAAATTGCTGTGTTAATAGGCTATTATCTGGGACAGTTACCAAGGAGGAAGTTTATATATCCAGTGGTATAATACAGCAATGCAAAGTCACAACAACGCACTGTGCAAAAAAATTATTTTGAACAAAAAATGTTGGATCTACATCAAAAGTGCAAATTGACAGAAATCTTATGGTGTCTGGTTGCAAATTAGCTTTGACTGTTGCGGAGGGAATGGGAAATTTCAGCTGACATAAACAGCTGCTCTCCAAATTGAAGTGCCAATCCAAAAGAAGAGGGCAACACAGTGTGGATCAGTGTTGTCTCATCACTGCTGAAATCACTCTGTGGGTCATACACCACATCACCACTACACCTCAAAAAAAGGTAAGAGCATCTTTGGGCAGCTGGGCTCAGGTGGTCGAGCAGGATGTACAACTAATTGCAAAGTCAGTAGTTTGATCCTCACCCCGTCCACATGATGAAGTGCCATTGGGCACGACAAATGAGTGAATGAGAAGCACTGTAAAGTGCTTTGAGTACCATTAAGGTTGAAAAGCACTGTATAAGTGCAGATCATTTATCTTGGGCTGATTAGGGCTTTTTGGCATTTTAACATGAACAATGCTTCCTGTATGTTGCACCGAGGTGAAAAATGGTATTCAGGTGTTTCTTTACGACATATTAAACATTAGAGCTCAGTAATTATATACCCATTACAAGATTATATTAAAACAGAAACATGTGCATTAGGTGAAAGAATTCAACAACTGCATTATGGTATTGGGAATTGCAAATGTTTAAATGATTGAGTGACAAGTCATGATTGCTGGTAGATTGTGGGCCATAACTGCTGCACATCAAAGGATACAAATCAGTCTTTTTCTGTACATTATTATATTACTGTTGTTTGCATCAACATGTAAATACCAACATCACATCCTGCAGGTGAACAAAGGAGAAGAGTGCACCCTTCATTCATTACCACTTGTCTCACATATACCCAGGATGTAAAACTTAATTTTTTTTATTTTTTAGTTCAAAATACTGTGAGGACATTTAATTTTTAAATGATTATATGAGCCCCAGTTTCAGCCCTGCTCTAAACAGGCTATATCATTATCTGAAATTTTAAATGCAGCTTAGCTCTACCCACTACCTTCAGGAACAAGACTCTCTCTGTGTCTGTCATTGACAGTGGGGAGTAAGACAGTTCACTGCTGTAGCACAACTGTTGTCTTTAAGTAATGTGTATCTTGAGATTGTTAGCATTGCTGTTAGAAAATCTGTAGTTTAGCAGTGCAAAGCAGCAGCTTGGAAACGGCTGTCTGACAACAGAAACAAAAAAAAATACGAAAATGAAAACAACTTTTCTGGAATTCGGCTGTATTAAAATGCAGTACATGTGAGCACAAGTAACAGGAAAGAAGCGAAAACCATGTAAACAAAGGCCAAGCTTTGCACAGAGGCACAACAGGGAACAAGAAGAACACAAGAACACACCCAGTGCTAATTTATTGCTTTAAATCAGTCTTAATCCCTCACTTTTACATTTTCCACAGACTCTGAGATATATTAGGATGCAGGATGTACCAAAGATAACAGTAACTTGACCAACATTCGCTGCACAGCACACTAACACTCAGGATTTTCCTATTGTTGTGGTGACTTTTCCATTAATAATAAAAGTAATCCATTGCGTTTTCAGTTCATTGGATGCTGGGAGTGCACAAAGACTTGAGTGTTCACTCTTGCAGCCAGCAGCAGAACATTTAGTGTGCCTTACTTGCAGCTGAGATATTTTAGAGTTAGCAAAAGGGATTCTAGAAGGTAAATAAGACTGATAGACAGTGAAGCAGTCGATGTATGTGAATGGCTCATCTTGCATGCAGCGTGCAGTGAGGAAGCAGGAATCTGTAAAGTCTGAGCTAGACGACCATTGATAAATCTGTTGGAACTCCCAGTTCAGTAAAATATTCCGTGATTTGTAAAGCTTGGAAGCAATCTAGTTGAGGGAAGATTTAAGGAATAGTAGAAGTAAATATCTTCATATCTGAACAACTTCTACTTTGCACCTCCAAGATTATAAAAACCGCAAAATTCATAAATAAAATACACAAAATACATTAAAGTAACTTGTCCCATGTACACAGACACAGTCAGTATTACCAGCCTGCCCCCTCTGTAGTCTTCTTTCCTGTTTCAGGGTGGGGAATAATTCTGGATATCACAACAATAGGAGTAATACTATTAAATTTGAGAAGAGATGTTCCTTCCAGGGCCTATGATAGTAGCTGTGCCATGCTTCTCATTATTAGCACTGCTGTAATATGCTAGCTGCTAGCCATAGCAGCCATAGCTGCTATTAGCCTAACTTTACAGCACTGGGCTGTAGGGGTTAGCTGTTAACAGGAGGATTTAATTTAACCGAGCGCCTGTCTTCATCTGTGTCACCACTTTGGAGTGACTTGCTACACAAAAGCAGACTTGTGGTTTGAGCAAGGTTAGGGTCGTTAGCTAATTACATGGCTAAAACACCACAACGTAAATGTGTCACAGTGGCTGCGTGGGGTTACACATATGTATGATAACCACTCTTATACGTATGTGTTGACATGGCTATAGCCTATATGTTTGAGAGAGCTATTACTGACTACATTTGTATACAAAACGTTTAGCAAACGTTTGCTGCTGTAGGTTGGCCACTTCACGCCTGAAATATATTGCGGCGCAGTAAATACTGTTGCTATGCCACCATGCTGGATGAGCAAGTGCAGGTATGTCAACGAATACACAAAAACTGACTCAAAAAATACAGTCAGTACAACATAAGAAATATTCACTCTAGTGCCTGAGAATCGTGTCTCAGTAAATTAGCTGTACCTTACCGTAGTATATCACAGCAGTAGCTCCACCTTCACGCACCGGGCGGCAGCAGAATGCCCGGTGCGTCACTCCGGTCCGCCCACTGAGCGGCTGCTAACATCCAATCTGCTGCGACCGAGGAAGAGGGCTTGTTTTTGAAAATATTGGCGCTTGTCGTGCTAGCTATCGCCGACTGTGCTTCGCTTGCGAGTCTGTTTTTTGTTCTAACGGTACTCCTTGCGTTTCATCTGAAAACGTTTCCGTGGTAGTGAAATGAAAGATAACCGCGACTGGTGAAAGGTAAGACAAAAAGCAGTGCGCACGAAATTAAACGAACGAAGCTAAACTAGCCGGTGGGAATTTGTGCGAGAGCTAGCATGCTAGCAGGCGTTTGCCAACCCTGTCAAGTTAACGTTGGTGGGATTGTTGCCGTATAACAATGTGAGTTTCAATTCCAGCATGTATGCTAGCATATTACAAAGCACATATCTCACAGTCATATCATTATGTCTTTAAACTTGAGAGTTGTTTATCAGCTGTTAAACCTCAATGTCGTAACACACTGGAAGTTCTAAGTAAGCTGCCATCCAATTACTTGAACACTGCTGCATTAGTTTCTTTGTAGTAAAGGTACAAGGAGTCATTTTTACTAGTTGTGGAATAACAAGGATGCCAATGTGCATGTAAATACAGTCATAGACATCACACACCCAATCTTAAGTAATGTCAAACTGTGTCTGCCAAAATCTGATTGCAAAAATCCAAATATTTTTTCTTGCTTTGTGCTACAAAATATAGCCAATTCGGTTGATCTTAAATATCTTTAAAGTACTAATTCATCTCTTATTCAACTCACTCCATCTGCCAAAAAGTAATTTCAGTCCCCACATTGTGACTGCATGCATCTAAATATCTTAATTTCATTCACAGTTATATTTAAAAATTAAAGCTCATAGAACAATTGCAATAAAGATCCTTTCCTATTTATTTAACTGCAGTCTAAAAAAGGCAGGTAGGCAGGTGCTTTATTGATCCAGAGGGAAATTCAACATTGCTAGACAAATCCCACGTCAAAAATGATGCTGTATAGTTTTGCTTCCAGTCTTCCTAAATGTCATCTGATCACACTGTTAAATGCAAACATTATTCATTTACAAGGAAGTCTCACACAGATGCACTTTTGCTGTCACTACAAGCATAAAATTCAGTTTATTTGCACGTTATAAGTGGTTGATCTGGAAAATGGCAGCTGTAGATGTTTAGAAACTGCTCAATGTAGCTTAAATATCAGGTGTGCCATCAGTTTTTGGCAGATGATCACGTTTGTTATGTATGCACTTTACCTAGTCACCTTTTTGTTTTGACTTAGCTAAGGCGCGTTCGTGTCACAGTAGTTTTCATAATATACCCAGTTATTATCACTGAGACTGAACAGAATCAAAACAATTCAACACTACTGAATAATATAGTCTTCAAAATGTCCATAAATGTAAATCCAAACATCTCTAAATCATTTTCAAGTACTCTACACATTACAACGTCTATTGGAGTAGGATTTATTGTATTGCTGTTGTGTTACACTGCATCTCTCAGGCACATACATATACAGGTGTATAGTGCTGTAATCTTGTTCTGGCAATAATTTTGAAACTAGGGCTGCACAGTATATCAATAAAGCACTTAGATTTAAGACTTCTTAGATATGTTTTTTTATTTGAAAAACACAGAGTACGTTGACATTCAGGCTTCACAGTAAAACAAATGAGCATCAGGAAAAGAAAAGTTGGCATTTGTCAGAGCTTATTTCGGCTAGAGACGGAAGGATGTTGACCGAAAACATGTCTCAATTTGTGGTGGTTTGAAGTTGTTTTCACCACATTTAACTGATTTGTTTGACAGTATAAATTACTGCCAGTTTTGTGTGATGATTTGAAAGCCAGGTGTGATGCTTTTGCCATACGAGAAAGGTCACAATGTTTTTTAACCTTGCCAAAGACGTGATGCCAATAAACACAGATATAGTGGATGGTTTTAAAAACATAATCTGGTGGCTTGAAAAATGTTATGTAATACTTTTTCTCAAGTTACTATCTCAGAGCTGTATCAAGAATGCAAGGCACAAGTTGAAACAGAGCTGTCACAAGTGAAATATCATGCAGCTACAGCAGAGTTGTGGTCCAGCCAGACAACAGAGCCCTACACGAGTCTTACCGTCTACTTTATAATGAGGACTTCCAACTGAAGAGTTGCTGCTTGCAATCAGAATTTTTCCCAGATGATCATGCAAGCGAGAACATCTCAACGGGGATGAGAGAAGCATTGGCTATTTGGGGCCTCAATGATAGATGACAAGTCTGTATAACAACAGACAATGCAGTGAACATGGTGAAAACTGGCGCCCTGAAGAAGTGGACGAGGCTGCACTGCTTTGGCCACAAACTGCATCCTTGTCCAGTGGTAAATTATACCCATGCTATGTTTGCTATGCTGTTTTTTCATATTGCAGACAAACAGAATAGTGTAATGACAGTTTTTTCAAACGTCAAGCAGCCCTAGTTGAGACCATGCTCTACACAACGTGCACCAGCAGCAAATGATGCCTGACTAGTTGTGTGATCGTCTCATAAGGAGATTTTTGAAATCTCTCTGATTGTCAAATATGGCATTTATCTGCAATGCCACGAACACTAATCTAAGAAAAAACCTTTCAGGGATTGTGTAAACTTAAATCAATTGTGTTATTTGTATAGATTAAACTACAAATATGTCTCAGTCCATCTCAGTCTGCATAGTAAACTACAACAAGCTTGACTGGGCACAAAGCAAACTTCTGTCACCTATTGTTTTCTGTTCATTTATGCTGTTTGATTTATTTGTCATATTAAAATTGCAATATTGCTTGAAATTTGCGATGTGGGAAATAGCGGTAACGCTTTGTTTTGTTTTTTCTTTTTGCAGTAACTGGTCAGTCAGTGCAGAGGGACCACAATGGCAAGCAATGTGTGTAGCCACGTGAAGGTGGTGGTTCGAGTGAGGCCGACCAACGATACTGAGAAGCGCGAAAACTGCCGAAATGTGGTCCAGGTGGTTGATAACCACATGCTCATATTTGATCCAAAGGAACAGGACATGTCATGTTTTGGGTCTCAAAGAGTGCGGAATAGAAACATCAACAAGAGAGCTAACAAAGACCTCAAGTTTGTTTTTGACCACGTCTTTGACGAGAACTCTACTCAAGTTGACATTTTTGAGAACACCACCAAAGGAGTGTTGGATGGTGTGATGAATGGATTCAACTGCACAGGTAACAACTGAATCAATGCAAACTGTCAAATATGTTGGCATGCACACGTAATAATTGTTTGGCATCAGCTGTTTGCTGACAAGTTCACCATATCAGCTAAAGAGGGAATGATATGCCAGAGTTGTTGTATTTACAGCTTGTTTCTACTGTGTGTAACTAGCCAAAAAAGGTTTTTGATTTAGATTCAGTAATACAGCTGCAATGTATATGTTTAAGTTAAAAAGTATTTTTACAAGGAGAATATCACATTCTGATAATATAGCACGATTCACACTTCAATTTCTATGTTTTTAGGTTTTTTTTTCGATATTGTATAAATGGCAACAACCTCCAAGACTACAGACAGGAATTTTAGTGTATAGCTGCTTTACTACAATCCTCAGGCAGTACTATCTTGTCAATGCACTGCACACAGACAGACACTTTAGTCCTGTTTACTGCTTTTACAAACAGCTATGTAATCCAGTCATAATCACAGCTGTCAGAATCAGAAATGGTAGTCACAAGTTCTAAAAACGTAATCTAACCTGCTGGGTTAACTAGCTCTGTAGTTATTTGTTAATGGGCAGTGTAGCTGACTTAGCAATTTAGTTTACACAGATATAAAAGGAATGGACTTTCATAAAGAGATGTGGTCTTTTGCATACTTGGATAAACTGAGTGGATACTGATTGCAGATTGCCGTCATTTTGTTTTGAAAAGAAAAATTGTATGTAATTTAATTGTGAGTTTCAGTCTTGTCATTTGCAGTAGGTAGGGTAGAAGAAGTATTACTATTTATCTATTAGTGCCAGTGCGCCCACTTTTTAATTTAATCTAGTTAGAACATTTTTAAAATTTGTTTTACGAAATTTAGGTTGACATCAGCCAGGCTTTTCAAAATACGTACATGTTTCTGTGCCTCATTTTGAAATATTATATGTCTGATGAGTTTATTGCTCAGGTTTCCAAGTTTTTCATGTTATGTTTATGGCTCTGCTCTTTTAAAAGCAAGGGCAGAGCAGTTATCAAAATATGGCAAAGTGCAATATCTAAATAGCTTGAAATGCATTTTTTTTTCGTTTTTTTTTGTATATATAAAGCTGAAATGTGTCACAAAATACCATTTTATTTGAAGCAATGTGGTGCTCTGCCCTATAAATCATATAGTTTAGACATAAGTAAACATGTTTTTTTTGGTACAGATCACAGCAAAAACCACACCATATTTGTTTTCTGTTGTTTTCAACTGAAATCAACTGAAAAAAATGAACATTTCTACTAGGGCTGGACCCGAATATCCGGATATTCGTTCGCTACGGCACTATCTGGATATTAATTTGGTATCCGAATATTCGCCCCACCCTGTCAGACGTTACCGGGCGGAAAGAATATGCCGCGTTACTGTCTTTCCTCCGCCTTCGGTCCACATCGGCACTTATCGGCTCATCTCATCATGTGATCACATACACATGTACACATATGTCTATAACATATACACATATGTCTATGTGATCACTCCCTCCTCCCCCCAGACGAAAATATTCGGAGCTCGTCTCTTCCATAGACTGTATATATATAGGTCTCTTCCCTGCGCCTTCGGCCCACTTCGGCTCATCCCGCCGTGTTCTTCGGCTCATTCCGGCTCCTCCATTCGTGTTTGTAAACACCACCCGAATGGCCGGGTGGCTGCCGACTCTGACGTCGCGCTTCACTTCGTTGCATAAACACAAGACAAGATGCTGAAGACCTCTGCTGAACACAAAATGAAGGTCGGTTTACACTGGGTTTAATCTGTCATCAGGAAATGTTGGCCAGAACTTTCTAAAAATGAAAAAGGATCCGAATTTTCGGGCCGTCTGTGTCACAAGCCGCTACCGCCGCCACTACCGCGCCGCCCCCGTTACGGGGCGGAACGAATATTCGGATATTCGTCTTTAATAGGGCCCGAATATTCGGAGGCCAGAAACCATTATTCGGGGCAGCCCTAATTTCTACTAAAATCACTTTGAATCTTTCAAAATTATTGCAGTATTTGGCACTAAGCATTCTTGTTATTTATATGCATTTTTCTTTATATTAATTTGTTTTTCAATTGCAGTGTTTGCCTATGGTGCTACTGGAGCAGGCAAGACTCACACCATGTTAGGCTCCCAAAATGACCCGGGAGTCATGTATCGCACCATGAAAGAGTTGTTCAAACGCATGGATGATGCCAAGGACGAGAAAGAGTTTGCTGTAGCGTTCTCTTATCTTGAGGTGAATATGTAAATTCTTGTTGTTTTTCTGTTTGTGTTGTTGATTTTCCTGCAGTTGTAATATGTCTGTATGGCCCACACAGGCTGTGAGTAAAGACATCACAGCAATTACACATTCATAAGATGGTTTTGATGGATTCCTTGCTTTTTGCCATAATTTTTGTTATTTGTTCACAGGTTTACAATGAACAGATCAGAGACTTGTTGGCAAATGTAGGCCCTCTTGCAGTCAGAGAGGACAGTTCTAAAGGAGTGGTTGTTCAGGGCCTTTCACTGCATCAGGTTAGTAGTAATACTCCTCATAACATTGTATGGCATATTAAAGGTAAATATTGGTGCCATTACCTTTTATTGCAGTAGATCTAATTTAGATTTCACTCAATTGCTTTAGACCGTGTAAATGTTTTTAATTAGAAAATCATCTTTCTCAAATCTGTAGAAGTTGTAAAATAATAAACCTTAATAGCATGGTAACAATACACGCGCTGCTTTTCAACCTTCCTGTGTTATGACATTATCACACAATAGCGTGAAGGAGAGGACTAGTCGATTGGTGAAAACCAAACAAAGCAGTCAGTTTTTCTCTAGTAATTTCCTTTGCTAATAAAATAAAATTTGAGTAGAAGAAAATGTTATGCATTAAAACTGACACTTTGTTGTTTGATTGTGACGTCAGTCATACAGCACGTTTTAACCGTGTTACCAAGAAAACTATACCTTTATTAAAAAAATACTGTCGCATTATGATTCTACATAATTGGCTTACCTGTATATACAGTTTGATCTTGAGCCGCCTCACTATTCAGTTGTAACGTTGTGAAAGTACACTCTGGTGGTTCCAGATGGGGCCTTTTGTTTGGTCACATCATGTTGTCCTTTTTCTTTCCATACAGCCCAAATCTGCAGAGCAAATTCTTGAGGCTTTGGATTCTGGTAATCGAAACAGGACACAGCACCCCACAGATATGAACGCCACCTCTTCTCGCTCTCATGCAGTGTTTCAGGTATTTCAGTTTAGTTTGTGTATTATCTGAATGGAGAACATGAATACAAAAGATGAGGTGAAAAATGCTTGCACTGTCTAATTTTAAGTGGGGAGTAACTTATACCTTCCATTTATGAGGAAATACATTTTTGAAGCATCTCCTTTCTTTACAAACCTCTAACAATGCATTGCAGCTTAGTTTTTGATTGTCTTTAATTTGTAGTTTTGCATTTTTGCATTGCTTTTGTCTAGATATATTTGAGACAGCAGGACAAAACTGCCAGCCTCAATCCTAATGTCTGCATTGCCAAAATGAGCCTGATTGACCTTGCTGGCTCAGAGAGAGCCAGTGCGACCAACGCCAAAGGGGCACGATTTAGAGAAGGTGCAAACATCAACCGCTCACTGCTCGCTTTAGGAAATGTCATCAATGCTCTTGCTGACCCAAAGGTGAGTGTGTGTTACTCTACATCTATAGTATACACTGATAAGCGACATCATTTAAATCACCTGCCTGTTACTGTGTAGGGCCCCCTCACTGTGTAGTGAGGATAACATAGTGTTGCCAAAACAAGATAATGACCACCTGAAGGATTTTTAAAAAAAAAATTGATAAATCACCGTCACCACGGATATGTGGTGATGTGACACTGAAAATAACCCGAAAACTTAACAGTGTTTTCAGAATAGAACAACAACATGGTTCACTGCTTACACAATCTGCACTGTTATTGTTTTCCATGCAAAACAAGAAAAATAGGGCCCAGGATGAAACTAACCAAAGTAATATGAATTCACGTGGTTGTGAATGGTGTTTGGATCCATATAATTTTGACATTACACCACCACTCTATGTTGTAAACACGGTTCCTTATTTTTCAAGATCATTATGACCCCAGCTGCCCAGTCGTTCCAAGAAAACCTTGACTTTTTTTGTTTTCCAGTTATAAAGAAATCATGAGAAAATGTTGTTTCCCCTTAAATATTAATTATTGTTTACTGTGAGCAATCTGTCAGATGTCTCAATGACAGCTGTTGCTTAAGATTAATGCTCTGTTCACAAAAAATAACATTTAAATAATTTTGTCTGCTCGCTGTTCTAATACTCAGAATTTTAAATTTTCAGTGTGCAAAAGACACCTCATGGTTATCAAAGACAGCCGCACACAGCAGCGTCTGTCAGACTGCAGCAACACAGTTGAGTGTTTGGTTAGCTTGGCAACAAGTGAAATGCATATTTTGTGATTGACAAATAAAAGCTAGAATAATGATTTTGTGGAAACCGTATGACTGCATTTCAAATAAAATAAAATCAAGAAAGATTCAATTGTTTTAAAACAAAAGTTATCAATACACATGATTAATAAACTGATTAATAACTACTCGACTGCATACTGCAAAGAGCCCACAACTCAAGGTGAGCAAAATTTTACTTTTGGAATAGTGTGGATGTTTCTAGAGGTGCAATGTAAATACTGAGTACAAATGCAATGACTGTATAATGTTTAATAGACATCATAAACTCTTAGGAAAGGTTTTTTTTTTTTAGCATTTCCTTTATGCTTGAATTTGTCAGAAAATCATCAGCACATATGGACAATTTGCATGACATTCTTATTATTTTGGCATAGGCATATGAAGTTAACTGCTAGCATCCATATGAAACAGAGTGCCTGGGAAGTGGAGAGTTAACTGAGTATTTGGGTATTATTTCATTCCAGTTGCATACATTAACTTGTCAAGCAGTGTTCTCATTTTACACACCAGTCTCAGGGGACAAGGTGCAAGCAGGCCACATGCATTTAGGAAGTGCTGTGCAAATCCACCGTAGCAGTGTTGAAATACGATCCATCTTCAACAGGTTGCTTCATTCTTGGGTTAAAACCGTGTTCTTTCATGTACACTGTCCAATCGGTATGATACCCAAGACAAATTTCCCTAGTGGGACAATAAAGTTTATCTAATCTAATACCCGGCCCTCCATTTTTGAGTGTTGCCGTCATCGACTCCTAGTTTGATCTCCTCAGCCTAGAACACCCACCACTATCCTATCCCCATGGGTATTGGCGCTCCAGTGTTTACTGCTGGCAGACAGGGAATTCATGTTGTGGCTATTGTTTACAGGAAAGAATGTCCCCACTTGTGTTTGGGCTGACATGCCATTCGTTTGAGTGAGAAGAATGTCTGCTACATCTGTTTGGGCCGTTCAGCGTGTCATCTTCATGCTATGCTGCACAGAGGTTTTTGTTGTAAGTTGTTTGCCTGAGGCAACGTCCAGACTAGTCCAGATACATTTGACGACACACCCTTTCCGTCTAGTTTGGCGTTCATCCACAGAGGCCAGTGTTTCCCACTCGTGATAAAGGGGCTTTCTGAAACTGTTGTAAAACATGATATATTTGATGGTGCCAATCTTGCTTAATGCTGTAGACAGAAAGTTGAGGGTTTTTTAAACACCAACATGTGGTTGTTAAAATTTTCAGGCATGGGCAGATTCCTTGCAGCGATGTTCCAAAGCAAACTTTCTATCACCCCGTTGATCACTTTTGTTTGATTTAAATAAAAAAATAAGAATAAAAAAATATTGGGTCTCCATGCCTCAACTCTGGAATTATTGGTAAACTTGGTTAACAAGTAGCCTTTATGACCTCTGTTCAAATGGTGGTTAATTAACATTATCAAAAGGATCCATTGAAATTTAAATTTTGAGTTATGTGTCCTGCTATATATAAAATGTTATTGCTTGTGTCACGATATTGCTGTGACTTTATTTTCCCAATTAAGACTAAAAATTCTTACACTGGTGAGTCAGTGGAGATTTTAATGGTAACAAGGGTTAAGTTATGATGTATGTGCTACATTATGTAAGGCCAGTACGCAGACCAGAAAGAGTGCCTGACTGGATAGACTGTTAGAGAAAAGTGACAACTTCTGGATTGTTTTGCACAAGAAGAGGTTCAGTTCACTTTCTGGCTGTTTTGACATGTGAAAGTGGACGGCAAATTTAAAGACAAACATGTGAAACTACTGTCGGGATTTGTAGCTGCTTCAGCTACTTCCCATTATAATGGCTGCAGATCCTTCTATTCACCTGCAAGTTGTAGGCGGTCAACTTGCAGGTGAATATGTGACAGCTTCACCGTGACACTGATGGAGTCCATAAGTCTACGTTTGATCTTTGTGAAATGTGGTCATTTATTTTAGATGCTGATTTTGGAATAACTGTAAATTCTTGTTCTGCGATTTTCTCTACAGACATAGTTAACCTGAGAGCCCCAGACCTGACATGAACCATAACTAAGATTTTTGAATCCAGATGCAAACTTAGGGTTTTTCCAGAGAAAGGTGCAGGCACAGCTGTGATCCCCAAAAGATATCATTTTACACTCCTTTCCTAGCTTATCTTTAATGTGACTCTGTACAATCTTAATGCCCATGAGACTGTGACTCACCTAAGCAGCTGTAGTTTATCTCAAGCCATTATTACAGTCTGAGTTGTGTTCACAGAGCAGCTGCAGAAAGACTTCAGCTCTGAAATGAACACTCCATACTGAATTTTGTTCCCGTTAGGTTTATTGGTCCCCACCAAACAGTATAATGTGACTAAACTTCTTTTGTGGAGCAAGTCCAGATGGAGTCCACCTCCCATTTGTACTTCTCTGCATAGCGCAGCAAAAACATAGTTTTTTGGTTTTTAATTTTGATTTATGTGTTGTTTGACAGAAGTAGTGGATTTCTGGGTTCTGTACTTGTTCCTTTCAAACTTTTATTTGATACAATTTCAAACTGAACCCAATGAAGCCCCAAGAATTTTTCATGTTTTCGGAATTGCCTGTCTGTGTGCACTTTGGGTGAATTGAACTTTATGGCTAATCTTAGGTTTTTTTATTGGTTTCAGAGTAAAAAGGCTCACATACCATACAGAGACAGCAAGCTGACACGGCTTCTGAAGGACTCCTTGGGAGGCAACTGCAGGACAGTTATGATTGCCAATGTCAGCCCCTCATCTAAGTCATATGACGACACCCACAACACTCTTAAATATGCCAACAGGGCCAAGGAGATTAAGTCCTCGGTTAGTATTAAAGCTATTGTATTGTTATATCAACTGCAATATAACAGCTGCGACTCTTGGGCTGTAAATATACAAAATGCTTTTAAATCATTCAATTTTTCCCTCTGTCAGCTGAAGAGTAATGTCGTAAGCCTGGACAGTCACATTGGTCAGTATGCAGTGATATGCGAGAAGCAACGGCAAGAGGTAATGTGAAACCACCAACACTGCCATGCTGAATGTAAAAACAGAAAATCTCCATAAAATTTCTTCTTATTCTTTTTGCTTTTTTTCCCTTTTCTTTGTGTTTGGACACTTACCATGATCGATGATTCATTTCTGATTGATTTCAATGTTCTTTTGCATTTCTAAAGATTGTACAGTTGAAGCAGAAGCTGAAAGAATATGAGGCGAAGAATATGGCGCCTGGGGCTTCTAACATGATCTCTCCACATAAACAAGCAGAGTTGAAAAGGTAAGCATGTACATGAGCGTGATTCAGACTGTAACTTGAGACATGCCAGTAGTTGTTTCTTTGTGTGTCATAAACCCTTTCATCATAAACCTTGTACTTGGAGACACTGATTCAGCCAGAAGCAGCACATGGCCTGTATTTGGCTAATTATTGTAGAGTTAGCATCCATTCTATGAGTTTGTACATATTGTAGTGACTTTAGATCAGCAGTAATGATTGATAAAGACATGGAGCAGGCAGTGTAAAGTGTAATTAGGGATGGTGGGTAAGGTTGTATTATGAAGAATTATATTAATATATGTAACCTTTATCTTTACTTATTGGCTTTTATGATACGATAAATATTACTAAATTAGCTTTTAGCAATGAACTTTTATTGAATCATCTCAGCATGTCCCGATAGCAAACATATTAGTTAACAATGGTTTACATATGCTAGGTTGGAGAGAGCACTTGTGAATCAACTATACATATAAAAACATTCACTAAAAGCTGTTGGGGGGGGGGGGGAGTAAAGCTGGAGTGTGAGGTGTTGCTTGTGAATGGGATCAACAAAACTTGCTTCAATTTGAGGTTACATTAAGTAAATTTATTCAAATTTTATGCAGTATACAAAACAATATTGCTTGATGGAATAATATGCAGGTTTGTACATTGGTTCCACAGTTCTTTACACACAGGTGCAGATATTCCAAGAGTCTAAAGACGCTTAGTGTTTCTATTTAATGTAACCCAGTCTAATTAAGAAATATTGACTTGAACACGCGCACACACACACATACACACACAAAAACATGCTATTCTCCTTGAACAAGACAGTTTATGTGGTCTTTATATTGTGACCTATTGTTGGACTCAGTGTATTTTCCGACACTTATTCTGTTGTTGGTTGTTATTGTAGCAGATCAGGAAAAGTAGCCATTACCTGGTGGAAGTAGAGGCTCCTTTCCCTGTCCACTTTCTCCAGCTCATCCTCTGGGTCTCAAGGCATTCCCAGTCAAAATGGGATATACAATCCCTACAGCATGCTCTGAGTCCGCCTGCGGGTCTCCTCTGAGCTGGATCAGCCTGAAATTCTTGAGGGAGGCGTCTGTGGCACATCCTAATCAGACACCCCAACCATCTCAACTGACTTCTTTCAGTGTAAAGAAGCAGCAGTTCTACTCAGGTCTTAATCTGAGTGTCTAAACCCGTCACCTCGTCCCTGAGGGGTCCAAGCACCACGTGATGAAAATCCATTCTGGTTCTATGTATCGGTATTCTCACTCTTTTTGTCAGGTTGTGACAGTCTAGTGCAACACCTGTTACTTCCCATTACGTACCAATTCACCTGTCAGTCTCATTTTCTGTTTTCACCTTACTCATGAACATGAACCAAAGATATTTGACTTCCTTCACTTACTGGCGTGACTCATTCCCATCCCAGACTACATAGTCTATCATTGTCTTATTCTAGTGCAGCAGCCTCAGATTTGGAGCTCTTTGTTACAAACCACCCAGTGCTGGTGAAAGTCGCCGTCCGATGAGACTTGTAGAACTACATCTTTGGCAATTAAAAAAAAATAACGCTATGATGGATTATGTTGATCCATAATATTTTGTATTGTGATTGTACAACAATGAGTGATGGTGGTAGGTGTTGGGATAACTTGACTTCACTCTTTCTATAAGCGTAATCCCAAAGTTCAATTGTAGTTTCCAGCCAGGAGCAGCAATTTCAAGGTGTCATACATGAAAAATGCACCTAAAATAGAAGCAAAGCGTCTTTTTTCCTTTTTTTGCCCATAGCCATTCTACATGTTTTGAATAGTAACACAGTGTCAGTGTGGATGTCATTAGCTGAAAATCCCAGCAGCAGTTTGCTTGTGCTGCCATGCACATATAGTTACCACACAATGCATTAGTGGAGTTTCTGACAGCTGACCTACCCACAGTGTACTGAACACAAAGTGTCATCAGTGATCCAATACCAAACAACATATCCTTGTTCACTTAACTTGTGTAAGACCAGCTCAGAGCGACCAAGGTGATCAGATTTTTTTATTTTTTTTACTTTAAAACAGCTTGTTTGTGTTTCTGTCATGTTTGTTTTACTCCCATGAAATACTATCCCGTGAAATGGGCTCTTGGACCTCCTGGAAAACTGTTATTTCCTGGAAAACAGTGCATCTTCAGTGATGACCTCATGCTGCACTTGTGGATATAACAAGATCCATTTAAAAAGCAAATCACTCTTCTCTCTATGAATTATATACTTTTAAAAGGAAATGCATCACACAAAGAAACTAATAACATTTTCTAAGGCCTTCCGACAGAAATATGTTAATCCTTGTTTTTGTGTGTTCGTATTATCTTTGGAATTAAAGCTACAGCATTGTATCAGCACCTCAATAGGAATTCAAACTCTGCAGCACAGCATTATTTTCATACTTATAGACAGCTTGTGGTTCTTGTCATATTCACTCCTGACCCATGCTGTAATAGTGGACCTGCTAAAGGAGCTGATGGACACTGTATTATACTAATAATGATGGACAGTTTGAAAGTAATTAATTGCATTTTAAGATGCGTTTGTGGTAAAAGAAAGAAAGCATTATTTTCTGTCTGCATTCAAAATAAGTAGCTATTGTTACTTTTTCTCTCTGCATACATTGTGTTAGTCTTTAACTGAAACAGAGTAGTGTAGAGTCTAAAACTGTGCTGAGCATTTCTGGCTTTCAGTCTAGCTGTCTAAACTAAAGACTATTTTACTTCCTGGATTAAAAAGCAGATTTGAAGCCAAAAGATTAGGACTGAAAACTGTTGGCTTTGACAGTTTTATGTTTAAAAGAGTAAGCTTCCTCCTTTTTATCTGCCACCTATATACATTTGTATACAGGTATACTAGAGTGTGATGCAGTTGCAATGAATAAACAGTAGCATAACTGTCTCATAGGCTTTAAATGTGGGGTTTTAATCTTGAGAACAGCTGTGCCTGTAGTGCCTATTTTTTTTTTTTTTTTAATATTCAAATTACACACACATATATATATATAATTATTTATTGTACTTAATCAGATCAGCTCGATTGCATCCAGTTGTCTTTAAGGCATAAAGTGGCATCTGTCGTGGTATTTGGGTTGGGGGCGGGGGACAAGGAAAAGCTGAATGAGTCTCACTCCCACACACTTCATTCACTGGCATCAGAATTCACAACTCGCACAGTGAGAGGCTCTGAATAGAGGCTGCACGCTTCTCACACTATTAAAAATTCAGCAGTCTAGCAAGGCCACGACGTCTCCTACGTCACTGGAGTTACATTGAAGAGTGCAGTCACATTTCAGCGACAGCTCTCCAGCCTTATTTACCTGCATGCCTCTCCTGTCTCTCCTCCTGCTTTAACTCAACTAGACAGCTACTTGCATCCAATCTGGGCATCACCTTACCTCTATTTCAGGAATACATATATACATCATATAACTAAGAATATCTCTAGCTCAGTGTGAACCAAAGTGGCATCTTGGGGAAGCTCACAATTAAAGTAAATGTTATATGCTGTGGATTTTTAATTGACTCTTGCCTTAAAGCATCATTAATTAATCGTGGTAAATATTAGTCATGCATACATTTGGTGTATTTAAAAGATATGCATCTTCGTTGGTATTATTAGTTGTATTAATGTATTTGAACTGATTTAAATGTGTTGAATAAATATTAAATATCTCCTGACCTTTTAGGATGTGCTAAATACTTGATCAAGTGGTTTGCAAAGAGCTCTTGGCACGGCAATATATTAAATTTGCCCCTTACATGTGGCACAGCAGCTTCTAATCACATTTGGCCTGAATCCCTGTGGTGATGGTGATGTTTTATTGCATTGCATTATACTAAGAGGTGTTTCTAATATTCTGTCCCTATTCGTGTGTGTGAGTCGGAGTGGACAAAAACACCTTTCAGTCTAATACAGTCCAAAACAACACCACTGCAGCCTCAAAAATGACCAATGAGCATCTCTCTGACATGAACAGAGAAACCTGGGCATCACAGCTTCGTTTGTTGCAAGCTGTGTTACCTACATTAGACTGCACAAATCTGCTTATTTAACAATTTTTAAGGCCAATTTTATAGGTTTTAGCCATAGCAGTTATATATTTATATGCCATTGTTGGATAACAACAGTTTATATTTGGATCACAGATTGTTCTTTTAAGTTGTGAACACAATGACCTGCTCAGTGATTTTATTTTAAGTTAAATTGACTGTGATTTAAAAAAATAAATAAATAAATTCATATTTGTTAAAAAGTTTGACATTGGAGGGCAAAGTTTGTGATAAAAATCTCGCTCTCTAGGGTGTCGAAAGCTCTGCAGCAAATCTTTTCAAGCCGAACCCAAATCAGGCGAGAACAGCTGGATCTGGAGAGACAACTGAAGGAGAATGAGCTGCGCCAGCGCTACAGTGAGGAGGACAACCTGCAGGTCCAATATTTCTGTGCCAAGGAAAAGACTGAGAAGGTAGCTGCTGATTACGCTGCTATCCACAGATTCCATCATCCCTGCAGAAAAACAGCTGCTGAGTCATCATTTCACTTCTCTGCTCTCTATAGTTGTCTTAGCCTCTCATTTACGCCACTACAGGATAGGGTCACTGCTCATCAGTTCCTGGCTCTTCTCTGCCATTTGTGTCCCACTGTTGGGCCCAGCTGTACATGTCTTTAAAGTATAAAAGTCAATTCTCTGTCATTTTAGGAACTACACTTTGTAAAATAGTTCGCTGTCATCCAAAACAAACTGTGCAAACAACTTTCTTGAGAGAGATGCAAGATCATCTGCCTGCATTTTTAAACATTCATTCAAAAATGATACCCATTTTTCAGGGGGGGGTTTTCTCCAGATTTGCCTCTCCAAAAACAAGCTCTTAACCAAAGCTAGAGTTTTTAAATGAATATGAATTACTAAATTAGGTCTGCTTATCATATTACTGCTTGTAGCTACAGTTATGTGGGCTACATACAGACGCAATAGCATGTCATTCTAATACCAAAACACAATTCATAATATTATTGTAATTGCTTTCTAATTTTGTTTTCAATAGGCCACTTGTAAGCACGAGCGGAAGATTGCCAGCTTACGCACTCAGCAACAACACATTTGCAAACGTCTGAAGGAGGCAGAGACACGTTTTCTGGAAAATGATGGTTGGCTTCATCGTGTCGAGAATGAGATTAAATTGCTGAAGTCAAATGATCACACCTCAGAGGTAAGTAGAACTTCTTGACCTGTTTGTGTTTACCGGTGCTGAAAACCACAGCGTAATGAACAAGAATTTGCAATTTTTTGTTGTGACAGAATTGTGTAGTAGACTTTTCACACGTTTTTATTTCGTGCTGCGCTCTCCTCAAAATACAGTTGCTTCATGGTGTAGTGTAACACCTATTTTTTTTGTATTTAAACAGCTGTTTGGGAACATTTTGCCAAATTTAATTATAATATCTAATTATTTCAGGTAATTGAATTTGTGTGACTCAAATATCTATATTCATGTTAATATAAATTCCAGCAACACTTGGTGATGGGTCACTCACAAGTTCTCACAAGTCTTTGAACAATAGAACAGTAGAGGCAAAAAGTGAGTAAAACTAAACTGGAAGAAATGTACGAAGGCAAATGAGCATGATTGGAAATTGTGGAAAAACTTTACAATGTGGGTTACATCCGTCAAAACTCATTGCTTGGTGTTTTTTGTTTGTTTATTTTGGAAGGTAGGCTGTGTCTCTACTGGTGTCGTGACTGTCTTTGTTTTCTTCCCATCTGTTCTCTCAGTAATTAGAACCGTGCTCATTTTATTTCTCCAGCTCACTCGTGGATCACTGAAGAGAATAAATCAATACCCTTTACTCATCCCTCACACAGCAGCCAGTTACCTAAAACCATGTCCATGTTATTTTTTTCTTCTTTATCCTTTCTTCCAGGAACTGACCCAGAACTATGACGCACCCACCGGTCAAATGTTCTCTCTGCTGTTGTTTCGTAGTTTCTTTACGTCAGAGTTTGTTTTTTTTTTTCTTTACTCCCCTCCCTTTCCCTGAGCAGTCAGCTTCTGTGCTGAAACGTGGATAAACATAGAACTTTGCATCTTCTCCCTAGTATCCTTACCCCCTACCACCTTTTTTCTTTTAATTCTGCTCACTAGAGTGCTAATTCAATATGCTGTTATGTTTCAGTGGCTGTTGCCTCATTATTTCTGCTCTCTGACCTCATCTCCCTTGTTTAGGCGTTGGAGAAGGACCTACATTGCCACAGACTGGAGCTGCAGGTGAATGATCTCAACCAACACATAAAGCAGATGGTCGAGCTCACTACACTGCAGGATCAGGAAAACAAACGCATGCAGAAGTAGGTTGACCTAAAATTAATTCCCACTGAATTAAGTTTTCTATTTCTATAGTTCATGTGGGACTGCACATTGGTACTATTGCTTCACAGCGAGAAGATCAGTTCGTGCCCCAGTCTGGGCCTTGGATCTTTCTGTGTGGAGCTTGCATGTTCTCCCCTCTGCGTGCGTGGGTTCTCACAGGGTTCACCGGCTTCTCCCTACATTGGTGATTTTAAATTGTCCGTAGGTGTGAATGTGAGTGTGAAAATTTGTCTCCATGTGTAGCCCTGTGATAGACCGGCAACCTGTCCAGGGTGTCCCCTGCCTTCACCCTAAGTCAACTGGGACAGACTCCGACCCTAATGAGGATTAAGATGGATTGATAGTTCATCTGAAGAAAATGCACTTCACCTCACTGTGGCCCGGTATTTTTTCCTGGCGAAAAAATGTCTCAATATTAGTTTTCTATTGCATTTCAGGATGGTGAACATATTGTTGCCAGCTTACAGTCGGCACTACTCTGCATTGCGCGGGGCTGGGCTGGCCACAGGAGCAGATGAGATGGAGAACCACGAGCTAGAGCACCTTGTGTTGAGGGAGAGAGGTGTGGTCTGGGCCGACCAGGAAGGGGCGAGGCAGCAGCCGAAAGGTGAAGGGATTGGTGTGGATTCACAGAAGACAAATGAGGCAGGAAACGTGGGGCTCCGCAGCGAGCTGGCATCTGTCCTGTCTTTCTCACGTCTGCATTATCACCAGAGTAGCCCCTGCAGTAAGTCATCATACTGTTATAAACCTTTTTTTATTCTTCTGCTGTTGTTTATTTAGCATGTGCGAAGAGTAGGATCATCAATTAATCTTTATCGATTTTGTGTCAGTTTTCCCTCAGTTGATTAATTCAGTGCTAAAATGTATTACCAGATAACTTCACTGGAATTATGTCAACTAGAGAAATACAGGAAAACCTGACCACATGACCACAAAATGCTTAACACACTAAAGCATCAAATGTTGCTGTGCTGAGTGGTTGCTTATAATGAGGACGTCTCCAGTGGAAATCGAGTTTTCTACTTTGTAAGCATTTCCATGTGACATCTTATTCATGCTAGCAAACATAGGAGTGAAATAAGCTGTCAACACCATGACTGAGCACTTCCACCTTGACACTGCAGTGTCAGTCTCAAAAACACAGATTCGGGCTTTCATATGTAACAAACCTAAAGAAGCAATACTTGCATTGGGCCAGCTTTCTGTGTCATCATTTTTCTTCAGAATGTGTTTCCCAGTATTTAAGCAGAGCCATAGGTGAGCTGGACTGCTCAAGCTGCACCAAGTAGGGGGTGATGGGTGGAGAGAGAGAGAGGTGAGGATTTCATAGAACAGCACATTCTGAATGAAGCAAGGGTTTAGAGTTGCATCTCTACAACTATTTTAGGGCAGGAAGGGATTATTTTCATGCAGAAAAAAAACTTCTAAATATGTAACTTTGATACACAGAGATGAGTTTCTAGGGATTAAGTCGATGACCGGAAAGGGACTTAAATGTTGAAGATCAACTTTGACACGCCACGGCCCCAAAATATATTCATCCAGAAAAATGTTACAAAACAATAACTTACACATGCGTCAACTTGTGTTGACCGAAGAAATATTAAAAAGGCAGCATTTTATTGGGAGACATGTCACCCTGATAATTCAATATAAATGATTTGTCCCCCTCAGTTTATCAAGTGTATATGACGATCTCACTTCTCCCAGAATGAGGAACTCGGAGGCTTCAGATTGAACGAACCTGTGTCAAACTGATAAGGGAGAAAATAACATTCAGCCATTCCTCTCACATGCCATCTCCTAGCTGATGGATAGATAATGTTTAAAAAATGGCCCGCTAAGTTCAGTATGCTTACCTGAAGATGAATTTAGCCATCAGACAAGATGCACTGCAAAGTTTAAAAAGATATTATGGTTTACTGACTAATTAAACATCAATTTCACAATGTTTTGACTTCACTGGGAATCCCACTAAGTTCAGTGTGGCCACATGTGACTTGTAAAAGACAGAATGTGAGAGAGGTGACCAATTGAAAGCAGACTTACTTTTGTTGCATTGCACACCTGATGTTTAGCTTTTTCCTCAGGGAATATGTTGCAAATATTGAGCTTAAAAGTAGATATTTTGTCTTTAATTTTAGGCCAATGTATTGTAATTTCAACATAACATAAAAATTTTCTTTGTTTTATTTTATTTTTTAAATTGTCATTATTAATTTTGTGTTGTTGTGATATATTTTTAAAAGCCGGTTTTACACGCTCACCACTAACCTCACACATGGCCACCTCTAACTCTTCAGCTCATAATTTCAGTAAACATGAAGTACACACACGTGACGCACGGTTGTAAGTTTTACGACGGCGTTAAATATAAAAGTCAGGTGGTTCAGTAAGTGTATTTGGCATCAGTCCAGGTCTAGTGTGCATTGTGGGACCTGTAAGACGGCACAGTTCATTTTTATTTGTCATCTCTGCATGACCTAGCAGCACCAGGCCCTCGTGACATATAAGCCATGACAGACAGTGGAGCATGAACCAAAGCTGGCCAACAACACTCACTCACTCACTATGATGGTGTCTATCGTTTGTCAGGTAGTTAAGTCTGCACCTGTCCCTCTGTGCCACTGCTTGCCTGTTTCCAATTGCATTACATTTAGTGCTCGTTTGAAAGTGTTTTTTGCTGACTTTTAATTAACTTCACTGTCACTAACAAAGAATTTGATGTCTTGTAAATATAGATATTAGTGTCAGCCTCCTATGGGTTGTAGTTTAAATATTGAAAGACCGTAAAATGTTTGTAAAAGAGCCAAACCACTCTTGACTCGGTCTTTGGGGAATACACTGAGTAAAAACTTTCACTGGCAATGTTGTCTTCGGATTTCATGTTTCTGCCACATTCACTGTGTGTTATGCTTTGGCTTTTGCACAAGGTTTCATTTTATTGAATGTGCTACAGCAACCAGACCACATTTTTATTAAGATGAAGTTTGTTTGGCTGACTGAACATCTGTACAGTGAATCACGGTGTTTGGAAATGTTTCAACATTGTAATTTTTGCATTTTTGTGTCAGATGGACGACTTTATTAAAATGTTCACTGAATTCTTTTGACTGACTTTCAATCTTAAATTCAGGTACAAGCAAGAAAAGCGAAGCATTATCAAACATTTTAATGGAATAAAACCACACCAGAATTGCAGAATGTTTTTCACTTGTCTGTGTTATAATCTCCTCACATGTCTCTGCCTTTTAATTCTCAGGTGCAGAGAGGCACACACAAAGAACATTGTTGTGCAACACTGCTCCATCACCAACAGGTAAGTCGACTCTCCCCACGCCCCCGTCTTGCTCACACATACTGTAGTCATTAATCTAAAACCCTGCATACCTATTATTCCCACCTAACCCTCAATCATTCACTTATTTCACCTCTCACAGTCACTTTTTACTCAGTGCATAACATTTCCACAAACACACATAAAGAGACAATTCTACATTTTATTGAAGCAGAACGCGCAGATCATAAAGTGGTTTGCCGTATAAATTTGGAATTGTTGTGTGCAATGTTAAGTTTTCACTTTGCCATGTTGTTTTTTATTTGTTGAACATGTTTTTAGCCATTCAGCCACAAAGCAGTTGTTCAAGGTAGTAAAATATGCAGTAAAAATGAGACATGTAATCTAATTTGATTTATAGTTGTGGTGCGGACGTTCTGTCCTGGCCAAAACTTGAATAATGAAAGGATGTGAATGCTCACAAACGGTTTTATTGAGGGAAATCTGTACACGGAAAGCCGTTGGGGAAATGTAGCACAAAAACCTCCGTGAAATATGGCAGTTCAAATTGACTGTAATGATATTTACTGCAGGTGGTCTACATTTCACTAGAACATACTGTGGGAAATGTAACTTTTGAAGAAAATACTTTTGCCAGATGACCACAGTTTCTTGAAATGAAATGAAATACAATCACACCAGGGAGTTTGTCACCACGGCTATTAAATCTCCCAGCAACCTATTGTAATATGTAAGCTCCAAAACAGTATTTAGTTTGGAAGTTGTATGAGAGCCCGACTCGCCGTACAGTCTGTCTGTCTGACCAGTGTTACAAGTCAAGCCAGCTTGTTTTACTGTTATCCATTTTGTGGTTTATTATTCATTCATGCTCACACTTTTCTTTGTTTATCTGCAAATTTCAACGCCTGCACACACTAATTGTTTTGCTACAGTGAATTTTACACTTCACATTTTAAAGACATAGAGTCACACTTTCAGTGGATAAAGTATTTTAAAAAGCACTAATGAACACCCTTTTTCTTCACTATTACTTTAGATTTTAATCCCCATTATTTACCAAATTAATCAAGCACATAAAAATATACAGCAATCCACAACCTTTATTTTTATTAGGAAATATAGATACATTAACTGTTTCAGTGTAACTTTAGTAATCTGCTGTTATAGCTAAATGTGCCTGAAACAAAAAAAAGTTAACATATCAATTTTATCTACATGAATTACTGTCTGATTGATTGTAGTTACATCCTGTATTGCAGAGGCACCTTATGAAATAGTACATTATCTAGAAAAATATCCTTTTTTTAACACAACATGCATGCAATATGCTTAACAATAGATTATCATCAACTATTGAAATTGACATGGTATTATAATTTATTAAAACATTATATAACTGTCTTTGCATCTCTGTTTTTCTATTCTTTGTATCCTGTACCCAGAGTTTCATTTTTTAATAAAATCCTAGCCCTCTGCATGCTTCTCCTTTATGCACTCACTGAATTCTTTTCCAACCTTGAAAACTATCCTGTCCGTGTTCATTTTAATCAAGAGCTTTCAGTCCTATGTGCATGTCATATATGTGCACACCTGCTATATGTACAAATAGTAAGCACAGCTTCATATATGCTGTGCAAAATCATTATTCAGTTACTGACAATTTCAAGATCATATAGAGGTGAAACAGCACGTGTGTTTTAATAAACAAAGCTTTTATTTAGCATTCAGCCAAACTCCTCTTCTTTTCTTGATGCTGTTTGTCAGTCCCTTACTGCTTCCTCACCTCTTAATGGTAGTCACTGCAGCATGTTATGAGAAATAGCTCCACCCTGCAGCTTGCAAAGCCAATCAAATTTTATCGGTTTTAGAGAGGGTTGTGGTTTTGAAAGAGCATTAACTCCTTGCTCACCGCATTGTCAGAGCAAATTGCACAAACGTGATCCCCGTGCAGGATTATTTTTTGCATTCCACAATTTACCGCCGATTGTGTCATGTCCACGCATGCATTTATTAATAGTTCTGGGATTTTTTCATTCAGCTGTGTCCCGCTGCCACCCTCAGACTGTTCTTTTTCTATTCCTATTAGATCTGTTACCTCTCAATTCTTCCATCTGCCTTTTCCTGCTTAGATTTTTGCCTTTCCTTATGCTTCAAATGTCTCTTTGCTTGGCTTTTTCCTCCATTCTGCCTTTCTCTCCCTCCTGCCCTCCAATGTTTTCTCTCTGTCTGTCTAGCATCTAACCCTCCCAATCCCTCTTGAGCTTCATTCATGAAAATGCAGATCCACAGGCAGGGCAGGAAAAAACGTCAACAGACGTAAACTCCCCTGCTCCACCAACCAGAAAAGGCGCACTATAAAAAACAGGCAGCAGCAACCAGGCGACCCTAATTCAGTGCAGCCTCCACCAGAAATAGCAACTCATGCATGTATTAATCCCCTACAAGCCAAAAATATGTGATTGAAGGAACTCTGCTGCCATTTATTGCTGAGGACAACTCCTCTGCCACAGAAAAGGGCTATTTATCACCGTCTCTTCATATGGTGTGCTGTCTGATGTCTGACTCACATTTTCTAAATATTGCATTTGATATTTAGGGAAATGTATAAATCAGTCATTCACCTTTGCATTTAGTGTTCTCACTTCCTTTATGTGCTGGCGTTTTTCTTTTTTAGACTCCTTCCTAACCCCCACCACACCTCTGCAGGAAATGCCATGAGTGTAATAGTGCTCCTAATGTGATGCAGTCTCTGTGATTTAACCTCACTGTGTTTTTGTTGATGATGTTGTTGAATAGCATTGTGGTTAAAAAAAAAAAAAAGTTGGATAGAATTTCATGTATTTATCAATATTTAAATGTGCCATTTTTATTTCAGTAATTCTATTTTAGTTTGGATGAAGCCAGAGGGTTCACTGTCATTTAGTCTGAACATAATGTGTTTTAATTTAAAAATTGTATCAAATCTAAAAAATTGAACTGCACAAACATTTTTATTTTACCGCCTATGAAATTATACTAACATTAGCCTGTTTAGGAATTTACTTTCTTGCAATAATTACCACTAATTAACGCAAATCCCTCAGCTATTTGGGAGACAGTGGATCTTGAATATTAATGACTATCTGCTGGTGTTAGCTCTACATGTGGATGGGAAAATGACATCCACAGCTGGCTAAGGCTAGAATGAGTGAAGAGTCACAGTCTGTTGGTCTATTTTAACAGCAAAACTTTCCAATTGTTGTTTGTCAAACAAACTAGCTTTGAAGGAGTGTACAGACATCTGTTTTCATTACAGTCTCATTACGTAGTTTGGCTAACCCACAAAATAAACACTTATACAGCCTTTGGCATTGAAAATTAGCATACGCTGACAACAGTGATAGTGCCGCAACTTTTATTAGACAGCAACTGTGTGCAAAGAAGTTGGAGTGACAGGAGATTTTTATGTTTTTGTGTGTACAATTTTTGATACAATACATAAATGTTTTGTTGGCCACTGCCCTTTTTGTGTCACAAAATAATAACATTTCTTCTTCTTTTCCTTTTGGCTTTTCCCTTCAGGGGTCGCCACGGCGAATCAATTGCTTCCATCTAACCCTAAGATAATAACATTTAAAACCTTAAATTAATTCTCAAGATGCACGTTTTTGGCTAGCTGAGCAGACCAAGCAAAATGTGTTTGTGTTTTTGTTTTTTTTTAAAAAAAAAGATCAACCCTTGTTGGAAAGGACTGCAATGATCACAAAGTGTAATGCATATTTGTTGGGTTGAGTTTTGGCAATGCAGTTGGATGTCGCGGACCTGCTAGCTAATAGTAGCACACTAGACACTGCTCTAGGGCATATTTATCTCCCCAAGATGTTTTATTCCCCTGATATTCTCTGGAAAGGTGCATTTTAACATTATGGAGCCAAAAAAACTACATAGCCTATGATATAAGAACAAAAAAAGACTTATTTTATTTTTAGTAATGCCAACAGTAGCGCCTACATTTTCTTCTTTTAAAAGAAAAGTTCACAGAGTTCAGAGTTGTGTGTTTGAGCTCCACGTCTTCCTCGGTTTAAAAAAAGGCTGTGAAATCCTCACCTTCTGGTCTATTTATAAAACGCAGTGCTTTTTGGAGGAAGAACGCGTGTCACAGCTCCAAACTGACATTGTAAAGTTTACGTTTATATTCGCAGGAAGGGCACTGTAATTTTTAATTGCCTTGTGCCATTCATAAGATCTCCAACATTAGTGATCACACTTTGGTATACCTTAAGGGAACAGTCCATCTCATTTCACTGTTGTGACATTTTTTAAATTGCGCTCTTTAGCCCAGAGCACTTCAGTGTTTATTACTGATTACTGATTGAGTACGGAGGACAGCATCATTTGGGGAGTGCTATGTTTACTGTTGCCCTGCGTACCTTTTTAAAGTGGTTTGATTT
Source organism: Acanthochromis polyacanthus (assembly GCF_021347895.1). NCBI lineage: Eukaryota > Metazoa > Chordata > Actinopteri > Pomacentridae > Acanthochromis > Acanthochromis polyacanthus. Next base: position 8,797,447 of record NC_067114.1, on the reverse strand, counting down.
GCTTTCACTTTCAGGGCCTCTAGTTGTAAACAATACGATGATAAAATGCATTATAAAGATGACTTGTTACAAATGCTGACATCTGAAATGAAAGCTTGAAATGGTGTGATGTTATTGTTAATCATTTCTCAGTGACCAAAAGTAAGGCAGGCCAAAGGCTTACAAATACAACCATGGAAAGGTCTACTGACGAAACAGTCAACAAACATGGTAATCATCAAAGGTAAATTCAGTTGCTAAGTGTCTATCAAGGCAATGCAGGTGGCACAACCTTTATAATATAATAATAATGATGTGTTTCCACACGTGGCCCTTCTTTCTTCCTGCAAACGGATGAATGACCCTGCAAAATAGTCTGTCTGAAAGATAACAGTATGCCTTTGAACTGAAGTAATATCAGTTACAGGGGTGATTCTAGTGAGCAAATAAGGTTGTCACAAAGCATCATGGAGACTTGCTGCCGTACAACGTCCTACGTCATGTGGCATTTTGACCAGCGAGTACACACTACACACAACATCTGGAGTAATAAACACTGGATACACAATGAGCAGATAAATGCAGGATACAGGGAGCAGCATGCATGGACAATCCCTTTTTAATTTACAGTAGGGCTCTCTGTCTACTTTGGCTCTCATTTGTACTGTTCAAATATTTAGTTTTTGATAAGGAACCATATAATTCTGGTATATGAAAGTTGTCCTTAAACAGTTCCTAGTTTAAGCTCCTGATAACTTTCAAATCTCAAGTATTTCTCTGTTGAACTTTCCAAGAAAATAAGTAACAGTCAAAGTTTATCAGCTCCCTTTGTGGCTGTGTTGTCTTTCAGTTGTTTATTATTGTGCTTTTTCAGATGAATTGACTTCATTGCAGCTTTGGATTGTTTCATTGATAGTAACTGATTGTTTGTTTTTCAAGGTAGAGGAAGTCAAACACATATGACAAAGGAACCACCACCCAAAATGCCTATTAGGAGAAATTTGTCTGCGTTACTCCCACCACAAAGCCCACGGACCATTGCCAGGAGCCAAGTGTTTGAGGAGGGCATATGCCCCATTCAATGCACACCAGAACCTGTGCAACAAACTGTTCAGTCCAGGCTGCTGAGCTCCTCCTGCACCATGGACCCCAACATGACCTTTGAAGTTCTAGACAAAGATGACCAAACCGCATGCAATGAAACCATCATAATAAGCACTGGCAGTCCGTGTCAAGCATCAACGTCCTCTGACCTCTCAGGTCCAAGCCAACTACAGCATCCTCCCAAGGCCAGTGAGGTGAACCAGATACCTACCAAAAGGTGAGAGAGAAAAATCTATTCATTTTTTGGATATTTAGCAGTATATTTATTCTGAGACCCAGCCATTCTCTGTGATTTTCTTAATTTAGATCTGCTTCTTTGATGTTTCACAACTCAAAACTTCTAACGTGTAAAACAGTGCTTGTGCTATTACATGACAGTGATTCCCTTTGTAGGCTTTCCAGGACATAATTGTTGCTCGTTTTTTGCAGAAACTCCAATTTGCTCTGAAATTCTTTAGCTAGTCTGTTAAGCGAGCAGTTGGGGAACATTGGCAGAAAAGCTGAAATCTTTGACCCATGACTTTCTGTCCATCGACTGAACTTACATCAATCTGAAACCGACTGCTACAGTGGTGTACATGTTGCTCACCAAGAAATACTGTCAGAAAGACTAAAGCACTCTTTTTCAATGGCAATTGAAAGACTTTGGGAAACACGAAAGAAAATGCTTCACAACATGAACCAAAACAGACATAACTGACATGTTTTTCAAAAGCCAAATTCATCAACAGTTGCCACAACTTATCAGAACCAAATTTATCTCAACATGCATTTTTTTTTCTTTACCAATGAAAACAGTAATCAGGAAGTGTTTTTAAATGGACTCCTTACAAATAGAGCTATCAGTGGCACCTGGTTGACACACAGAACAGATACTTGACAGGGGGACAAAAACGAGGCATTTTCTCATTTACATACTATTTATCATTAATCAAGGAAGTCTCTTTTCTAAAGCCTGTTTTTCCAACATTAACTATACCTACTTTGCTATCTTTTTATGTATTTATTATCCTTGTCTGCAAGCTAAACTCACAGGCACTCTTGTCTCTCTTGGCCAAGGCCCCCTGGTTTGATGTAATGTTGTTGATGTCTTGACAAGCATGCAATTAGCTGATCAATAACCAGTACCTTGGCAGCATAAACTATTCATCACTTAAGTTCTTGTCCAGATAAAGAGAATGAAATGTTTTACAAAAGATAAGGTGGGTAAGTGTAAATGGAACCAAAAAAAACAGCACACACTCATAAATGAAATATTTTGTCACTTGCTGTTTTAATAGACTTCATGAGAGAGAGAAATAAGTCACTAAATTAACTGATTCATCATTCCTTCCTAATGTCAGAAAATATGAGAGACTTTAATTCAGAATTTACTCCTCACTCCAGGACTTTTTGAATGAACTGTTTTGAAGTTTTTATTAGCAAGCACAAATTATGAATGTCATGAATATCTCTAAGTAGAGTTTTACTCTGTTAGTGACTTCTTCACTTAGTTTTCTGTTTCCTTTTTTTTTTTGCCAATTGTCAGTTCACTAAACCTGGAATCATTATTGGACTTTCATGTTGCCCTGTTATTTGTTATCAAAAAGGGCAATTTTGAAAACATGGTGATATTGCTAGCAGGCTTCATTTTTATACCCCGCTGACTGCTGCTGTTGCCAAGTAAAATGACCAGTTTCACCAGCAGTCACTGAAGATTATATCAGCTGCAGTTCACTAATGTTAAATTAACTCGTAGTCACTGGGACCATTTTACATGTGGTCCCAGTGCAGCTTTGTGTGCATCAGATCCATATTTTTAACACATTAAGCTCATAGTTATGAATCAGGATGTCTATTATTTGGATCAAGTACTTTTAGAAGCATCAAGTGTAAAAGTCAGTCATATACAGTTTTTATTCAATGTTCCACAACAGTCGTGATCAATCTAAAGTCATCATTTCAGATCTTCTGCAGTTCATTTCATTTTCTGGTTGGAGCTACAGGTTGCCAGAATTAACTAGGGCACTTAAATTCATATTAAAATTAATTAATAGTAGTTTCTACCACAAAAAAATTAAGTATTTGGCTTTTCCCCCATCAACAGCAGATTCTTTAGAATCTATTTATAACTTTAGTGCTAAATGCCAAACAAAAGCACAATGAATCAACAGTGGTTAAATATTCATGCTTTTTAACCCAGACAGCTCTAGTAGCACACATTCTGTCTTGACAGAATTTAATTAATTTAATTGAGCAAAATCTATTGTATATTTAAAACCTGGTTCAGGGGGAACTAACACAGGCATCTGTTGAATCTGTTCCATGAAATGTTTCAAAGCTGTCTTGAAAGTCATCCCTCTGGCTGCCCACTGAATCTTTCAAAGCACTCTGAATGGTAACTCAACCATGCAAAGGTGGTAAATCCTCCCGACCTTATTCAAAACAAGGCAGAGACCAGAGTTGCAAATAGTATAAGTATTGTCACCAGCTGCAAGTTTCCGGACTGGAACATTGGGCCAAGAGGCTTAAATCAGCTGAGCTGAGCAGCGCTTCCGTGTCTTCAGCTGGAAGTGGCAAACAAAATGGGGATCATTTTATTTGTCAGATAAATTTGTTCCTAACCAACCTCAAAATCAAAACCTATCCTCTCAAACAATAAAACTGCTTCACAAACAAACCAAATTGTTTCAAAACATCACCACAAACACACTGCATCACGAAGTGCTAGTTTCCCTCACATATGAAAGATTGGAGCTAATCCAGACTTCAGTAGGGCACTTAGCACCTGACAGCAAAGTTGTCTTGAGACAGGACTGGTCAAATCTCAAAGGAAAATTACTGCATTTAGATGGCAAGAAAAAGCTTTACCTTTGAAACCATTTCTTAGTTCAAGACTATTGTAGATGATGCAAAATGATAAACCGTGTCACTTAGTGTGTTAGTTTCATTCTGACAGCTGTAAAAAAAAAAGGAAAGAATTGTTTTTTCAGAGCTGCAGGGTGGATGAGTGGCAATTCTCTGTACAGAGTTCATGCAAAGTGTATCAGACAGACAACCAAATGTAGAGGCCTGGCTGAGTAATGAATGAGAAAAGCTAATTAAACGTGGATAATTACAGGTTAATGTTAATTACATAAAAGCTGATACCCATTTTACTCAGCAGATTTCGTTTGGTAGGGTTTTTACAGCCTGGGATTGTTTTTGGAAGCCACCAGCACGCAGTCACATAGTCGGCCTGACAAACGTTCACACTGTGTCCTGCAATAGAATAAAGCAATTTATGCACTTGTTAATTTAAACCACAGATCAACATGGTCTGGCCAGAGGAATTTGAGCTAGAAGCTACTTTTATGGGGTTAAAATGTCTAATATAACTAATTCATCCATGCCTGAGGTGGAACTGGTAAATATGACCCTTACAGTCTGTAAAATGGGATAGTGTTATGTTTTATCGAATCATTTAACACTAATTTATTCATTTTATGTCTGATGGTGTAATAGGTGCGGAAATGCTGCTTCAAGTGTATTTGGATATGCAAACGTTGTTGATGTGTCAGATATCAAGTTCAGATTTGGATATACATTTTGAAAAACTTGCCAAAGAAGTTTCTAGTTCTAAGATGACTTTTTTTAGTCATCTGATTTCGAAGGAAAAATGTTTCTTATTCCGACGTGAAGTCCTAACAGCAGAGATGTCATGGTAGCATGAACCTTTACTCTGCAGACAACAGATCCAGTCCTTGCAGGATGTGAGACGAGCCAACCCGACCTACATGGGCATGACGTCCGCTGCACAAGGAAAGCGTAAATTTAACCGGTAACGTACACTCTTAGTTTTCTCTTATATTCATGTAAATCATACTGTGGTGCCTCTTTCTGTACACAATAGTTTATACCTAACATAATTTAGCTAACCAAGTGTTAACAAGATGCAAATTCAGTGTAGATGATGAGGGACTTGTGCTGATTTTCTCTTTGCTGTATTTCCTGCAGCAGCATCAGAGACGAGTCAACACAGGGTTTTTCTGCACCAAAGCGCATAAAGAAAGAGCCTTCAGTGGCCCCAGCTCCCCTCAGAGTGCATCGTTTTGCTGGTAAGTGTCAACAAAGTGCAGCTAAAGACGACATCGACAACACAAAATATACATAGTCATAACAACTGACACTGCAAACTGTTGTGACGTGTACATGCACCAGATATTATTTCCAAAAAGCAACTATAATTATTGTGTCCTGTGTGTCTTTGATAACTTGAGACTGTACCTGCTGTATGTGTAACAGAGCCTTGCTTTTATTTCTTCATGTTACATATGGCCTCATTGATCAGTCCGCGTCATTATTCAGAACTATTAGGAATGGAGAAGTGTTTATTCTTGACACTGTTGTTGTTGATCGTCAGGTTCGGAGAACAAACCCCGGAGAGTTGTGAGGAGCATTTCTGAAGGAAATCTCAACCTCCTGGAACCTCAGAAATCCAAATCTATTTTCTATAAGACATCCCAACAGTTAAGACGAGTGGCCAAGCGGATGTGAAGGAACAATATTTTTAATATCACACTATTTGGCCTCTATGAACATTTTCGCTCTGCACTTCAGTTCGTCCACATTCATCTCTTTAAAAACAGTTCTCTCAAAATGTTGTGGTTTTACTGTGGAAATGTAATAACATCAAAAGTAATATTAGTTGCACTAATGTGTTTTTTTTTTTAAGGAATTTTACTTGACTGTACATAAACATTGTGTAGGTTTGGTCATCTGTTTAGATTATTCTTTCTCTTTCTGACTGATTACATTGATTTTAACTTTTTTTTAAAAATTCTACAGTCATTCACACACTAACAACAAAAATAAAGCAACATGTCCTGTGAATGTTCTGTGTTTTATGTACGTTATGTACTTTGAACTATCGTCTTTTCGATGACCACAATTCCCAGGGCAGCTATAATAAAGCTAAAACTGCTCCATTTTGAGCTGTTTGTATTTCTGTGTGTTTTTCGTTCTATTTTTTTTTAATCTTGTACAGTTAATAACGTGAGGTTATACACACGTGGACAAAATTGTTGGTACCCCTCAGTTAAAGAAGGAAAAACCCACAATTCTCACTGAAATCACTTGAAACTCACAAAAGTAACAATAAATAAAAATTTATTGAAAATTAAATAATCAAAAACAGCCATTACTTTTGAATTGTTGATTAACATAATTATTTAAAAAAACAAACTAATGAAACAGGCCTGGACAAAAATGATGGTACCTCTATAAAAGATTGAAAACTATTTGACCAGAGTGACATGATTAACTCAGGTGTGTCATTTAATTGACATCACAGGTGTTTCCAAACTCATAATCAGTCAGTCTGCCTATTTAAAGGGAGACAAGTAGTCACCCTGCTGTTTGGTGAAAAGGTGTGTACCACACTGAACATGGACAACAGAAAGCGAAGGAGAGAATTGTCCCAGGACATCCGAAAAAACATTATAGACAAACATCTTAAAGGTAAAGGCTATAAGACCATCTCTAAACAGCTTGAAGTTCCTGTGACAACAGTGGCTCATATTATTCAGAAGTTCAAGACCCACGGGACAGTAGCCAACCTCCCTGGACGTGGCCGCAAGAGGAAAATTGATGACAAATTGAAGAGACGGATCGTTGGAATTGTATCCAAAGAGCCCAGAGCAACCTCCAAAGAAATTAAAGGTGAACTCCAAGGCCAAGGTACATCAGTGTCAGATCGCACCATTCGTCGTCGTTTGAGCCAAAGTGGACTTCATGGGAGACGACCAAGGAGGACACCACTGCTGAAAAAAACTCATAAAAAAGCCAGACTGGAATTTGCAAAAATGCATGTTGACAAGCCACAAAGCTTCTGGGAGAATGTCCTTTGGACAGATGAGACCAAACTGGAGCTTTTTGGTAAGGCACATCAACTCTATGTTCATAGACTCAAAAACCAAGCATACGAAGAAAAGAACACTGTCCCTACGGTGAAACATGGAGGAGGCTCAGTAATGTTTTGGGGCTGCTTTGCTGCATCTGGCACAGGGTGTCTTGAAAGTGTGCAAGGTACGATGAAATCTGAAGACTATCAAGGCATTCTGGAGAGAAATGTGCTGCCTAGTGTCAGAAAGCTTGGTCTCAGTGGCAGGTCATGGGTCTTCCAACAGGACAACGATCCAAAACACACAGCCAAAAACACCCAAGAATGGCTGAGAGAAAAGCGTTGGACTATTCTAAAGTGGCCTTCTATGAGCCCAGATCTGAATCCCATTGAACATATGTGGAAGGAGCTGAAACATGCCATTTGGAGAAGACACCCATCAAACCTGAGACAACTGGAGCTGTTTGCTCATGAGGAGTGGGCCAAAATACCTGTTGACAGCTGCAGAACGCTCATTGACAAATACAGAAATCGTTTAATTGCAGTGATTGCCTCAAAAGGTTGTGCAACAAAATATTAAGTTATGGGTACCATCATTTTTGTCCAGCCCTATTTCATTAGTTTGTTTTTTAAATAATTATGTTAATCAACAATTCAAAAGTGATGGCTGATTTTGATTATTTAATTTTCAAAAAATTTTTATTTATTGTTACTTTTGTGAGTTTCAAGTGATTTCAGTGAGAATTGTGGGTTTTTCCTTCTTTAACTGAGGGGTACCAACAATTTTGTCCACGTGTGTAGGTATATGATCATGAAAGTGGTTGTAACAGAATTTGCCGCTGTTTTTCAATAAATAAATCCCTTTCTAAAATGTAATATCTGCTTTTTGTGCTATTGACGTTGTGTCTCAGTGCGTTTTTCAATGAAGTTTCGGTTACGAGACGTTCTGACACTAAATAAGCGATGTCGCACAGACTCAGAAAGTAACAAATACAATGGCAAAAAAATTGAACTGACCGAGGAGTGACTCACACGCAACTTTTTTATTTGAAAAAGCAACCATTTCATATGTCTGAAAAGAAGTGGACTCTGAAAGCTGATCGATAGAATGCTGTTTGTTTATGCCAATACGTGCATTTCACCATTCAGCACAGCCCAGACTCCACATTCAGTCGGGAAAGAAATGATTTTTCTTTTCGGATTTTATTCACAATTTTGCAGCCACAAAATATTGTGTAAATATGTAAAAGAAAAAAGGGATGACAGAAGGGAGAATGCCAGACAATTTAAAAGATTAAATGTTTCCAATACGAGTGACGCAAATATGAGATGAGGTGGTGACACTGTTAGGCTCAGATTTGTCCTGAGCACTGGATTTGGACAGTTTTGCTAATTGTATAGTAGACAAGTTTTTTCCGAAAGAGCCAGGACCCCATCAAATTTAGAAAACGACAAACAATTGCCATAAATGTTAGAAATGAGTTTAAACAAAGAAAACCTGCTCCTGTGTAGCGTTAACTCAGTATAGGGCTCCAGACTAACTTTTCCCTAGGAGCACAGTGGCCCCTAATTTAAAATTTTAGGAGCGCAAGCAGAAAATTTAGGGGCACACATCAAAATCGACTTGCAAAGTAAATATTCACATTTTCTCTCATTTTCACTGTGTTACTGATAAATACTTGCACAATAAATGCAGAAACTATTTTCAATTCACATTTTATAGTGCAGCAGTTGACACAACATAACAAGAAAAGCACTCAGAGAGCGCAGTACTCTACCAAGGCTGCTCAGTTGATGTATAATTTCCGACAGATGAAAACTTTAATAAAAATGACCTTGTGCTGAACACAGGCATGTGTTATACATGTGCATGTTATGCATTTATACTAAATCACGTGTAAATTCCTCTTATAAAGGTCTGCTGATCAATTCATCATTTTTTGCAAGCCTTTGTTTTGCTAGTGTTAAAATAACCGTTCTCTCCAGGCTTTTATTTTGGAGGCGTATGTTTAATGCTACGGGCTTTTATTCTGTAACCATTCCAGCGGCACAGGAAGTGTTTATCTGTGTCCGAAATGGCATACTAACGTACTACATACTGCATACTCAATGAGTATATACTGTATACTACGTACTGTAAGTATGATTAGAATGCCGACCGTTCACATTGTAGTATACTACTACGTTTCCCATAATGCATTTCAAACCTCCGACGACAAAAACCGGAAGTACGGCTATCAAATATCTCGGCTGAATGCCGGTTTCAGGTCGATTTTACGCCAACAAACAGTCGCATAATTAATGTGACAATTACAAGCCGGCACTCCTCATGCAATTGTTAGCCAGATTATGCGAATCGTTTCAATTGTAGCTGCAGGCTACTGGAGGTAGCTGCTACTTGTTCTGTATGCAAAGCGAGCTGCTGCAACAAGCTGCTAGCATTCAGTAGCACGTTGTGAGGCGTCTGACAAATTTAAAACGTTGGTCATAAAACGCCTATTTCTCAAATCTGTGGGGTGATTAGGATGACTACTTAACCACATAAAATAAAATAAAAATCGCCCGGGTCCAGCCACAGATCCCGCGGAGACTTCCATTTCGGTGGGTAGCTCGCAAAGCATTATGGGGCGGTTGAGTATGACTAGTGTGGTCAACGTGCATACTTACAAATTTTACATTGTCTAGTATACATCCAGGTATTTGTCGCATACTCAATCTTTTCATACTATCTAATGTGAACGCACTACATACTTATTTTGACGTCACACTTAGTATGAGTAGTACGTTAGTTTGCCATTTCGGACACAGCCAAGGTTTCTTGACATGACGAAGACGCTGCTGAAAATTCACATGAAGATGAAAGAAAACGGTTCCACGCTGTTGCTGTCTAGCAAAGGATGTGTCTAAACTTATAAGCAGCTGGAATGAGGACAACAAAGGAGTGAAGGACAGAAAGGTGAGTTTGTGTTCAAAATAAGGCTGAACGTAAATAAAGGCTTTGTGAAACATCAGGAGCTTCACCATCATTCGTCCGTCCCTCGCTCTCACACACATTGGCCTGCCTTCTTCTTCTTTGGTTTTCGATTCCTGTCTTCTTTTGGAGTTAATGTTGGTTGGCAAACAGGCAGCTCATTTGCACATGACTCTCTACTGGGCTAAAGTGTGGAGCAGACGTTTGTCAGTAACACAAAATATTCAATAATAATTTAAAAAGAAATCGGTAAATTTACTGGTCGCACATGCCCGAGTAGATGAAAAATTTACTCGCACTAGCTCAAATTTTGGTCGCAAAATGCGACCATTTAGTCGCAGTCTGGAGCCCTGCAATACTACACATTATACATGGAAATTACTTAACTGAAGTATTCTGCTGCTAACTTATATTGGTTATTCACACAATATGACATTGAACTTATGCCTTTGTTTAGACAGGCCTGTTAGCATTTGTGAGTGTCTGAAGCTGTTATTTCAGGGGACTGGGGCTGAAAAGTTTAGGAATCCCTGTAGCAGACATTTTCTGTAACCAAATCATAAAGTTGGGTGCAGAATAGGTGAGCATTAGTAGACTTCAACTTCAGATGCACAAGTTTCTTGCCCACTGCCATTCCAAGCTAAAGAACGATCCACGTATTGTTAAAAGCTTAAAGCCTCTGGTGAACCTCCAATGATGACCAGCCTTTGATTCTGAAAGTAACGTTGCCAATAATCTCAAAACAGCTGTCTTGAGCTACGGCTTTGCACCAGTGATTCCCAGCCAAGGGTACTCATACCCAGGTGCATATCTCTGCAGTCCCTCTGGGTTAGCGATGAATTGCTGTCCCAAGAGAAGGAGTTGAACTATCTTGGGATTTTGCTCACAATTACCAAGACAATGGAGCATGACGTAACCAGACAAATTGAAGCAATGTTAGCAGTAATGCAGGCATCGTACTGGACTGTCATAAAAAGAGGGACCTGAACTGGAAGGCAAAGCTCTCCATTTACCAGTTGATCTACTTCCCTACCCTCATCTGTGGTCACGTCCTCGGGCTAGTGTTTGAAAGAAAGAGACTGCAGAAGCAAGTGTCTGAAATGGGAAATGGTAGAGCATCTGGCCTCATCCTGGGAAACGGTGAAGAGCTCAACCAACTGGAGAAAACTCAAGAGCACAATCGCAGTTTTTTTTTCTCGTCGAAAGAAACCAGCTACATATTCTGGCATCTGATTCGGATACCTCCTGTCTGCCTTTCTCTGATGATTTTCCAAGTGCATCCAACTGGGACGAGACCCCAGGGTAGATCCACAACTCACTGGAGGGTTTACGCTTCTCATCTGGCCTAGGAACACCCCAGGATCCAGCAGAAGGAGCTGTAAAGCATTGCTGAAGGCATGGATGACCTGCTTCCCCTGCTGCCACCCAGGTAAGCAAAAGTTAAGTAATTAAGGTAACAAGTAAGCTACCAACTAGAAGGTCACTATGATGAACTAAGTTTTGAAGTGAACATATCTGAATAAAACTTTCTATGCAGTTAATTTTTATTTCCTTAACCTAAAAAATGTTAATAATGAAACAGTTATTCTGGCTTGAACAAAAGCTCGAGCGAAAGCCACTTCATTGCATCATGCAGACGTATTTTTGATCCAGCTAAGAGTCTTTCTTCTCCTGATTTAGGACTTTTCAGCCATTCGTCCTTCTTCTGAACTTCTGAGATATTTTACGACCGTCTTAATGCACAGCATGTTTAAATCTAAGTCATGTACAGGTCATGGAGTGAGAGGGCCAGCTTGTGTTTCATCAAGAAGTTCCTGGAGGATTTTGAGGTATGTTTTGAATCACTGTCCTGTCCTAGAAGCTAGACTCTTGGGTTTCACTTTCTTGACTGACTGCATTCAAAATTTGATGATATCTGGAAGAAAACAACTCTTACCCCTGGTTGTGTGATGTTTCCTGTGCTGCTGGCTGGCTCACAACCCCAAAGTGGAATATTTCCACCCCCATGCTTAACAGCTGGCAAGGTCTTCCTTCACTGAATGCTGCTCTAGTAATTTTCTCTGAACACACCTTTGGTTATTGTGGACAAAGAGCTCAATTTGGGCTCAACACTTGCCTCCAAAATGACTCTGGCTTGTCCAGATGTTGATTTGTGCTCTTCAAATGCTGACTTTTCTGATGAGGTAAGGTTTCCTTGCCATGACTGCTCCATGATGACCATGTTTTTGCATCATTGCTGCACAGTGGAACAGTGCACCGGCAGTCCCGTGTCAGCTATACCTTCCTGCAGCTTATTGCAGCAACGCAAGGTTCTATGTTGCATTTTTGCCAGCAGACATGCAGTTTTACCTCAATGTCTTCCAGATGTCATCTTTATTCCCACAAATCTACTCAACTCCTCTTTATTAATTGATCTGTTTTATAAGGTTTGTAGGTTGCTTTGTGTAGCATTTATCATGATGTGATTACCTTGGGACTATATTACACTGGGTGCAATTCATTCAGATATGTTCACCGCTTCTTGTGGTATTTGGTTATTCTTTTTCCCAATGCTTTTCATGTATTGTTAAACTGGTAATGCTGTTTATTAGTTTGCTTGTGCTCTGTCTATTTTCGTTCTGTTTTTCTCAAGGTGCAGTGTATTGAGCTCCCAAGTCCACCATAATGAATTCTTTAAATAACTGAAAGAAATAGGTAAGTAGTTGAAATTAGGCCTTGAACAATATGGTTTTATCGGGGTGGATATAGATACTGATTATTGGTAATCAAGGAGGGCTATTACTGCTATTTGGAACTGATATACATTTACAATAATATTAAAATCCTGTCATGCAAATTTTGATTAACACCAACTCTAATTTTTTAAAAATGTTTATGGGTGGAGCATTGCTTGAGGCCACATTATGGTGATGACAGAGGGAGACATCCAGCTGAATCCAGACCAAAACAGCACAGTTTTAAAATATTTTTTTAAATTAAGAATTGGCGAAAATATTGCAAATCCAAAAAATACTGAACTTCGGAGTCGATAATTGGCAAAGCAGATAATCGGTTAATCCTCACTTGAAATAGATACCTAAACAAAAGTTAGAGTGACACTAAAATTGGCAAAAGGTAATAATGTAATAAAAGATGAAAAGTTAGGAATGGCCCCACTGTGGAATTAGTCAGTTACCCGCGGTGAATAAATGAAAGATATAGCTTAATAATAAGTGAATAAATAATTGCCTTGCTTCTCCCAGTGTAGCTCATATGCAAACTTGACCAAACTATTATTCACAACACAATACCAATACAATGTCCACTTTTATTAATTCAATAATGGTAGATAACACTGAATTTAACATCTATATAAAAGAACAAGATAGTCTTGTTGATAGGAAGATGGTTGAGGCCGTTTGATAGAGCTGTAGGTGTCTGTACCTGCTGCTAAATACCACTTTTACATTGCATTTTAAAGATATTTTGGGCTTTCCTATGTTGCATTTTTAGCCTGATCAAATGTGGAGAATCGGTGGGAACAGTCTTTTATTAGAATTCTATACTAAAAAATCTAAGTAAAAAAAAAACCCTCCTGGATCTATTATGAGGGTGGGACCTCATTGCTCTGTCTGGAGAGAACTAGACTTGTCACTTTGAATTCAGTCTTGCAACTTTCAGTGGCACAGCATTCAGTGTGATCTTTATTTTTAGCTCAGGAGCTCAATGCATATATCAGCACTGTACTGCGCAAGCACTGACACCCTCTCATGCTCTCATTCACAAGAATCTCTTCATTGTGTGAGGGAGAGAGTGTGTGCGCACACAGGGAGGCAGGTCTTGGCTAAAGTTTATTAACTTTCTCTTAGCCAATGGGGCGCCTTGTGCGTTTTTCCTGCTGACCAATGGGACAGATTGAGAGGTTGGAGGTGGGTGTTGCTTAGCAACTGCAGGTAGAATCTCAGATCATGTCGGACCCATTGTTTTATCTTGCCTCCCTGAGAGACATTACATGCTATGTGTTGTCATTTGTTAGTAAAAAACACCTCTGTGCAAATGCGTCACAAAGTTGTTAACTCTATTTTTGCATCATTAAACAAAGATCACAGTTACTTTAATGGCATCTCCCCCTCAAGACTGAGCACTTTCTTGATTGACTGTCATTATGTTACTACATGAAGATGTCTTATTTAACATCACCAAGTCAGAGGAACACGTATAAGGGAATTTGTTTTACCTTTTCCGTTTTTTTTGCTCCTCATTACGGGGATAATAACCTTCACTAAACCTTATGCAGACTCAGAGTGACTACAAACACAGACAACAGACGAGGCTGCTCAAAACAGAGATGTCGCATGTCGATGAAACATCAGCATTTGCTTGTGAAGCATTTGCAACATTTAACCTGCCACACCCCCAGATACCATCACACTAACACACACACACACACACACAAACACACACACACACACACACACAAAGCACTGATGCAATCAATTATGATTCTTTATTACAGTTCTGATTAAATAAACCATGAGTGTTGGCCTAAATGAAATTGAGATTGTGTTTTGGTTAATCCGGCGTTTGAAATGAGCCTTTTCATTTGTGCGTGGCCAGGAGGAGACACACAGACTACTACACATAAAAGCAAACTGTATGATCTCTCCTACAATGTTCCTGACTAACACAAGGCCGCACGTCACAGCTGTGAACTTTTCATCCCCTGTCTAATTAGATGACCTGATATCTTAAAGCAATATGTCAGAGTGGAACAACTCGTGGAGAGCTGACCACCAGTGCTGTCTGTCCTTTTGCCACTAATAGTGTCTTTGTCGGCTTTTGTTTTCCCTCTTTTAGCCTAGAATTATTATGTATATGACACCTAAAAGCAGGTACACTTTCTGGTTGTGTGCACAAAGGTTACAGTATGTCATGTTGATGTTAAAAAAGGAAGATTAATATTTCTGCTTTAAATACTTGTCAAGATCAGCCTTGATATTCATTATTTTATGCACCTCCGCATTTCTTTTTAGGGAGGGGACTTTTGTGGATAACTCAGTGAAATAAAAATATGTGACTTGTTTAGGAAAGACAGTTTAATTTATTTGACATTTCAGTCAAAATCACTGCATCATAAGAAAAGCAGAAAAGACTTTCTTTTGCTTGTCCCATCACATGACGCTCGATGCAAATATTTAAATGGGGTTTATGGAAATTCCTGGGATGCAACCTGGTTTGGCATGTAAAACAGGCCCATGAAGATTGTTGTTTACACCATGAACATTTGTGTCCAGTAAATCCCACTGTGGGGCGCAAACAAATAGACATAAAAAATAAAATTAGCTGAGTTTTCCATTGAACTTGTGGCGCCTTTGAGGAGATACTTCAGTACAGAGGACAGTCTGGATCAGGTAAGGCTTCACAGCTTTTGTGTCTTTTCAGAGCTTTAAACTGAGTTGGTTATTTGGTTAATCCTTTGGAAAGACTTTAGAAAGCTGTAATTTTGATCATTTATGAACTATATATAAGCAACTTGAAAATCAGCATTTGGTGCTTTTCTCTCTTTTGGGGTTTGGAGGCAAAACTAGACATTGGTGTGAGTCATTTTCTTCTTTTCGGGAATACTTTTTTTGCTAATTTATGATGTTGTTACATCCAGCAGACAAACAGTAAAATGACAGTGGACTGGCAAATGTTATATTTTTAACAAAAGCAGCAGATTTTGTAAAGATATTGGTATCCTAAGATGATTTTGGGAAAAAAAAAATAGAAAAAGGACGTTTGTGGGTTGGTTGACTTTGTAAAAACGAGGCCTTGTCGATCGAAATAACTGCAAATATCCATCCTCAAGGACGTTTTTTGTATCGAGTCTGCTACATAAAAAAGGGAAGGTAAATCATAGAAAGGCAGATGGCGCGAAGTGTTTTTCTTTCTCAGTCGAATGCCACCAAAGAGTGGATTATTTTGTATGGTCACTGCAACACACAGTTATCATATGTCTGCATATATAGAGAGACATAGCGTGTGTGATCATTTTCGTGCTATGATCTGCGTGAAGAAATTTTGTGAGAAACAGATGTGGCAGAAAATACCCAGCTCCCTTTATCAATACGCAGCTGACTGTTGACAGGACCTTGTGCGGTGGTAAACGTGGGGGATGGGTGAGAGTTACACTTCCCTTTACCAGGTAATGTCTCCTGTTGTGAAACAATGTGACAGAAAATCAGTACATCTGTGATGGCTCAGCAGTGTTCTTTGCCCCTCTACATTCTCCTCCAGGAGCTTATCCAAAGCCCACCTCAAATGTACTGTATGTAGCCTGTGGATGACTCATCCTCAGGAGAATGAGCTGTATCGTGCAGGTAGCCTTGCAAATAAACATTTCACGATTTGCAGAGTCCACTGAAGTACTTTGCTGACTTAAAGTCTGATCCCGCCGACTGCAAACACAAACTCTGACAAACCGATTCTGTTTCTTTCTGTCTGTGAGGCACACGGTGTGAAATGTCCTCCTGTGTTAATGCGTCCCTTCTGTGTTACATGTGTAACGTCCATATCACTAAAACGCACCGAGACATCAGTTTAAGGCTCCAGATTTTGTCGTTTTGTTTACTGAACCAGCAAATTTGTCATCATTGCAGTGATTGCCATGGAGACAGGGTTAAGTCCCAAACTTACTGGTATTACACAGTGCATGAGTGTGTGCTCATTACCGTTTACCGCAACTTCCACGAAAGACTGCACATTGAGTGGATGGGTGACTCCACCTCTTTAGGATGGTTAGGGAATATTCAGACATTCAAATGATCTTCGATTCCCGGCAGCTCTTTGCACCTGTTCCCTCCAAAGGCCCTGTCAAAGCCTCCCCTGTTCCTCGTTCAGTTTGCAGCGTCCTGTTGCTCCGTCATCTTTGCCTGCACTGTTCATTTCCTAAAGTTAGTCACCAACGAGTGGATTCTCCACTTGATGACGTTGAACCATGATGCTTATAAGAGAGACGTGTTAGATTTGAATTAGACTTAGTTTTTGTGGTAAAAAATTGCCATTTGCATTTCTCCTGTCCTTTAATTGCAGTGGGACCTGAAGACAAACGTTAATTCAGAATCAGAATCAGCTTTAATGGCCAAGTACGTACACAACATACAAGGAATTTGGTTCGGCTGTTGGTGTCGCCCTAGGAATATGGAAGAGAATGACAAAAAATAAAGAAAGCATAGAAAGAGGAACAAGGAGGGGGGAAAATAGTAACAAAATTAAATATAACACAATATGTACAGAAATGTACAGCTGGAAAGGAGTATGTAAACACAGTAGTGCAAATGATAAGTGCATGATGCAGTGCAAAAAGCAGAGAATGCTGTTGATGGCGCAAAAAAATAAAATTTTCTACATGTGTCTATTGTACAGGTGTGTAGGAATTGCTCAGCTGTTGTTCAGGGTGATGGCAGTGGGGAAGAAGCTGTTATTTTTGACATGGCATTCATTAGTATATCAGTGGTTTTAACATTTTTGGTTTGTGATTCATAGAATAAAGCTGTCACAACCTGAATGTATGTGTGGCTTATGGCCATGATCAATGGATGCAGTTTTTTAGAGTGAACTTTACTCTTGCTCGCTTACTTTTTGGGATCCACTAGACTAGCTCACCAGATGTAGTTTGTAGGTATAAGCCTGCCATTTTCTGCGTATTTCACACAACCTCTTCCTCTTTCACCATCTACATGTTACCATTTTCCAATTCCACTTTGCTATGGCAAACAGTCTCCAGACTAGCAACCTACCACGCTGAAAATGTTTGCAGAGCATTTCGATTGCACATTAAGGCAACACTTGTTTTTTTTTTTTTTAGTGAGTTATCCATTTTCATGACACTTCTTTCTTCCCTACATTCAAATGTTCCACCAAAACAATTCTTTTGAAATTATTTTGAGGGATCCCCGTTGTTGCGTCCTTCGCTTGGCACCGCCCCAGACGATTGTGATCGGTTTAAACAAAAGCTAACAAGCCAACAACTATTGTTTGCTATTTTTGTCACAAGGTGCATGTTCATTCTGTGCTGCAGAATAGTCAGGCTCTGCAAAACTAGACATTTGTAGACAAGAAGGAAGCTCGACACGCTCTCAAGTGCCTTCAGACCTCATTTGACACACAAAGAAGCGAATTTGAGTGTTCAGATGAGCAGCCATATGCAGTAGCTGGATAGAGGAGCAGTTTTAACAAGTGATACTGATGTTGTATTCCCAACAGTGATATACACCTGATTTTACACAGCTAGCCTTCGCATTATTTGATATGCACTGCATCTGATCTGGACCCGAGACAGCATCTACCAAACAGTCCCTGGTAGGGATTGTCATATTATTCCTGTGTGTATTTTATATATATATAACCGAGTACGGGATGGAGTACCAAGTGGATAGATCTTATGACACTTGTAGATGCTTGAGATGGTGAAGTTTAAAATTTAAAACAAATATTTAAAGAACAAAATCCATCCTGCACCAATCAGAATCACCGCTATAGAGCATGCAAACACCACACAGTTGTGCTGCACTTTTTACTTTACCTGAGAATCCACTTTCTGTGCCGCAACAGTGCTAAACACTAAACAGTCACGCTGCCCAATTAAGTGAAAAACGTACACGTCTCTCACACAGGCTGCTTTAGACGACGGCGGGAGGATTACCTGCAGGGGGAAGGCGTTGTAATCTCAGCACAGACCCCTTATCCATCCTGACATCCTTTTTATTCTACAAGAGAGCAACTTTTTATTCAGGGCTAATTGGTTTTGTTTCAAATAAAGTTAGAGCCACGTTCATGTTACACCCACACAGGTGTTTTCACTTGCTTTGCCTGATTAGACCTCCTCTCAGGACTGTGTGGGCGCGTACAGACTGTGCTTGATTCACATCTGCTTCACTCTCCTGTAAGTTCTGTTGCACTTGTTAGGGTAGTTCAACTTTAACGCCTTTATCATTATTATCGGTACGTATAAAACATTTGGTTGTGATGTATAATAGACTTGGGAGAAGCCACAAGTTCTGTTGATATTCTTCCCGACTGTAAATTCCAATGTCTCTCAAGTGTCTTGCCATCACTTTTAATTATATTACATCTGCATTTCTTGAAAATTAGGGGGGGTTTTTCTGTCGCTTCAGAGGCACTAAGCAGAACCGTGGTGAAATTAAAATGCTTTGTTCTTGCTAGCAGGAGCAAAAAAGTCTCACCAGAATTCCGAAAGTCTTCCAGAATGATCCGATTGGAGTTTTGTTGGGTTTGTCTTTGGCTTCAGCTTGACGTTAGCAGCACAAAGTGACAGAATTCAAAAGTCATGGGGGTTTCTTACTGGAATACTGCATTGACACTTTCTTGTGTGAGCTTTGATTTGTGGAGCAAGTAGCCAGTGTTAAAGTCAGATGTGATGTTGATGAATCGGTGATAGTATTATGACTGTTGAGATGGCTGTACAAAGCGCTGCAATTCAACCATACTGTCATTTTCCCCCAGTAGTCACTTGCAGTAATACAGCCGAAAGAAAAAGATTTTTCTTTTATTATATAGTGGAAGAGAAGAGGCTGGAAATATGAGGTGAGAGAGAGACATAATCGCCAATATAGGTCCTTGGCTGTAGTCAATAGTAGATTTTGCAGTTACGTGCCTGCCTTTGCCATGCCGGATTTATATTTGTAAAATTTTCCCTGGATTTCATTAATTTTAATTCACTATTAATTCAAGCACCTACTAAGGGGGTGGCTCCTGCTTCCTCTGTTGCCCTCTAGCAGCCAAAATGATTCAATGAAAATGTTGCTATTTAATTAAAAAGACTGATGCTGTTGCTGTTCTCAGGACCAGTGACTGTGGGGCTTTTATAGGTTGTGTGCATAAGTGTTTAAGGATGAATAAAACATTATGAAAATAACTGTGGAACAACAGAGTAAGATTACGACAGCTGTAACTGCATGACACATTAGGTAGTAGTTTGTGTACCTTCATACTCATGTGGTCTTTCCAAGTGGGATCATGCTTGGTTTGCTGACAAGAGGAGTCCATGTGAATGAGGCTTTTTGTAACACTGTAAGGGGAATTTGTATGTTAGTTCTGATAAACAATATGTGAGCTAGTTTTTATACTTTGATGCCATTTTGGGGCTGTCTGTCTGTTTGTCCCATTCTCATGAACGTAAACTAATATGACTGAAATGTTCACTTAGTTTCAAGGATGAACTGATTCAGCTTCACTCAACACATTTTTGGCCACAGCTCAAGAATTCGTATTCACATTTAAAGTCATAATCCAACACGGTCTTGGAGGTAGTGACCACAGCAGGTCGGAAACTGAATTGGTGACACTAATCTTCATCAACCTTAAACTGTGGAATTTTTTTAGATTGCGTGTGCTGTCAGGTTGTATGAATTTGTAGTTTATTTGCAGTGACATCTACATTTGAAGCATTGTTGACTGCTGTGACGACAATTTGGTACTTTGTCAGAATGTGTTATAAGAATTAGGACTGACATGAATCTGAACTGCAGTTTGATTGGTTGGTAGAGACATACAACCATGCTGTAGCAGATTGAGTTAAAATTTGTTAGCAGTTCTTGTTGAATTTGTTAGCAATTGACTTCCTTTTAAAGGCTTAACCATGTTAACTAGCAAAGTATCTTACTGGATAGTAAATGTTGGTTAGCTCAGCTTCTGGTGCTGCTAGTAATCCCAGTCAGTGTCAGCTTTTTAAACTAATCTGAAATAGCTGCATATTGACAAAATTGATGACAATTTATTTAAAACATCTGTGAAAAAGTTTGAGGGCTGCATCGTGGCTCGGCGGTTAGCACTTTCGCCTTGCAGCTAGAAGATTGGAAGATCCCCAGTTCGTGTCCCAGCTTTCCTGGGATCTTTCTGCATGGAGTTTGCATGTTCTCCCTCTACATGCATGGGTTTCCTCCGGGTTCTCTGGCTTCCTCCCACAGTCCAAAAACTGGTTAATTAGTATCTCTAAATTGTCCGTAGGTGTGAATGTGAGTGTGATTGTTTGTCTGTATATGTAGCCCTGTGATAGACTGGTGACCTGTCCAAGGTGTCCCCTGCCTTCACCCTAAGGCAGCTGGGATAGACTCCCCCTACGATCCTAATGAAGATTACACGGTGTAATAACAATGATGATGATGGATGAAAAAGTTTGATTCCTCTATCGTATACATAAAGACGGATATGCTGCAGTGGTGTTGCTGTTCTTATTAGCATTTTTTACCATTACATTGTGCCAACTTTGACCATCAGGGTATGCACACGGTACTTTTAGGCTATGGGGGTTGTCTTTGTGTCTCTGGGATGGGACATTGGCATTGGTTCTGTGGGTTGTATGGTGGTAGCTCTGTGGATCAGGCTTGATCCGGCGCATCCCACAGATACTCAACTGGAATATTGAGTTTTGAGTCTTGGTCAACACCTTGGTATCTTGGTCATGTCCCTTGCACATTATTTGCGGTGTGGTGTGGTACATCATCATGCTGGTGGAGGCTGCTGCTGTAAGGGAGTTCTGTTGCCATGGTGGATGTGTTTGATCTGCAACAATGTTTAGATGGGTGGTACGTGTCAAAGTAGCACCCACATGAACGCTAGGATCCAGGTTTTCATATCAGGTATCAGTGGTTGCAATGTTGTAGCTGGTGGGTTTATGAATGGATGCAGAAGATAAAGTGATATCGTACTTTTTAAACATCGTTTTTGTTGAAACTTAATGTCCACATTACCCACAGGTTTAAACACACATTGTTCCATTTTGTGACACTCTTCATGGCTGTTTTGTGAACAAAGCGATGTTAGATAGTCAGTGTCATGGTACAGCTGAAAGCATCTGACAGCTTTAGGTGACATTTACAATTACATGACACTTTATTGCAATAGCCACAAAAGACCAATGAAGTTTAATTCACGATCACATTAGTTTTCATGTGAGTTTCCATGATAGTGTAATGCCAGTCTTATGCACACCCTTTCAAATGAAGTGTTACCATGGATATAATTTCAGCTGTATGTGGGCTGGATTTCTGCAGATAGAGGTTAATTAGATTTTCTCCTGCCTACCGTCGCCTTTAATTTCAAAATCTTTTGCAAAAAATGCACCTGCTTTGGAAAGATGGAAAATTTTTCACTTAAAACAAGCCCTAAAATAAGTGTTTGAACTTTAGGCAACCGGGCAGAATGCGCCACCAGCCACACTTATCGTATCTCCTCCCACTTTTGGCGCGTTCCCCCCTCAAATACATGAGAAAGAGAGGCATGCTTCACTGCTGACACACAGAGGGCTTCTCTGTCAAAAGACAGGAAACTGCACTTCCAGGCCAAAGCGCCTGTTTGATTAATAACATGCGTGTCTCCGGGCGCACAATCCATCTCAAAGACTCCAAATGGGGCCCTCAGTGTTACTGTACACACACACACAGACACACGCGCACTTGTGCTTCTTACACTCTTTCGTGCATACTGTACACATAAACACAAACACAAGGTCTCCCTTTCTCACCCTTTTTCTCTCTCTCCGATGATTAAAAAACAATATCTAGCTTATAACTGCAAGTTAGGCAGACACCCACACTCATTTGCAGTGAAAGGCAAATGACCCTGGTGATGAGTCACTGCATTCACTCAGAGATTTCTTTTTATTCAACATGCTGAAATCTCTTAAGGCAGAGTGAAGCACTGGTTCTCACCATTGTGTCTCTTAGTGAGCTCAGGTGTGCTTTGACGCTTTTGTCAAATATATATATATTTAAAGAAAATGAGCAAAAATAGTAGATAGCACCATTAAATTGCAGTAAAATCAGACTCCCTAGGTTCAAAGCGACACACAAGTTCATCTCACAATTAAAAAGGCCCCCTCCTCTTTTTGTACTGGCCATTATATATTATTTATAATATTTCCATCCAATCAATTATTAGGTGGTTTTCTGACATATGTTTCCTGGGTGTTTTTTTTTTTTTTTTTATAAGGAGAACCAAGAATCCGTGCATTTTGTTCATTAAGCATCTCATTCCATACATAGTCAAATTGGGATTGCTTTGCTTCATTTCTGCTTTTCCTCAAACTGGAATTCTTGAAAATAACAGCAAATGTGTGGTTAAATATATATATATATATATATATATATATATATATATATATATATATATATATATATATATGTATATATATATATATATATTATATCACAAAGTTAAACCTAACGCCACCATTCACTTCTGATGCTCTACTGAAATTTACAAATGATTAAAAATGATTTTGACCACTATGTTGAAATGAAAATGTTGGAGATGAAATGTTTTTTTAAAACCAAAAAGATTTTTTTTCTCTTTTTAATCATCTGGAGATCCCTCTGATATATTCTGTGTCCCCTTTGAGAGTTGCCCACCTGCAGGTGTGCAGCTACTGCCGACGTCAATTAGAACAGGCTGTTAAATGTAAATTTTGAGGCTTTTTTTCAGTCACATTCAAAATAAATTATGACACCTTGTCAAGATACCTTTAAATTTGATTTGAACTAATACATACCTCAAAAACAACACGGCGATGAGAGCGAGGAAAAGCAGTTTTGCTGTGATTCAGGTGTGTAGTCATGAGTCATGTTGGAGTGTGCGCGGGTGATAAGACTACTTTCTTCTCTTTTTTTTTAATGGCTCGGAAGAACTTTCTAAGTGATTATTTTCACAGCAATGTGAAAGGTGCAGGCGACAGATGTTTAAAGAAACAGAAAACCAAAACGGACAAAGATTTCCTGTCAACGGTGAAACGTGTCCAGTCTGTCTGACCACAGTTTGTACAAGGCCCTTCACTAAAAAAACTGAATGAACCTGAGACTCATTTTTGGGCATTAGGCCTGAGGGCTGAAAGTGTTATCTGGCTGCATCAAGTTTACTTTGTTTAAGAAAAGAAAGAATAGTGGAGTGTATGGGGGAGGGAGTGTAACGGGAGTCTTTAACAGGGAGTAAAAGGGACTGAAAGGATTTTGATCCAGTGATATTATATATCTGTCCTGGTCAGGGCAGACAAAAGCACACAGCAAACCACAAGAGAGCAAAGCATGTCATCTGAATAGTATGTCTTCTTTGCAGTGTTGTACATCCAAAGGCTTTGTGCGCCTGAATTTGGTTGGTAGAAGGCACAAAGGAGGCAGTTTGTTCGCCCCTGACAAGTGTGCTTTTATTTGCGGCGGCGCTTTGATGTATAGAGAAACTTTGGCTGGGATATCCCTCGCAGACAAATACACAAGAAATCCCACTCCTTTGTATTATCCTTAACAATTCCCTCACCATTTACTGCAGAGCTTTTATTCCCTTCAAGACCTTTATTTTAAACTTTGTGCCTACTGTCTGTCTGTCAACTGTAATGGGGAATCTTGTCTGACTTTGGGGGGATGGGGAAGCATTTGGGTCTATACGCTTATTCGCAGAGTTGGATAAGAGGTGGTTAGCTTAGCGTAGCACAACGACTGTAAACAGAGGGAGACAGCCCACCTGGTTATGTCCAATGCTACTTAACTTGTTTGGTCCAGACTTTTGGATAACTCATTTTGATTGGAACCAAAATTACAGTTGTGAAACTCTCCCAGACCAATCAGTCGAAACTTGTTCCGATGAAAAGAGATGGTCTTGGTATGGATTTAACTTGGTAAGCAATAAGAAAAGTCTTATTTCCCTTTCACGATGGCTTGAATAGCAATCTGGACACTTATCTGCAAACCAATCAGCATCAAGTATAGCTAGTCTGGTTCACAGGATGTAGACTGCAGGTTTAAGAATGCCATTGACTGTGTTTTTCATGTGGCTTTCTCCTTCCCATCTACTATCTGTGTGTTTATGTTTTCAAAATCCAATGAAAAAACAGCAACAGCCAACTCCGGGCTAGCAAGTTAGTGCCCAAGGCTTGAATCGTGCAGAAAGGCAAATGTACACCAATTTTTTTCTGTGAATTTTATTTTTTAATGGCTGTGCTTGCCTCTCTGTGCCCAAAAGTTTCACTAAAACATTTCCTCCTTCACTATTTGAAGGGGCACCACTGCTGTATCTTGGGCTTTGTCCTCTCAATGCAACTGTGATTGATTCAAAGAATTCTGTTTTTTATCCCTTATGCAGATTGATAATGAGGCGCTTCCAGACAGTCAAGTATAGCCAGACCAGAATGGTGTATAACCAACTATAGAAGACCTGGGTGATGATAGCACAGTGGACGTCTGTGGTGAAGTTCTTTCATGCAGCAACTCCAATGTGAAACTAAAACTATCCTGATCAAAGGTGCATAATGTAACAAAAACATGAATGCTGGTTCAGACTTTCAGTGAGAAAAAGGCCTAAAGTTCAGTCGTTAATATGGTTTACTTTTAGTGGTTTGTTTAATCTGCACTACCTTGACTTGACCAAAGAAACTCCACCAAGTCCCACAGTTGTGGCCTCATAAAAGCACAAACCTGTCATTTATACACTTGGCAAGAAAAAGACAATTTGTGATTTTATGAATTGAGGGATTATTTTGTCAGCTAGGTCAAGAAAACTAAGTTTCAATCAGTTTCTCTATGCATACAAATATATTATACTGATGTACTAACAATAGAGAAGCTCAGCTTAATAACATTACTAAACACATATTGGCTTGTAACAACACTGTCTTGAAGCTAACTCACAGATATGTTTTTTCTCCAATGTAATTTCTTGTTACAAATCATCCCACATAGCTGATTCCAGTATATCTAGAATAAGTTAATTCCAGTCAATCTATCTACTTGGCAAAATTATCAGTCCAGTTCTGTCCCAAACTGGAAATTGGTCATTTCTATGGACAGCACATTTGTCCGCCCTTTTCAATTGTCATATCTGATCAGCATCTATCACCAAAATGAAAATCTTTTTAGCTCCCCGGTCTAAGAACGTTAGTTTGATTATTTCCGTTCGTTTTTTGAAATTTCATGGATGATGTAATCTCATAAAAAGATTCTTGTATGGGCTGTTTTGGTGCTTTCGGTAATATCGAGTAATCTTCCATTCCCAGATGGCATTTGCATGTCATTTAATTAAAAATGTTCCAATTTCACCTTTTTTGTGAGCCCTTTAATGATTTTTCTTCTCAGTGACTTGAGGTTCATTGTTCGTTCTTGACCGGCACTTAGGGAAACAATCTCAACACAAGGTCCTTTTCGTAACTGTTTTGGGGCTTCTTTTAATGTCACATCATCTTCATCAGCAAGCTTTAACTGCTAAGAAAACTTCAAATGGGCAAAATCTTTAATTACATAACAATGAGTCCGCTCTGCTGATGACAATCATCAGATGTAAGAAAAACTTCAGAGCAACTACAGAATGCTGCTTCAGATTAAAATAGTGAACCATAAACCTTAAATAATCTGGAGTTGTAGCAGCAGTGTGAGGAGGCGCGGTGATTTTGTATCTCTGCTGTTGATTTGATTGGTTCACTATCAGCTGTCGTTCGAATCTAAATCCCAACTTGATTAAAATCTGTTAATTTATCCAGACAAGGTGAAAGACGAAGCTGCCATGGTGCTGGTGGCTGAACAGTTTGGGACTGCAGCGACTCTCCCTCATCAACACTTTGACAGTTGCTTTTGAGGCAGAAGCACAGTGTTGCTGCCCTGCGCAGCTTTCGTTAGTCAATCCGGGGATTTGAACTCCCAGCTTCCAAGTCACGAGCCTCCACCTCCTCTGCAGGCTGCCGCCACTGTCTTTTATATCAGACGACCGGAGCTAAAACTCTTGACCCCTTCCACTCCTGGGCGCCCACAAGTGCTTAAGCAGATAAAGATTATATTCATCACATAGGCATTTTAGTATGGGGTCAGAATAGGGCTTTTACATAAAAACATTGAAAAAAAACTGTTTTGTTTTAAAGCCCGAGTAATGCTGATATGAGTTTCACATGGTTCCTGACCTTGACTGACTGTACACTTTAAGTTGGCTTACACTGGATTTTACAGCAGGGTATTTACAACGGATTGTGGTTGTACCTAAATACTCCCTAAATAGTCTGGCACAGTGCACTGGAATAATAATAATAAAAAAAGACTGGGCTTTCTTGTTTTTCGAAGTAAAAGAAGATTTTTGCGGTTTTCCATGTCCAGTTCAGAAATCCATTACAAGGTCAACAGCTTCAGTCCACCTCAGCCGTGTCTGACAGAATCACATAAAGTGAATATCTGAGCTCCCAATCTACCACCTACCTCCTGAGTATGCACGCAGTATTGCTGTAGAATGACTTCTATACATCTGCAAGCTATAAAAATAACCACACGCCTGGTATTTTACTGTCGCAGTCGTCCTTTCGGTCATTTTTTTCTGCTACATTCCAGTATGTCTGACTTCCTGGTTACCTAAAGGAAAGGGTTGCACGCAAATCAGATTGAATATTAATGACTAAAACCACCAAATCAGTGTCCGAATCCAAACGTGCTTGTTTTGTTGTTTCTCTTCTCCTTGCAGAGCTCAGAAGAAGGAGGAAAAAACAAAGCCGGGAAGGGGAGACAATCATGAAATGTGAACATCTGCATCGACGTGTGTTACATGTATGTGCTGCATTGAAGGTCAGTGCCTCGTACTTCTACTGTGCAATATTTCGGGGGATCATAAAGAGGCTACCATGTGCAGGGTTGCCGTGCATGCAAAATTTCAGGTCACTACCACTGGGAACCAATAATGCCTTTGGCTAAGCAACAAGATGCAAATACATCTATTCAAATTCGTACCACTCCGTACACATTCAAGCTTTACACAAACACTCACACACAGCCTCCACTCACAGAGCTGCAGAATTAAAATACATTGCATTCATTTCAGACATGAATAAGTCACAGTCCTGGGGCCATATTTGATCGGAGACAAGTTCAAATCCATATTTCTGTGGGGTTTTTTTGGTTTTTTTTTCCCGCTGACCAAGAGAGGAGAGATGTTTAACATATCTTAGTGAATCCAAAATGTTGTGCCTACCCTCCTTGTTGCCGGATGTAGTTAAGCAGCCTCTCAGTCCAGCGGCAGGCCCAGATTACCCATCTCACCCAGGCAGTCATAAAGATAATGGCAGGCAGGCAGCATCCTCCACTCCAGGCTGTCGAGCAGACGGAGGTTAGTCAGAGTTAGGAGATCAATGCACTTATATGTCACACCCAGAGCTCCACATTTCTCCCCCTCCAGGCAGTAAAGACAGAGTTTACATAGTCACCTGGTGTTTAACTGGTAAGAGATGCTCAGGAGGAGACGGATGATACAGAAACCCTCAATGCCACAGCGGCACATCGGGTTCAATTTTAGCCTGGCTGAGCCACCGGGGCAACCCAAATATCATTCATCCCGACACTGTCCGTCACACTATACATAGAACGGCGAAATTAGCACAAATGCAGCACTCGTCATCAGTGTGAAGTATGGTGGCAGTAGGGCGATTATTTACGGGCTGCATTACTTTCCGAAGACCTGAGCTCTGAGTCACCGACCGAGCCTGATAATTAATTCCACACTCTACAGAAATATTATGAAGCTGCACTACAGAATGACAGATGTACAGCATGAAGCACATTGTCAACAGGGTGACTGTATTAAGCTATTTTGACTCCTTCATTATGAAATTATGCTTCATTATTTCTGAATCAATTACGCCGTTATGTGGATAAATCAGTGTTTTTTTCATATTGGCCATATTGTTTTCCCCGCAAACTACAACACGTTTGAGCACAGAAGGTAAATAGAAAAGACGAGCAGCATGATAGTTTGATTTACTGGTGTGTAATCGGACCATTTGCTGTTTTCTGTCTGCTCTTTGTCCCAGAGCTCAACTTCCTGTAGATACAAGAGGTAGAGGGGGGAGATGCACTGGGATCTGACAGTAAGAGATAACCTGCCATCAGCGGGCCTTCTATTTTTAACAGCAGGTACTAGTAACACATGACGCGGGGCTCTTGTTATCAATATTTATGGAACAAAGATTAAGACAGAGTAATGATACACACAGCCCCGACTGGATCCATCCTCGCTTAATAGTTGTTATTATGGCGAGGGGGAGGAAAGTGCTAATAGACTCAAAATTTTAGGCTGGCACTCTGCATTTTAGTAATGATTCCTGAGACTTGCCTGGGCCCAAATGTGATTAGCAGATGTAAACAGGGAAGCACGATGACGGCAGTGTTGGAATGGCTTTAACAATACTTTGTGATTAATTTGGGTACAGTTGTCATTTGAGGAGTCGGAGTCGGGATTCATTCCAGGCTTTCATAGGCATTTTGTTGGCAGTTCCTAAAGAAAGGTCAGATTAAATGAGAAAAGATTGCATCTTATAGGCAGCTGGTGGCTTTGGAAGTGAAGAGTAATAACAACAAGTGGTAACAAGCCAACTATTTCTACTATTATTCTCCTATTCTACATCTATTTACTGCGTCCAGTTTATATCAGCATTTATACCAACTCATCTGTGCACATTTATCTCCACGTTTGCCCCATGGCGCGGGCTAATAACGCTCCCTCTGCCAAAATGTTTTCCACTCAAACACTTAAAAGTTGCGCGAGTAAGCTCAAAAAGAGGTGAAGTATCTTGGCAGACCGTAGAGCGAAATGCCATGCAGTCATATGCAGCCCAGGGGATGAAGTGATTGATCTGTGACCTCGGACTCAGCCATAAGATATTGTGGTGAAGAGTGCGGAGGAGGGCATGGATAGTGGAAAAGGGACGAGCATGAGTCAGTAACAGAGTCTGCGAAAAAGCTGTGGGAGCAGAGGAAGTGTTAACAACATCACAAGTAGGAGCAAGTCAAGTTACCACGTCAAGAAGCAAAAAGGCCTGAGAGTAGGATGATGGTAGGAGCCCGAGAGGTGACGGGGACACATGCATCCTGATCAGGACCGAAGGCGAGGGGGGAGTTGTTCATCCACTTCGAGCTGATGTGTGTTACCTCTCTCCTTTACGTCGCTGCTGCCTTTTATTAGAAGCCTGTAATGAGTAGCCCCCTGTGTGAAAAGCCTACAAGGACTGAGTTCAAGGATAATAAACTATGTGTGACTCTCAAGTCCAGCACTTGTTGCCTGCATGGTACAAGAAAGAGATGCTTCTTGGCAAAAAAGTCATTGTAATTACCAAAAAAAAAGAAGAGGGGAGAATAAAATGGTGGTAAGTTTATCTGATTATGCCATCTTGTGTCTTTGAGGTAGAAATGTATTGAAATAAACTGCAAAGAAAATGTCTAAATAAGCAAGCTGACACAGTGGATTTGTAGTCAAGACCAGATTAGAATCGACTATTTTTTGCCCTGAAAGGCCTTTTGAATGTGTCAGAAGTTTGGCAAAAATATTCACAAGTGACACTGACAGCACGAGAAGTCTGCATGTTTTCTCCACAAACTGCAGCCTCACTATTCAAATCAGTGCATCTTCTGACAACATGTAGAGTGACAAAGTGGACAGTGATGCCCCTTTAAAATCCATGATTCACAAGAAGGCAAACTGCGTACCAGAGCAGCACATCTTGAATAGACATCCAGTTACCTAAAACACTTTGATGAACATCTTTTTTGTGTTTGTTTGTTTATTTGTTTTGCCAAAGAGCTCCAAGGATTTGTCAGATTGGTGCTATTGTCTCTCTCTCTTTTTTCTCTTTTTTTTTGCGGACGCACGCCTCCGGGTTCCAATAACGCGCCACCCATGCGGCGTGATTTCCATAAACTATGACAAAAAAGTAATTTATACCACAAGAATGACACTTTCCTTACACGCACACTCGAGAAAGTTTGGGATGCTGGCAAAGAGTCAGGCAAATATCACCTATTACTCATGTTACTTAGTACATTTGGGGCTCCACTTGCAAGCACAGCGCTTCGTCACTGCATAACAATCAGATGGCTGAGTGTTGGCAGTGCAACTGATGGAATTTTACTGAAAACAGATTTCGCCTTTGAACTTCCACATATTCCTGATCGAGAAAAAGTACCATACCTGACTTGTGCTCGCTCCTCTCGGTGTCATTACGCTTATGGAAGGACGTGGATTTAACTTTTTTTCCCTTTTTTGATTCCTATTCTATCAGTGCGACCATAAAAAGCCTAACAAATTTAAAAAAAAAAAAAAAAACCGCATCACTTCAGCTGAATTTGGCGATGTAAGTATACGTGCTATAAGAGAGTGTGTGGTCCAGATGAGAAAGAAAAGAAAAGAAAAAGCGGAGAGGGGGCTTTCTTTTTGAGCAGCAACAAGTTCCTCAAGAACTTGACAGGCAGACAGAGGGGCGCTATAAATGTTTTTTCTGTTGCTTTCTTTCTTTGTTAAAATAGCGACCATCGCTCGAAAGCATCTAAATGACCAGTTGTGCGTAATGCGTAATAGGCCTATGGCCCTTCGCCAAAGAGGGAGTTAACGGTGTATAACACAAACACGTGAATATGGATGTGTCTCAGAAGTTTTATGGTTCTGTCACTGTTCCTCGATGCGGATTTTAAAGATCTGAGGCGGTGAACGGGCGATCAGTCAGGAACTAGTTTCCCCCCCATAAACTTGTGCCGCCGTCGCTTATTTCAATCACGTAAGACCCCTAATGGCGTTGTCCGGGCGAGGGTGTTACGTATATCTGTACAAGCTTTTTCTGACAAGCCCGGCTTGTTGATATTTGTCTTTTACTGTAGAGCCACTAAGGTGTTGCCTAAGAGAGTTTAAGCACGCCGATATTGCAAAGGGTTATTAGATTCATAAGTCAGCGAAGTGGTGGGCGATCTACTGAGCACAGCAGAAGTTCTCATATGATGACTTCAAACAAGACACATTACCTACCAGCATCTGTTGGAGTGAGTGGATATTAAGACACTTCTATCTCCAGGACAGCGTAGGGGGAAAATGGTAAGTAGCAATGGAATACACACAGCAATAGAAAGGGGGATGATTACCAGTTAAATAGTCGTGCTTGCTGTTTGGTCTTGGCAACGCATTGCTTGGAGAAGGGTTGGACTCAGTGGCTACTTGAGAAACTCAGTATCGAGACCCATGTCTGATGAGGCTGATGTTGACAAAGCTTGTGTGAAAAAAGACTGTGTGGCATTTCTCCGCTCAGGATATGCCGGTACAGTGAGAGGGGTAAGGAAATATTACATTGTGTCTGCGCGCATTGTGCTGTGGATGTGATGTAGGCTATAGGCTGCTGTGTTGGAGAGGTGCTGTGTGTGCTGCCAGTGGAGGGCTTTATATTTTATGCATGTATGGATGTTCCTTTTTTGAGAGAGAGTGCGGTGCTCATGTTTTCTTTCAAACTAGAAGAAAATAATAAAATAAGAGACATAAGCAACATGTGCCACTTAGCTGTGACACTTGTCATAAGCATGACATGGAGAACAATAGGGCTTCTTCAGTATCAGCGGTTGTAATCTGGCGTGAGAGTGTAGCCGTTTTTTTGTTTTTTGTCTGTTAAGGGCGACCATACAGTGAACTGATACCGGCGTTTGTGATATAGATGCTGCTATCTGGAAGGAAATGTCCGACCAATATGTGATCAAATATTAACAGGACTTGGTTTGGCAAGGGGTGGGAAAATACACGTGACAAGACGCGGGGAAGCAGCAGCAGCAGAGTAGGGGGGAAAAAGCAGTTTAAAGTGGGCACTCAAACAAAAGTATATAGATATTTTCTTGGCCCCCTCTTAGTTACCCTGGCTGTGTTATGCTTTCAGCACGTTGGACAGAGGCACCGGAGTCGTGCATGGACTAAAACGCCGAGTGGACGCCAACTCTCTTTCTCTCTCTTTTCCCAGCCCCCCTTTGCCAAAACCTGGGACTGTTTTTCCAACTTTTGGTAAGCTTATTCTGAAGGAGCCTGTGGTCTGTTAACGGAAAATAAACGGGATTATACAGAGCAAATATTTCATAAAAAGGGGAGAAAAGCAAAGCAAAAGGAGCGCTTGCCATTTAAAACGAGCTTGTGCTTTTAAAAGAGAAATGTGTTTTTGTAGGGAGCACTGTGAAAGTTGAAATGTTAGGGCGTCTGGTTGTTTTGCACACCACATTCTCGGTACCTATAAGCCCCCCACACTGCGTTAAACTTTGGGACATGCAAGTCTTGGTCGCGGAGATCTAACCACGCACATAGTGGTTGTCAGCCCTTGTAAAGGTAAGAGCACAATCCATTGTTTTCATGTCAAACCTTTTTTATTCCTGTCGTCTTTACGGGCTTCTTCTGGCTTTTTTTCTCTCAAATGAACTTCGGCTTTTAAAAAACTACAGCATGCAGCCCCTTTCGCTTTGGCAGTTTGGTAATTGTGGACATCAGTGACCGAGATAAAAATCCGATCCAGGTGACCGGCACCGTTTTTTCCCTCCTCTCTCTCTCTCTGAAAATGAAGTTACATTTATAAATTACTGGTGCGTTGCACATTCACATAGGCTTGGAGTCACGTGAAACGTTCAAATTGGGACTCGTTTTCGTGCTTTTACCTTTAAAGCGGAGGTTTTTATTGAAGCGTTTTCTTTTGTGGAGTTTCCGAACACTGGCTGCTGCAACATAATTTGCGTAATCGTTGCGTTGTGCCTAATCATGCTCCCAATATGGGACTTAAGACGCTGCAGTGATCCTTCCAGCACGAAGTGGAGTGATGCTGGTGCATATCATGAAACAGTCTATCTATCTATCTATCTATCTATCTATCTATCTATCTATCTATCTATCTATCTATCTATCCATCTGTGCGTATTTTTTCTGTTTGGTCTGCTGCATTCATGTTTTGTCTTGATGTCAAACCCTCCGGATTTTGTTATCGACCAAAAATAGCCCTACTCTTTACCCCCCCGGCTCCCCTCCCCTCCATCGGCCCCCTCAACCTCCTCCTCCTCCCGTCATCGCCATCAAATCACTTGTGTTTTTACTACGACCGCTCCACGGTTTCATTCATAAGGTGCTTTTCACTTCACCTGCTACCCTACCCCCCTTCTTTTGTCCGCACACGGCTCCATGTCGACCTGTCAGACGCAGGCTCATGCCAACGAATGATAAAATGATATGTTTTTTTAAAAGAATGAATTAATTCTTTAATCGCTTTGACGCGCGTAATTTTGTGCCAAAGCGAGGCTCCGCGTTTTTTTTTTTACAGTACACAAATTGTGACATTATTCCCATGTTTTAAAAAAAGAAAAATTACAATAAAGATGGGCGTGGTCAAAGTCCATCCACTGACAGATGTTATGGCTGAATGTGATGGAGAGAGGATAAGATGGCTTGATATGCAATTGTTCGGGGAAGCAGCGTTTTCTTCCTGTCTTGCTTCTTTTTTTCTTTTTTTTTTCTTTTTTACATATATTGGAAATGAAGGCACGCGTAAAATCCCTCATCTCGCCTATTAGATTTAGATGATCATCGCACAAAAAAAGCTGCTTGGGATTTCATTTCTCTGCTCTCCTGAAGGACTTGTAGCCTTAAAAAAAGAGAAAAGAAAAAAAATCGTCTCGCACCGATGCAGAAGCGGTGGATATTGTCTATTTCCCCCTACTCTCTCGCTCTCTCTCACCTCCCTCTTTCCCTCTCCCTCTTTCTCGTCTTCTTTGGTCAAAGATTTAAGATTTCTGATCCAAGACGAAGCCATTGTATGGAAAAAAATACAACAAAACAAACAAACAAACAAAAAGCAGCAAGTGCAAGAGAAAAGCCCCCTCCAGCGCCCACTGGCAGTCCCGTTTTAATCAAACCCTCCACATGCAGCCTTCGAAAAAATACTTGGATATGAACGCATCCAGTAAATTCATGTAATTGCATTTGAATGATGGGACTTTTCCGCTGGCGTTTTCGGTAATTTTGACCCAGTGGTGTAATGTGCGCAGATCGCTTTCTGCATATTATAGCCTATTACTCCTCATTTCATGAGACACTGAAACCAAAATAGATCATATTACTTGTTAGGCTGCCCGACATTCATTTAAAAAAGAAAAGAAAAGAAAACGCTGCTTTAATAAACGCCTGCGTCGCAACTCTAATAACCGAGCTTCGATACCACAAAGCCGTGGATGTGCGCAAATTATGAGCAATTTATGTAACGAAACGGTGAAGCTTTTAGTTGATATAAGATCACAGGAAATAAAAATGTGAAAGAAATATGTGGCCTTATTGCAGCGTGGTGTCTTTCCGATGTATATTTGTGGATAAATCTAATATTTGCTTTGCGGAATGCCTATTTCCCGGCCATGTAGCAGCATTTTAAAAATATTTTAATTATTTTTTCCCCTTCTACTGAGACGTGGGATTATGGTGTGGGCGTGGGCGTGTTGGGTGGAGGAGGAGGGATGAGCGGAGGCGGGTTAGGAGGGGTCTGTGGGGTGGCACGACACACTTTGTATGTATGAAGGTTTTTTTATAGCACTTTTCTGCAATGTACGTCAGCGGATCAGTCCATAAATGGGGCTGCGTGTGCTTGTGTGCGGGCGTGCGCCTGCGTGCGCCTGCGCCTGTGTGCGTGCGTCTCCGCGTGTGTTATCTTTACCGAGAATCTCCCCTCTCTCTCTCCCTCTCTCTCTCTCTCTCTCTCTCTGCACTCTCAGCTCTGCAGAGTTGAGGTGGGCGTCAATAACAAACCTGATGGTAGGTTTCATTGCAAAAAAAAAAAAAAAAAACAACGGATGAAATTCTATCGCTTTGGCCTTTTAATTTAACGAAATGTTCATAACAATTACGCATTACGCACGACAAAAAAACGAGCTAGATTCGACTTTTCTCGCCTTTTAATGTAAATGTTGGCCTCTGTGCTGCGTCTTTTTTGTCTTTTTGTTATTATTTTGGCATCAATTCATTCATTTTTGTTGGCTTAAATGATTTCAAAATTCATTTTCATCTCCCCCCCTTCCTCTCCACTCCACCCCTGAAAAAAATCCACCTTTGTGCTCGCCCACGTTTTCATTCATGAAACTTGCCGCCCATCACCTCCCCAAAGCTGCAATGTCTAATAGAAATTATAAATAGGAGGTTATTGATTATTTTTCGGGGAAATTGGGGGGGGCTATACGTGGCGGAAATCTCGGCTCACGGCTCGTCGGACGTCACGATATATTTAGAGCGAAAATTAATCATCTTAATCATTATGGAAATGTAGGCTACATCGCCCGCCGCCGCCACCGCCGTCGCTGCTGCTGCTGCTCCTGCTTTAGTCACCACACCATCATCTTCATCACCAACACCTTCATCCAATTAACAGGCTTGTTTAAACAAGTTCTGGCAAGGAGGCGAAGCACTGAACCTTCTTCCGAACCTTTAATTATCAGTTATTCGTCATTCAGTGACGTGATATGGTTGGTTTCTCTATTTTTTTCTTGTTTTGTTTTTTAAATATTTCTTTATACAGTGATGATGAAGCCCACGATAAGTTATTAATACATTGTGGATGGCTATTCTTGCTGTAAAGACGCTTTGTATGTCGGACCACTGCAGGATCAGGAGGATGCAGAGTGTGTGTCTGTGTGTGAGAGGAAATGTTCGATCATCCCGGCAAAAAAAAAAAAGAAAACATTCACGTGTGTCTCTCAGCATGCAGCACATCTCTGGATTCAAGCAGCAACTTCCAGAAGCCACAGAGCTTCAGTTTGCCACATAGATTCACTGTGAGTCAGGTTTGGATACTTAACTTATCTAATTTGTGTCTTTTATTTTGAAAAATGTTCATAAAAATGTACCTGTGGTTGCATTTGGAGGCAGCATGTGCCATATCAAACCAAACACGAGGCATATTCAAGGCAAAAAATGCTGCTTTTTCAGCTCTCAACAAACATTTCAGCGTTTCCAAGTAATTCTGTGGCTTGATTAGTGTGATTCTATCCAGCAGGGAGGCATGCAAACGTTATTGATGGGGACAGAAGCCAAGAGGAGAGGCAGACAGACAGACGGAGACTTAACAGGCTATGGAGTGATTTGCAGTCAGTATCAGCTGTATGAGGATGTGGAAGGAGGAGAGCATGAGGCTTAGAGGACTAGTCTGCTGTGTGTGCCTGATGATTGCATTAAAGGTTATTGTCATCACAGGAGGGATGACATTAACCCTCTTCGCTCCTGCATCCGACTATAAAAGGCTGAGTTTACGTGTTTGCCACTTTGGAGTTTTCTCAACTGTTTCCTCCAGCTCACTCTCGACTCCTTTGACGTCAGCCAGCCTCATACAAAATGTTTTCTCAGTTGACGTGTTTGCTCCTCGAGCAGGAATGCAATTTCACTTTGATCAAAATACCCTCATCGCCTTCCTTTATCCCCAGCGAAAATGACATTTCACAAAATGTCATTTCGTCCGTGTTACACGGTTTCTCCTCTCGCACAAGGAAGCATAATTCTACTTGTTAAGTGAAGCTTTTCAGCAGTGCGGACCTGTCAGCATCGTGCTGCATTTGGCAAGAGAAGCTTGAAAGGTTATACAAGTGTGTCGTGTTGTCAGCTCAGTGTGGTTGTTTCTGCTTTCTGCTGCACAAACGGCACAAAAAAAGAGGTTGTGAGCGGGGAAAAGATGTGAGGAGAGAGTTACCCAACTGTTACTGCAAATTCCATGTGTTTAACCATGGATGGGGCCATTAAAACCAGGAGCAATTTGACACAAGACTTCATCCAAAGTCATCGATGTTGGGAAATCTTAAACCTCAAGAAATCTTACACCTCAGTTCCAATGAAATAGCAGTTTTCAGAATGACTCCTGGCTGCCTTGCCACAGGCCAAAGCTGTCATTCTTCTGTGTGATCCTCGACTGGATGAGTCAAAAAGATTCTCACGACTCCCCTTTTCCTCACACCTATTAGACATTTTAACAACTTCATTCAGAAATCCAGCCTTTCCAGGCTCAGACGCATGCAAGCCAAAAGACTTCTCTTGATACACCACCTTCAGTTGTGCTGTATTTGCAGAAATGAGAGAGACCATGTTGTTGTTTTTGCTCTTCTAATGAGATGCCAAGTGATTTATTTATGAATTACTTGTTTGGAACAGCCCCCTTGTGCAGTGTGCATTTTTTTCATCCTCTTTGGAGTCATGTCGCTCAGTGATTGCTGATGCAACTCTTTGTCATCCAGAGTTTGCCCTCACCTCCTGTGAGCCTTCAGGGAGGGCTATATCTATCTTGGCATGTCCCCGGGTGTGTTGGAGGTGGGAGTGACTCATTAAGCAGGTGTGAGCATCCACTCCCATACTGCTACATGCCAAACAAGAGCTCTCCAGCTCATAAGCTCGTGCAGGGAAGAATCATGATGGCAATATAGCAAACACATCACAATAAATCTTTGCACTGGACCGGGGCCAAGTCACAAGGATAATGAGCTGCTATTCCTCCATTATGCTCACTCCTGTGTTCATCAGAGGTGGAATTTCCAAAGCGTTCATCACCCATTGAAAGGTTATGCCTCCTCCGACATCTGTATTTGGATTCTGCATTACAAAGGGAACAAATTGTTCCCATTTAGTTCCAGATGAGGAGAAACAGAGTAACAAGGAGGAGAAAAAAGGCAATTTCATTGTCTGAGGAGGCTCTGTGTATATCATTTAAACAGGTTTGTTTAGCTGACATTTGGTAATAATAACCTGTGAAAGCTGGTTACTACACTGCAGAGCATTTGCAGGGGAGTCATCCATCTGTTGTGGAGATGGCTCACTTTTAAAAAAGCGAGGAGAAGCAGAATTGTTGTTAGTAAGTTCACATTTTTGTCAAGCAAAATTCCACGCTCATATTCTGGGGCTGGAGCTGTAACCTATATAATAGAATGACTCAAATGTGACACATTATGTGCACATTAGATAAGAAAACTGTGAGAAGCTTCTTCTGCTGGATCAAAGAGGGATAAAATGGCGAGAAACATTCACAAATATACATTTAAGCCTCAAATACTTGAGCTTTTTTTCACATAATCCACCGACTCTCCTCACTATCTGCAGACCTCCACAAGAAATGCTTATTTATAATTCTCTGAATATCTAATTTTACACAAATAGGCCATCTCTAAATGGCACGCAGTGTATCACGACTTGGTGGAGACGTGCTGTTACGCAAAACCTTCTTCAGGAGAGGGGAAAAAATAAAAAGATGTGCCACCTCTTTAAGCAAAATACGGAAGAGGAGGCTCGACGTGTGCTTTGTAGCCTTATATTGTCAGACATTGTGGTGTGGATGCAGGTCTGCACGGTAATGCGGGCAAACAAAAAAGCACATAATGCACACTGAAAGCGCATTAATAGTTCCGCCTCGGGGCTGTTTAAACAGGGAGTTTGGTGGCGACCAGTCAGTCAGCCAGCGGCAGGGTCACATGTTGCAGCGTCATTGTGTAGTAAAGTTACTGTAGTTGCAAAGAGGCTCCTCATTTCAGCTCCAGAGGTCTCTCATCCCGTGGTGCTGCTGGCTGCTTGGTGGTTGGTGCTGCTGCGGCGGCGGGCGTTTTTCAGCATACGACAACTTCAGTTTCAGACGATCTCCAAAGGAGCCGCGCAGCCATGGGAGTGCATTACCTCAGCCATGCAATTTCCACCATCAATAATTTAATCTATTTGCTCCAAAGCTGAAGAGATATCCTGAAGCTTGTTCGGGAGAGTACACACAAGAAAGAGAGAGAGAGGGAGAGAAAAAGAGAGAGAGGGGGAAATATCGCTTAAAGTAAATTACTCAGGGAGTTGTCCAAAACATCCCAGATGACACTACTGTCCTGTTGAATGGTCTGTTTTACGACTGGGCAGTGAAAGGTATGTGTCCGCTTGTTTTAAGATGTTTTAAGTCACTTTCGCTTTGTTTTGATACAGCTTTTGAGAGAAGAAGACAGCTGGTATGTGTGTGTTTCTATATGTGTGTGTTGGAGAAGAGGGGGGTGAATCTGAGGGGGGGGGGGGGGGGGGGTAAGAGGCAGAGAGAGGGGAGGGGGGGTCTAAAAGTAGCTCGATCAAGTCCGGTTATCCTGCGAACAGACAGCGCCGCAGCCCGAGAGGGGATATGTGTAACCTTATCCTCTCGTTCATTAATAAAAAACGGAGTTATTATGTTGATTGGGTTTCCAGTGGAGAGCAACGGGGCTCAGCAGATGTAATCTCGAGAAAAAAAACGATATTGGAGCAGCCCTGAACAGTTTGGTTATTAGTAGTTATTTATCCAAAGTGGAAACAATTCACAAACGCGGTTTTGTTTGTTTGTTTTTGGTGTGCGGGGGCTTTTTGCGCCAACTTTACGCACGCATACCGCGCACTGAACTCTTATTCCTTTAGAGTTTTTTCTTCTTACCTGCATTTTGCTCGTCTAACATTCCCCTCTGCGAACTAACAAACACAACTCCAGACAGTGTTTTTTAAATGTCGCGTTGTTTTGGAGGGGAAAGAAAAAAACTTTGATGAACTCATTAAGACTTTATAGGAAACCCGAGACCTAAACGCCCAGCTACGTCGGCCAACATACACTGTTGGGTCTGCTTCTCGGTGCAGTGTGCTCGTGCTGGAGACGTTCTCAGAAATAAACACGGATTAAAAGTAAGCCCGGTTTATAGAGTGGTGGAAAACTGGCTCATTTGTGACAGTTTCATGTGAAAATGTCGTTTGCAGTCATCATAGGAGCGCATAAGGGCCGGTTGGAAGATGGTTTAATGATGAATTAATGGTGTAGTTTCCAAAAAATGCAAATTAGAGCCACATTTTTTTGGTCAGAGCTGTGAAAAATAGCATAAAAGTGAGCTTTATAGACTATATAGTGCAATTACGCACAACAAAATGTGGTCGTGCGCCTTGGAAAATGGCAATGCCTATATCTTTTCTATCTATCTATCTATCTATCTATCTATCTATCTATCTATCTATCTATCTATCTATCTATCTATCTATCTATCTATCTATCTATCTATCTATCGTGTTTTACAGAGGGGAAGACAGTGCAGGAAGAAAAGGAGCTCTGTTTATTTCACGGTCTCATGTGCCATCTAGTGTGTAAAGTTGGGAACTGCAGCGTCTGCAGGCGGTAGTTAGGGTTCACAGTTGGTGATTCATGGGTTAAAATGAACTATGGATTTCTTTACGCCAAGAAGCCAAGAGCATTAACAGTGATAAACTGGAGTTTTGCACATTTAAAGATGAGCCACTTTTCACCATACTGCTGCTGCTGTATCCTTTAAGTTGCCCACTGCCGCACGCGGTGTGGGAGGGAGGTGGCCACTCATTTGGGTAGCATAAATCACTCAGCAGGTATTTGAATGCTGGGCTTTCTGTGGCAGTGGCTGGCTGGGGTTGGCCTGGAGGTCAGGTATAATCTGGAGGGATGCTCATCTATTACTGAATGTGCTCTGAAGCTGTCTCAGATTGAAAACAGATCTCGAGGAAGCAAGCTCTCACATGTGTCAGCCATTACTGCAGACAACTCAATTAGGTCTAAATGCCTTTTTTTTAACTGCTGCATTGTGGCACACTAAGGGGTCCTTGTGTAGACATTTTGATATTATTTGCTTGTCTTTTTCTTCCTCCCCCCTCCACGTTGAACATTTGGCATTGTGCGCTATACATGCTAAACGTGACAAAACATGTTGCTAGGTAAATAGCTCCGGCCGACACAGTTCTTCAGGAACTGAACAAAGACGGATGCCCACAAGGGAGAAGCAGTAGAAGGCAGAGAAGAAATGCTGTTATAGGTCACACATTTCTGTTTAAATGTAGCGGGCACGCTTCACTTTTTCATCTCTGCTGTCGGGTGTTCATGCTACCTTGGCTTATAAGACATAATGCATGCTGCCGGCTTTAAGATGAAGCCATAAAGTGTGCTGACATGTGCAGGGAGGCCGGGGAACTGAATGTGTAATAATACTGGCCATGCTAGTCCTTTCATGCTTTAGAGCAACTTTTCAGCATCTGTCAGAGGAGGCATTTATCACTTTAATCCCCACCTGGCACAAAGAATAAATGCGAGGGTAAGTTACATATCCCTGCCATACAGCCGCGCTCTCAAAGCAGAT
Organism: Acanthochromis polyacanthus; assembly: GCF_021347895.1. Taxonomy (NCBI): domain Eukaryota; kingdom Metazoa; phylum Chordata; class Actinopteri; family Pomacentridae; genus Acanthochromis; species Acanthochromis polyacanthus. Next base: position 8,755,620 of record NC_067114.1, on the reverse strand, counting down.
GAACAGGTGGTCATCTAGACACGTCAAAGCCAAACAGTAGACAGAGTCCACACACTCACCTGCTCCTATTGTTCGGGGTGTTTCATGCTCTAGGTGTGTTGTCATGAATAAAGGCATGTTTGAGCAGCAGTTATTGCGGGCTTTATCTCCCCGGCACTCCAAGTTATTAGCTCAGCGTGTCATGTTTAGATGGTCATGCATTAGATGAAACTTGAGTCTTTCTGCCTGGATTTCATTTATAAAATCTGCATCTTAGACAATCTGGGTGGAAGGAACTGCACTTTAACCAAACAAATTGTCTCCAAAAAAGCCTCTAATTGCAGCTCCTCTCTTTGCTTTATTATTCATTATGTTAACACTCCAGCCACTTTTTTATTAACTGTGGAATCCACATAACATCTCCCTTCGCTGGATGTATAAAACAGGAGCAAACCAATCAGTTGTCACATTTAGCCCTTAGCAGATATAAGCCAGAGATTCTCCGCCAGTCCCACAGCAATTAAATGATTCATTGGCTTTATCGCATTTTAACAGGATGTTGATTGAGAGCATAAGCCATATTGATTGTCCTGATGGAAACAGGAAATCACAGAGATAGAAATAAAATCATCTGTTGTTCCCGGTGTGAGGATACCCGGGGGAACGGCATGCAATTGCACGCTGTTGAGTGGCATTACCCCCAGCAACCTCCTCCCCTCCATCCTCTCCCCTATGGAGACCTGGAAGAGACGTCATCTGTGGTTGTTATGCTGCGAAATGACGCTGGCACTCTCTCCACCCCCTGCTACTGCAATATTACCCCTGTGGTCTGTTACGGAAGATGCAGCACTCTTCGTCTGCACCATTTCCAGCATGAAGTTTGACGCCTAACAGTAATCAGCCCTCTGCCTTCATTTCCTTCATGTGGAAGTGGAACCATTTGAGCGCAATGCTGATAATAATATCAGCCTAAATGCTTCCTACACATAAAGCTCGTGACTGGCCTCAATCCCGTAAACCTACGTGCTTTCCCGGTGCTGGGAAGCATCGCAGAAAACATTCCTGTTACTGAAACCTTTAGCAGCAGTGAAGGAGTAATAAGCTCGGCTTTGCATGACAGGAAGGGATTTATCTCTGTTTCGTTAATATTCAATGAAAACGTGATAATTAGCTCTTTATGCTCGGCTTTGTCCTCATTGTTGTGTTAGTTGGTGAGAGGAAAAATACCCCCATCTCCCTGCAAACACATACAAGCCAGCCCCTCCCCATGCCCTCCCTCTAACACACACACTCACACTCTGGAGGAGAAACGTCACTGAGCTCGGGGAATGAGTGGCTCATTAAGAAGAAGGATGTAATATTCTGAATAGAGACTCCCAGCACGTCTATTTTTAGATGAGATATCTCTATGGCAGGCACTGTGGTGTCGGTTAATTGCAGCCACAGCCCCAGATACCAATTAAGAATGAAACAAATGCTTTTAAGGTGGGGTTTCGCTCCTCCCTACTGTAAAGGTCCTTGTGTCCATTCTGAGTGGAGGCAGGGGTGTTTTTGCTCGCCGTGTTTTCCCGTGTCAGGTTGGGACATGCAGAGTGCAGTCAAAGCCTCGGCCAGGCTATTTTTAAATGAGCCCCTGTGGAAAGCAAGATCTAGATTCTTTTTTTCATTATGGTTGCTTTTATATCCGTCGGATGTCCACCAGTTCATTGATTTGCTGTGAATCTTAGAGCTTCTCAGAGGTAAGGGATGCATATGTGCTCAGGCAATTTGATGATTAAGGTTGTATGTGCGGCGTTTCGGCTACACCTGGCTCCCCGTTGGCTGTTTCTTAACCCTCACGTTGCTTCGCTTGTCTTTTCTGAGTTGCTCTCCAGAGCCTGGAGATCGGTGCCGTGCGGGGAGGATGACACATCTTTCTGTCACACAGTTTCCTCTTGACATCCTGTTAATTCATCCTGCAGTGCTCTCGCTGTCCACCTGCCAAAAAACAAACAGTGTCCCTTAACAAATCCCCGGTTTCCTGCTCATGACTAGAAGGTTTAGTATCAGACCTGTCTTACAGCACGGACTGGTTAGTTTTTTTAAATAAATGAAAATGCATCGCTACTGTTTGGCAGAGCTGACACAAACACAACATCTGCCACTCAGTCAGTTAGTTCTGTTCAGTTTGAGGCTTCCAGAAGTGTCGATACAGGTGATTTTGTTAGTTGAAAGGTAATACGTGAAGCTGTCAAACTAAGAAACCAAATATCCTCAAGTCAACGCACAGGCGAATCCAGTCACAGTTGACCCTGACATGATGGGAACCCAAAATATGTCCAATCGCTCAGTTTTATTGCTAATATATTTTTTAAAAAGTCTGACTTTTCATCGAACTACTACATGAAGAAAATCAAAATCCACCATTTCTGTTGCCTTTAAGACAGTTGTTCAGACAAACAGGCTTGAATGACAGCTTTGACCATTATAAAATTACACATCCCTGCTCACGCTAGAAATAAACTGTCCAGTCAAACAAGAAAACAAAACAAACAAAAACAAGCTAGAGCTCATGAATAATAGCAAGCCTTTAAAGATATTTTGACATCTACTTGTGTAATCTTATCTTTTGTAATAAGCAGTTTCTCTGATGCTCAGCACAGCTTTTATGCAGTGCTGCCAACAAATTGAAATCTAAGCCAGACCTCACATAGGAACAGAATGATTACAGTTTGCAAACAATTTGACAACACTGATGACACAGTGCAAATATCAGTTTAATAAAAAAAAACATGTTGTGATTATTCCAAAGCTACTGGCTCTCTTTTTGGCTCACAAACAAAAGTGGAAGGTGTAAACAGTAGGAGAGGCTCACGTGGTGCACTATGGGTCAAGAATAGGCTAACTTTGTTGAAAATGCACTTTGACTAACCGTGCTGTCCTCTCTCCCCCCATCCTTGTTTTTTTTTTGTCTGTCTCTCTCCTTCTCTCTCCAGTTCCACCAGGTTAGAAGAGTGATGACCATCCTGTTCCTTACTATGGTTATTTCATACTTCAGTTGCATGAGAGCTGCGCCCCTGAGAGATGCCCCGGGCATGCGGGGCCATCGGACGGAAGGCTACTTGGGCGCTGCTGCGACGGCCGCTCGAGGCCACGGGACTCCACAGAGTGGCGGCGGGCCAGGCCAGCGTGGGGAGCTGCCCTCGCTCACAGACACATTTGAGCAGGTGATAGAGGAGCTGCTGGAGGTGGAGGGCGAGGCGGCACAGCTGGGACAGGGGGCTGATAAGAGCCAGGGAGGTGGGGGCCCGTCGTCTGTGGTCGCCTCGGAGACCAAGGATGTCGACCTGTACGACTCGCGGGTGATGATCAGCAACCAAGTGCCTTTGGAGCCGCCGTTGCTCTTTCTTCTGGAGGAATACAAAAACTATCTGGATGCTGCTAATATGTCCATGAGGGTGCGGCGACACTCCGATCCCTCGCGGCGCGGAGAGCTCAGTGTATGTGACAGTATTAGCCAGTGGGTGACAGCTGTGGATAAAAAGACGGCAATAGACATGTCTGGGCAGACAGTTACCGTCATGGAAAAGGTCCCTGTCCCCAATGGCCAACTGAAGCAATACTTTTATGAGACCAAATGCAACCCCATGGGGTACACAAAGGAGGGCTGCAGAGGAATAGACAAGCGGCATTATAATTCCCAATGCAGGACAACCCAGTCCTACGTGCGAGCGCTTACCATGGATAGCAAAAAGAAGATTGGCTGGCGGTTTATAAGGATAGACACTTCCTGTGTATGCACATTGACCATTAAAAGAGGGAGATAGTGTATAAAATGTATAGATTTTATTGAAGAGTTTAAAAAAGAGAATAAAGAGAAAATATCTATTTGTATATATACATAACAGGGTAAATTATTCCGTCAAATGAAAATTTTATGGACTGCATGTAAAAAAGATGAAGTTTATACAGTAAAAGTGATACTACAGTCTATTTATTGAACATATTCATGACCTTGTAAACAATTAAAAAAAATCTGATCAGTCATTTGCGCCCAGTTTAAATTACTATATCACATTCCTCCAGACATTGTGATTTGTTTACGTTGCCAAGAATTAGAAAATGAAGGAAGAAAAAAAAACACAGGCAAGGAATGAGAGAGGACAGTTCCATCTTCAAAAGCTTGCATGCTGCTTCAATTGTGAATCAAGAAATTCTCCACTTACAAAAAAGGATATGATGCTGACCAAAAAAACATTCCGTTTACATATTCAGCAGAAAACAATTTCCTCTCAAGTAATTTATCTGTTTACTGTTCTAAACTTCTCAAGGTAATGTTGGAATTACATACTATGTCAAGGTGCTGTTGTCAAAGCTTTGCTGTTTATTTTTTTATCCCCACCAGAGGACAAGATATATATAAAAAACTATATATATATATATATATATATATATATATATATATAAAATTTATTCATTGACATGTTTCTGGGTTAATATTATTCATTTTGTATGTTGTGAAGTTGTTTGCAATATTAAACTGAAATATTTGAAGAAATAAAAATGACTATAGGCAACTGAAAAACAAAATCAATGTCGATAAAGTTTCAACAGTGCATTCTTAGGTAGGATAAACTTTATTATACAGACAGGCAGGCAGGTATGCAGGAAAGGAAGGCAGGCACATACGCACACATGCATGCGCACAAACTGAAACATAAAAGCACAAAATTGATGCCGTGAACAACAGGGAGCGTCATAAACACCGGTGGCGTTGTTTTACATTTTTACAGGCTGCAGGAAATTAATGCATATTTTCAGTAGCAGAGGAGAAAGCAAAGATTACAGCACTGTGGGTGGGAAGAATGCAGCTCTTGGTGTTATTCAGATATCTGTGGAGGGGGGAAAAAGGTGGAAAAGTGCTCCTAAACCACTTCCTGCTCCCCACCAGCACATTACTGGAATACAAATTTATGTTCTTTGATACTTTGGTGTTTAGAGATTTACTTAATTATTACTCTGGCTGCACATGTTTTATTTCACAATTACAAGAACTTAAGATCAAAAGAAAAGCACCCACACGTTCAAGTGCAGACTAGTACAAGCAAGGCTCGGGTAGAGCATGCCCGAGTTTGACAGTGATGGATTCAACCACCCATACGTTTGTGTGCATTAAAAATATACACACAGCATTTTGTTATGAGCGTGCGGTAATCCCCATCTCTGAAATCCTCAACAAAAGAGCAGTCATCACAGATTTTATGCAGCTGTACGTTCACTGTGATCAGAAGGAAAAGCCTTTCTCTGTAACTGGTTTGGCATCTGGGTTAAAAGACTGCTGCGGCTTTAAATCAATATTCCCTCCAGCAGATAATACCTCTGCATTACATGCTTGCCAAGTCTAGACGCAATAGTTTAAGGTCGTAGTAGGATAACGAAAGAATGTGCTCAACTTTTCACCGCAAGATCCTCAAACATTTCCAGATTCACCCAAATCATGATGTACTCCAGAAAGAGAAGATGCAAAGTTTCATCAAAAGCTCCGATTGTGCATTTTGAACGTGCTCATTTTGAATCTTCTTCGTCAACTTGAAGGTAAGTGCGGCCTCTGAAGATAAACTAGTCCGGTATTTTGAGATTTTGCTGAATGAAAAAAAGTATTTTATCATGAAAAAGTTAAGTGGTGCATCACTTTCTTCTGAATGGTTCCAAAAAAAAAAGAGAATAAGTGGAGAGGCTAAAATGTCCCATTATCATGAATATCCATGAAAAGATTTGCCACATAAACCAGCAAAAATGTACATTATTCTATCCATGGAATCGCATACAGGATGATAGTTTTGCTCCTCGAGGAAACTCCACCTTAAGTTGGAACTGATACAGTAAAAGTCAAGCACTAACACATCCTCAACATCCAGGGCAATGAATTAAACATTCTGGGATGCATTTCAGATAATGCATCCTGAAATGCTCCATTTATAATGACTAGGAAGCCCTGGGCTGTTTTTGTTTTAACAGAGATTCAGTAATAGAAAAACTGCCATCTGCCAATCACACACTTAATAAAAGCATGGATAAAGACTGTCTGGATGCACCAGTTGTCTTGTTTACAGAAAAGGTCGGCCAACATTGTCTTGAATCATAAATCAGACCAGACAGCATAAAGTGGTATTTCTTTGGAGTTAGTGTTGTAACTGAGACAAAGAAAAACAAGGAAAAGTAATTCCCTTTTATTCAAACAATAGGCCTATTTTATCCAAACAAAAGAAAACAAAAACAATAACTGCCACCGCTGCTCCACTGCCAGTGTGTTGTGTCTCTTGCCACACCCCAGTCAGTGATGTCACAACAGGTATTTTTCATCAGCTGTCAAAGGCAAATGGCTTGTGCTTTATGGCTGGTCGGGGTGTGGTCAGAGGTGAATCATGCTCCCAAGTTTCAGCCCACAGAGAGCAGTGCAGCAGCAGTTTATCTGCAGATTTAGCACCTCAAGATGTTCTGCAGTCAACCAGCGGAGGGCAGGAGAGAGACCATTCCACCCAGGTGTCAACAAAAATCCAAATAAAGCCCCTCTGGCTGGCTCTTCTTACTTTGTCACAGCTTATTTTAGCTTTATCTTAAAAAGACTGAGTCGAGCTGTAAAATGAATAAAGCTCGAACCCACAGATGATTGCTGATTTAGTCCATTTTAAACAGTTAAGTGGGACTCAGATCACAGTGTGCATTTTGCTTCTTCTGGATTCTAGCAGAGAGGCCTCCAGTTGGCTAAATGCAAGCGACCAAAGCATGATTCCTCTGCACATTTCACCTCTGCAGTAAACAGAACAAACACCCATTCTTAAATTTAAATCAGATTCAACGACATGCAGCATTTAAAGCTAGACTCAACTCCAGAAATAAAATAAACACAACGGCACTGAAGGTGTAAAAATAGAAATCACCTGAATTGCCCATTACACTGAGCCAAGGATGATACTCGCCTCGTTGAATATAAGATATATTACTTTGGTAAATATGTGCAAAAGGATGAGTTAGTAAATAAGTCCTTAGCTACTTCAGCATCATTTTGAATACAGAGTATGATGTTATTTTTCTGTGAAAATGATTAAAACTGACTAACTCTCAATAGTTGACAGTTTTGGCTCACGAACGTCAAGGACTCTGAACAGAACATCCTGACTCGTCGGTTCAATCAATTTACGAGGTTCCCTGAATGCACCATGACACTGGCAGCTAGCCTAGCCGGCTAACTTGGCTAATCTGATTTATCGCCTCAGTTAAGCGCACGAAACGTTCGTCAGGATTACCAATTTTAGTTTACCATATCTTCCTTTTACCGCGATATCGACCTAACATCAAATAGCCTCTCATTTCAAGAATGGCATCACTTGGGGAGCCTGTGCGGCTGGAAAGAGGTAAAGTTAATTAGCTAGCTAGCTTTAGCTTATAAAGATTTGTTGTGGTACGAGGGGAGACATTAACGACAGTAGCTTAGCTAGCACTAGCTGACTACAACTCGGGGTTGTTTTTGACTGCATACTTCGTTATTTGGTCGGATTACGTTGTATTAACAAGTTCTTGCGGATAGGGCATCTGTAATTAGGTATATTCTTGGCATCAAACTGAAGACAGCGTAGATTTTACGGTTAAATTGTTTTACTTTGCGCATTAGCTAACACGCTAATATGAATGACAACAGACAGACATCAACTAACCTATCAGGTTTGTTTAACTAATGTTTTATTAAAAATTAGACCTATTGGTTACACTAGCTTTACAACTTTTAATATAAAAGGGGGATATGTTTGTTTTAAAAACTTATTTTCAATCCCAGTCTTCTTTTTTACTAAATTAGCTGCTAATACACTGGTCGGACAGTAGCGAAAAACCAGATTTTCATTGTAACCCCCTCACAGAATAATACGTTTGGCTGAAGATACACACAAGTAAACGCTGTATGTGAAGCAGTGTTTTCGGTATTGACCATACTGTAATGCTGAGCGAGTTTTTTGCTAATTTTATAATTAGAATACCACAGTAGCAGCTAGCATAGACTATGACAGTAGGAATCAAACGCAAAAAATTACACAAAATACTTTGTCAGAGCAGCAGATGCTTGCCCTGTCCCCATAAAGTTAGTTAAATGTCTGCAGTGACAATTATTTAAGAAAGTGGATGAATGTAATTTATTTCATGATAATTGAAAATTGTTCCAGAGAGAAAATTAGCTACAATGTAGACACTAAACATTAAGCATCTGTCAAGTTTTCTAATGATTTCTTGCTTTCTAATTTTATCTTAGTACGGACTGTTCTGACACTGGCACGGGCTATAGTCATTGCTTGTCTGAACATCTCCAGTCACAGATATCAATAAAAGCCCTGGTGGTGTTTGTGTTGTTATTGCCAGATATCAACCGTGCTATTGAACTCCTTGATAAGCTCCAGAGGACGGGGGAAGTTCCTCCCCAGAAGCTGCAGGCGCTGCAGAGGGTCTTACAGAGTGAATTCTGTAATGCTGTGAGAGAAGTGAGACACTTTGTCATTAAAACACATTGCAGTAAAATATTGTGTTCACTTGTCTTCCCTGATACTAATCTTGGATTGCTTTGATGACTTCAAATCTCTTTTCAGGTTTATGAACATGTGTATGAAACAGTGGACATCAACAGCAGTCCTGAGGTCAGGGCCAACGCCACAGCCAAGGTAGACCCATGTCAATTACTACTGGCTTTTGTTTTTGTAATCTTCATTTCAGACCTTTTATTCCTTAAAGTCGCACTTCTTGGACACGTCACATTGTGTGTTGAGTGATAAACAACTCCACTTGTTTACTTGCAGGCCACAGTGGCAGCTTTTGCAGCAAGTGAGGGACACTCACATCCTCGTGTCGTGGAGCTGCCCAAGACAGAGGAAGGCTTGGGTTTCAACATCATGGGAGGAAAGGAGCAAAACTCACCTATATACATCTCGCGAATCATCCCTGGAGGCATTGCTGACCGACATGGAGGCCTGAAGAGAGGCGACCAGCTCCTCTCTGTTAATGGGGTGGTAAGTTGAATTTACGGGATCATGACTTATTCCAGGATGGTAAATTTGAAGCTTAAGCCTGATACACACACACACACACATGGGTACATATAGCATGATTTTGTGAGCATTTCATTGTGCACTTACATGTAGAACACCCAAGGCAAAATCAATATTCCATAAAATGTTTAATATGTTTTTTTTTGATGAGGAGAACTAAATGAATCTCTGCTGCAAACAGACATAAAAAACTGATTTCCCAAATGTCGATATACAGTGAGCTTTTATTTGATGTTTTTAAAAATATGAATCATTCCATGTGCATCTACTTGTAAAGTCCTTTTTTTATCTTGTTCACCTGAACTGCCTCATTAGGAATTTTAAGGCGTGTCAAGAATAATCCTTAATAATTATTTGTTAGAGTGAGTTTCAGAGCTGCTGATGATCTGATACTTCAAACCCTGTGACAACACACAATGCCAATGGGTGCTTCGAAGTAAATGACTACAAATCTGGATATGCGGCTTTCCTTTATAACATGCAGGAAACATCTACGACACTGCGTCTGGACTGAGTGTTCCGGATTGCATTTATAATCCTTTGGTTTATCAATAACAATTCAGCAGTATAACCATTAGCGGTCACAGACCACTCACCAGTAGCCAGGAAGATCTTCTACAATTAAGGTCTTCTATCCTCTGCAGCATTAGCAGCTGTCCTTCAAGCATCCCACAGAGGAATACAAGGCGGTGCATGCAGATATAATGGTAAAGGAGGAGTACAGACTTTGTTACAATATGAGAAAAGACGTGTTTTGAGTGCCTTTATGGAGCTCAGGTTATATTTTCACTGCAAATATCAACCAGCTGTGTCATTTGTGACCGTATACTAGAAATGTCAAAGCTATTTTTTCTAACCTCAGCTTCGTTGTCCTCTGACTGAGAAAGTAAACACATTTAGGGCAGATTAACAATTAAGAATCTGTATTTACTTATTCTGAATATTTAAAGAACTCGCCAAAATCACAGAGGTTTAAGACACACTCACTTACAATAGATATTGTGTGTGCAAAATAGAGCAGCACAGTCAGTTTACAGTATGGTTCAATCAGTGTGGCATTACTATTGACAGACTGTAAACATATTTTAGGAATGTGGAGGACATCCAGCTGCTTTCAGGTGGCCAAAGATAGACAACATCTGAGCCACACAACCTTCTCCAGCACACATCACGTCCAAAGAAAGATTTATTGGTGTTGAATCTGACATAGTTTAGATATCAGAGAAAACACTGAGTACACAGGAAGTATCCATCTACATTACATGAGTATACAGATGGTGTCCCAATTAAGATTTCTGTCAGTGTTTAACAGTTTATGCTGTTATTGTCTCTCCAAAGCTCAACTTTGATTCCTTAGTGAAGAGCTGGGAGTTGAACCACAGCTTGCAACTTTTTTTATTTTTACCGTGTTACCTCCAAGGAGGACAGAGACGTCTCCAGAAATATGTTCTTGATCATGTTGACTCTTACTAGACCACAGTTAGAGGTAGAAGCTAATAAACAATGGCCATTTGTTAGTTCAAAGATCTTAAACTATCTTCTTGCACACAAAGCTGCAGTCAGAAAACAAAACCTTGAAGGCACCCTGTGGGTTTTTTGGCAGAGAAATGTCTTGCTGTGTGAATGATACATGGCTGGTGAATGCATAGATTTAGTGGTAATTTGCTAATAAACGTAACAACGTGCTAACATGCGTAAGGGAGAAGAAGACTGCCAGAAAGAACATATGGATGCAAGCAGAGTAGGTTTCAAACTGTTACATAAATTGGGTCTGAAAAATGTTTAGGAATAAGCTGCATTCACCTCATTAATTAGGCTTTAAAGATTAGCACATTCAGCTGTAGTGAGAAGCAGTGTATGTGAACATGCATCGTTGGCTTGTAAATATTCCACAGGGATTCTTTAGAGTTCTGCTACATTAATATTCAATACTTATGGCTCCTGCTTGCTTTGCTCGGAGAGTTTAAAAGTCCAAATCCAGCCAGAAAGAATCATCAAATTGACTTTTTTTTATTGCTCAGTTTGTTCTGTCATTAAAATTTCCAAATAACAGGCTGTTATTAAATTGAACCAGACTACCAACACATTTGTTGGAACCGTGTTCACTCCAGTACCTATAAAATACTGAGGTCGTTGTTTATTCTGAGATTTATCACACACTTTGTTGATCTGTTGAGTCTCACAGCTGCTACGTGGATCATTGTATTAAAGCTATAGACCTCATTACAGGGTTGATGGTTTCTGATGAAAGCGTACAGTACGTTTCTGTGTTTTGTTTTCACAGAGTGTGGAAGGTGAGCACCATGAGAAAGCTGTGGAACTCCTCAAAGCAGCTCAGGGCACAGTGAAGCTGGTAGTAAGGTACACCCCCAAAGTCCTCGAGGAAATGGAGTCACGCTTTGAGAAAATGAGGTCAGCGAAGCGCCGGCAACAGAACAACTATCCCCAGTAGGATTTTTCCGTGTTGATGCCCAGCTCCCATGTCTCTCCTCCTCCTCTAGCCTTCTGGCCATCTGTTCTGGTCTCTTTCTCATCTCCCTGCCCAAAAAAAAACAACAACATGGTGAACAAACCTAAGTTTAGTTTCAGTTCCTCCTCACACATACTGTTTGTTGTGCTTCTACTCTTTTCTGTAGCATTTTTAATATTCACCATTGTTACTGTACTAGACACTACAACTCTAGACGAACACTAGAATGATCATGATTGTCAGCGTGTGTCACACCGTGTGCATTATTTTTGAATTGACAAGTTGAATGCAACTTTGAGTACCTTTGAGACAAACTATACAACTAACTCCTTTGACTGGAAAGGTAGTGTTTTTAATTGTTTTATCACAGCTACTACCAAGTGCCTCAGGGCAAACACTTTTATCTTATGTACTGTGTTCACCATTCTTTTGTTCCTTTTTAACGGTTTCAAGTCAAATACTGGTAATTAAATGCTTGTGGCAGGAATTGCGACATGCTTTGCAGTCTGTTAGTCTCAAAGATCGTTTGATTCGATATAAAAACATGGTGATGATATGTCAAACCCTGTCCAAACTTCAGAAGGTGCGGTTTTATTTTTATTGCCTCTCTACAGGCATTGTCCAGAATAGGGAAGCTTTGGAGGGGTTGATGACAGTTTGTTTTCCCCTCAAAAGATAAAGTGTATGTTTGATAGTAAGTGAAACAACTGAAAGGCCGCTTCAAAACAGCAATGATGGATTATCTTTAAGGTTTTTGTCTGGGTTCACCCTCTAAGATTTGCAACACCATGCAGCGCTATAAAAAGCCCTGTAGTTGCTGTACATGATGTAATGAGGTCTCAGCAACTCATGAACTAAATTGCTGCCACCACAGACTCATATTTTACTTTGTATCTAATTAATAAACCCTCAAAAGCGTAAACCATGCAGTCAGCATGACATGAGAAAAGAGCTGTTCAGTTTCTGATTATCTTGTCTTGACATAAATCAAGAATGGAGTATATTTCACATCTTCCTTTGCCAGCTACAGAGAAATCAGTTACCTGACATTTGTCTTTGATCTGCTAAAAAACAACCCTGCTTGTTAGTATCGTTTGTATCACTGAATGACAGTTAAAATGAAGCAAAATTAGACGTTCGTAATATCAGACAGTTTTAATATTGTCAAACAAGTCACACTAATGCCTAATGTGAGCTTCTAATAACTAACTTTACTCTTCTAATGAATGAAATGGCAGATCTTGTTCTTACACATGGTGCATATGACTTTCAAACATTCATCACGACTTTGCACAGTGTTTAGTGTGTTATGCTGTAAATCTGCTGCATTGGCATATCATTCATTTGTATCTTTCCATCTGTTTTGAACATTTTGTAACTCAGTGTCTCACGGAACAAAAGTGTTTCTTTAATGAAACATTCACTTCATTTGATTTCTTTTTATCTTAACATCTTTACAGGACTCGCGTTAAAAACAAAAGCAAACACAGGTGCTGGGATAAGACGTACTGAAAACTGTACTGAAATTTCACTAACCATATGCTTTTATGATGCTTGTACTACATTCAGAAACATCAATAATTTAGAGCAATAATTTAACACTTTGTTCATCTAATTGCATTTTACATCATTCACCGTTTACCGATGAGTCTTTGTGCCATTAAAGTCCACATTTTTTGGCATGCATGTACTCATATTTAATATACAAACTGCACATCAAGTTAGAATACGATGGATACCACAAACATTTTATTACTGAATACTGCCAAACAATCAAGTTTGTTCTGATATGCGTTTTTAAGCAGGCTAATGTCAAAACAGTCTCAATAATCTGCTACATGCTGTATACACAGACTCACATTTGCTTATAAAACACTTTCATGTTTTATAGATCCTGAGTGTTTGCATGTTTAGCTATCGTACAGATATTTGAGAAAACTCCTTATGTTATGCATTATTAAACTGAAAGAAAAAAAAAAAAAAACTTTTCCTAACAGAGAAACCCAAATCTTACCCTTAGGCCTACATGCAACATGTCAATCAAACAAGTCTGTAAATTGTGGTTTTCTTTAAAATCACAACATAGGTGATGCTCACTTAGAGAATTTTGTGACTTGTGTTGTTGATTTCATGACGTTAGAACCCCCCTCATCATCCAGTCGGTCAGTGTGTGGAGCAGCAAAGTATCTCCAGAACATGTTTCATTTCAGATATTAGCTCACAAGCGTTTATTGTTTCCATTGTTGTTGTAATATTCTGTGTATAGTATAATGTAAACTAGGCTTTAGCTGACTAAGCCATACTATTGTCCAGTCTCAGGATCAACACATAAATGAGACAATAAGGTAGTAACAGTGAAGATAGCTGTGATTTATCTAATTGATGTAGAGACTAGATGGTGGATAAAGTGACAGAAACACGTGGCGGCCTCTGACAGCAGGAACACTTTGCCTTGAGTGTAGCTTCAGTGTCTTTGAGCGACGTCATACGTGTCCTCAAGTGTTTGTCCTCTGATATTGAACCGTTCTGAACCAGTGAATTCCTTTTCAAACAAGTGGTAGTTGTATGTTTTGTCAAAATAATTGACTATCCAGTTGAGTGTGTCGCTTTTATTTTTGCGTATTCTGCCATGACAGTCACAAAATAATGCCTACGTAAATAGCTGTACTGTTTTTGTGGCCAAGAAATCTGAAAATAGGTCGCTGAGCTTGTATTTGCCTGCGTAGCTGCTTCTGTGACGTAGTTGCTCCACTGCTGTTCTCCTTTTGTTGTTCTTATTTGGTGTTTGTGTGATTTTATCCACCATCTCTTAACATGCACCGAGGTTGACTGCTTCTGACATCAGTTTACTGTAAATAGCTCATTCAAAAGTATCTAAATCCGTCTGTAATTTTTTGAATGGAGAAATCGAAAAGGCTCTTGTATGCTTTCAGTGATTTATCTTTGAAGTGGGAATACACTTTGTTTAGACCATTTGTCCTTAAAACGATTACCATACATCATAAAATGCACTGAAATGCATCACCAAGTGCTAGAAAGTAGACAATATCAGTGCAAAGTTCGAAAAGGTATCAGTCGACAATGATGCAGTAATGCCCACTTAATAATTGGAACCAAAATGACGGATTTCTAAAGTACAATCTGGAGCTTTTGATTGATTCAGTATCTGCTTGCGTCCATGTTTAATGTCACCTCAGAGTCTGCTGTTGCTGTGAATGTTTAACTGCAGGATTATCTTCCCTCCAGTCAGTGGAAGGTGACTTTTGTTGAATTGTATGTCCCTTAAATAACGCTTTAACTATTGCAAGAAAAAGGATTATACACGATAAGCGCAAAGCCCAGTTGTATTCAGTGGGTGTGCTCGCTGTAATACATTACTCCTTGTGGGATATGCCGAATTTTGGGACTAAGTATAAAATACAACACACACACACACGTTACTGCAAAAGCTGAATGCAAATCGGTTAACTATGCAAAGTCATTTAAAACCTTGGGAATAATCTGCATTGGTGCAAAAATAGCTGTCATTTTACTACAGGATGGAATTAAAAATTATAGTGTTGCGACTGTATGGACAAATACTTAATGTCTATGACGTTTTTAACTTCGAACACATTGGAGTTGCATATTGTTATAAAAACAAAGTTACGGTAACATTTTCACACTGATCAGCATCAAGAAGTTGCAGTGAAAATCGACATGTAATATTAACCTTGCTATCAAATTAATGATTGTCTGGATGCTGGTAGAAGAGCAGGTGGCAATGCTTTGTTTTAAGTCTCCATATTCAGCATTTATAAACAGCATACAACAGACTTTAATGTAGTTGTAAGCAGAAATAAGTGTTTTGTAATGTCAGCAACTGCTTTTAAAATGTGTGGTTTACACAAGTTAAAGCTTAAAATGCCCTTACAACTCCTTAGGACTACATTATAGTGCGTTGTTAAATATTTATATACTGCATTATGCTTTAAAATTCTAAATTGAAGGATTTAAAGCGGTGCATTGCTGAATAGGCTCATATGGAAGTGTGGTTAGTAATAGACCAATCCATAGGCTGCGCAGAGGATGCTTTTGTTTTGAGGCAGAGAATTTAGCAGAGAGTGTCGGGGTGTACATAAAAGTCTTAATATAATGTATAGTTTGTGTTTTATCCAACCTTAGCTGGCTAGATTCACTTCTCCCACTCGAATACATGTGTAGTAAATCAGGAAAAAATGTAATGAGACTTGGTATTGATATTGCACAGTCACACTCTCCACTGAATGTCACTGACCATTTTCTGATTTAGTTGCAAACTTTTTGTGAGGTACCCTTCAACTTTCTATCCGTTTTCCTTGTCTATATATTGGAATGGTCAATAGAGTATTTTTTATAATGGTTTTCTTTTGATATTTTTCTCAATTTTTATAAGTGATTTTCCTAAAAACAGATACCAGGAATGATTGGTACTTCCATTTTGACTGTGTACCAGGGCCATATCAGCACAGCCTCTCTGAAAAGCAGCGCTGACGCAGGATGCATTCGCTGTCCTGGCTCCTGTCAGCGCTTCTTTCCTGAGGGCTGGACTGATTTTTCTTTCCTTTCTAGGACCAAGACCAAACTTGCAACACTTGTGAAAATTTTGATAACGTTTTAAAATGTTTTAGCCAGTGCTTATTTAAGATTAATGCCTGTAGACTGTGTTGTGTTATTTTGTGTTCTCTGGTTTCTAATCTAATTTTACTGTTACATTGATGTGGAATGTAAAATGTTGTGACGTAGAACATAATAGTTGGACTGGAAGCTTAATAAACCGTGCTTACATTTATGAATTTTAAATATCTTGTTGAACATCTTTTGCACGCAGCATTTATTCTAGTTTTTGTCCTAATACCAGCCACCAAAAGCAGAGAACGAGTAGCAAGACGGCATGTACGATCCCATACTTGGCAAAACAAGACGATGAAAATTTGAACTTGTTGAAAGAATCACGGCAGTTTGAAGATAATGGATGTGACATGTGTTTGCTTTCAAACCCACAATGTCTCAATCAACTACAGTTACTTCCACGCAGTTGTTTGCTTTCGCCAAACAGTTGCAGTTTCCATCCATGTCTGTTTTGTGATAATTAGTATATGACAGTGACTTTCACCACCAAAATCTAATCGGTTGATCTAAGAGTCTAAGGGAATGTTTGCACCCAGTTCAAAGAAATTCCCTCAAGGTGTTAATGATGTATTGTGTTTACATAAATGGGGTGGACTAACAGCCCAAAAGCGCTTTTGGCCGTGGATGATGCCACCATGAAAGCATAAAAACATTGGTTAAGAGATAGAGGGGAACCACAGGAACACCTGCAGACTTTTGCTGTCAAACCCCTCTTTAGAAATGAAAAAATGGCATGTTTCTCATAAACTGCTACTATAAAGCAACACTCATTCTCCAGCGCTGACTATATAGAAAACTGTACAACCCTTCCATGATGTAACCCAAAGGTTTCCTGAACAGTGCTTTTACAGCTCAGGCCTCATCTTAAAGCCTGAGCACTAAACTCTCACAGACTTTAACTTGACATCACAGCTGTGGTGCTTGAATGTGTGAGTTCACGAGGACGGTTAAAAAAAAAAAAAAAAAGGAGGAAAGGGACACTATCATGACAGCACATGTTGCTTGGAAACGGCAGCAACTAAAAACAAGGATTTTGTCTTGTGTTTAAAATATTAGTTTTGCTCAAGCTACCAAAAGTCAATGTAATCGTATCAGATGTTTGACTGAAAATACCAACAACTCTACAAATATGTAATAAATAACCCCAACAGGAAGCAGCCAGCAGATTTCTGCCCTGCACCATCCATGGTTGGCTCTTGTACAATGTAGGGGGGGGGGCAAGACAATCATGTTTATATGTGAACAATTTTGCTGTGAACGATAAGAACATTTCTCAGGAAATTCTGCAGATATGTGGACTCAAAAAGGTGCTTAATATCATCAGAAAGTTCTCATCAGGTGGTTTGACAGCTGGGCAGCGCTGAGCCTTCACTTAGCCATGAGTGTGTGGATGAGGTCTCAGTGTAGTGGCTCTGGCTGTCATCATCTTTCAGGGCCTGTCTCCTCTTAATATAATCAGCTAATAATGAGCAAAAAGATGGAGCGTGAGTGGAGCTGAAGTGGACCATGCAAACCTCTCTGGGCCATGGACTGTCCTGTGATGACAACCAGCTGTCTTCAAGAGTAGCTTTGCCTTCAATTACACCTAACTTTAAGCCTTAATACCATTCGAGCAGGTGAGTTATATCTAAAATCATCGTATGTCTACTTGTCATGAAGGAAAAATGGGCTATCGAGACCAAAATCATCGTCTATACCAGGCTGTAAACATGTTTATTTCTGGTGTAAAATTGTTAATTTTTTCATGGAGGTCTATGGGGATTGACTCGCTTTTGGAGTGAGCCACTAGTGGCCAATTGAGGAACTACAGTTGTTGCCACTTCTACACAGTATTGTGGAGATAAATGGCAAAGTAACAAACTGTCAGAATTTTGTCGTTTAAAATAACAAAGGCTTTCTATAATATTGACCATAACCTGAAGGGCAAGATTTCTTTTCAAATCTTCCCCATCTTGCTGTTGACATGCAGTTTTGTGTTAATAAATCCTGCTAAACTGTGTTTTGTTAGCATTGTCAACATCAAATGAGCCTTATTTATTGTTCCCCAGCGAATCTGATTCACGAGTCTCTTTCCACAGCAGCCATTTATTTGGACTTGTCATAGTAGGAAAGCACAGGTGTTACTCATAACACTAACAATGGCTCCTTTCCAGTAATTATTGCAGACAGAAGTAATTAATGTCATCACTGGCACCTGTGTTTGATTAGTGGAAATAAAAAAAAAAAAAGAAAATCCTTCCACTTAAGTTTAATTCCACATTTTCCCCTGAACCATGTGTGTTTGGGTGACGATGTGCAACAAAAGGGCTACTTGTTAGGTCAAATTTCTGAATAGAGGGGCTTATTTCAGTTGGCTAAGTTTCTTGAGGGCATATATAGTTTTTGGAGTTGATAAGTAAAATAGATTCTCTGGATGTAGTAATGCTTAGAAGGTGGTTTCACCCTAATGCATCCATACATACGGTCGACGTCTCAGAGCAGCTCTGTAGCAGGAGCTCGGCAGTTCATCGGGGCTGTTTGCCTGGAACCAAGTGGTGCACGTGACAACGATTCATTAGAGCTGGTTGTTAACACTACAGCTTGAGACCAGAGCACAGCTGCTGGTTTCTCATGGTGTTGACGCCATCCCTTTGCAGACTCTCATGTGTGGATGGTTCACTTTGTCTTTTCTGGCAACTGAAATCAATCACACGCAGAAGCAAACACAGCAGCAGCAGCAGGAGCCGAGGAAGAAGCAGGAGGCCAAGCTGGACCAGGAGCCAAATCAGCAGTTGCGGCAGAGACAGAAGAAGAAATTGATTCATGTTAATATACAGCATAACACACGTACACACATTTGAGAAGGAAAACATTTATTGAGTTTTGATGCGAGGCAGCAGTCTGGAAAAGCTGTGAGCGCTCGGCAATACTGAGAGGTGAGCGAATTGTTGCAACATCACAAAAACACCGAGCTTTGGTGGCCAAAAGATGACAATAAATTATGATACATTCTGTGATGTGTCAGAGAGAGCTTCCTTTTTACACAGTTATTGCTGCCAGACAGCATCTAACAACACGGAACAAAAATGATGAGGCATGATCTCACTACAGCGAGCCTGAATGAGATGCATCACTGTTTGGAAATTAACAATTACATAGTGTTTGGGACAGAAATAAAGGGTTACTTGACTCTTTTTTTGTAGTAAGAATATTAAAAAATATTGGACACTGGGTATACTTAAAAACTGTTGTACATTGTGTTATATAAATATAAAAGACCCACACAAGATTAAATTAAAAAAAACAAAACCTTGCAGGGGCTTCAAAGAATTTATAATTATTTTGGTTTGGTGCCACTTTATAAGACACATTTTAAAGGCTAAAGGGTTAGCATTTTCTTTTAAAGTTTAATCAAAGCTTAATAAATAATTTGCCAATGCTTTATAGAACACGTATATCAAAAACAACAAATTCAGACTTTCACATTGTGCTGACTGGTCCATATTTAAATCTCATCCCTCAGAAAGACTCAAAACCGGTCATGTCCTATTTATTTAAATAACACATTTAAAGCCATAGCTGTTAGGCCAAAGTTCTTTCTAGCAGAAAAAAAAAGATTGTAATTGTGAAATAAAGACCCTGTAGTCTTATTTATGTTGTGTATTTGCCAGAGTAATTTAGATATAAAGTATTTAAACCCTATAAAAAATATTAAAAACATAACTTTACCTGACTTTAATTAAAAAAAATTAAGTCGCAACCCTAAAGGATTATTGATTATGAAGATTAACCTGAAAATAATGTAAAAGTAAAGTTTTGACCCTACAAAAACATACAGGAAAGCTAAATAGATCCAAGGATTCCTTGGATTCTCTTTCAGCAAGCTTTGGTTTAATGGGAAACAGAACCAGACTTAGAGAGGGTGGATGACATAACCTCAGAAATGTGGTGCCTAAAAGTAGAAAGCAATCAGATATAAGTAAAATACATCAATGAAATAATTTATATATGCTATAATAAGACTAGCATAGAAAGCAAAAAATAATGCTGACGTTTATACTGAGATAATAGGTAATGACATAATGAAATGAAATATTGCACCTGCAAAATGAGATGAAAATCAATCTGAAAATATTGCACATCAGATCAACAATGCAGAATATGAAAGTGAAATATTTTGCATGGAATCAAAATGTTGCAATAAAAATGAAGTATTACACACAATGATAAAATATTCCACATTAAACTGAAATATTACACTTGAAATTTTTTTAAAAATCCAGTTTTTCACCTTACATTCATAAAATGCTACACGTAATACAGAAACTGATATTGCACAAGCTACTGAGAAGTAATATTTCAGATGACGATTAGACTTCGACTTTGACAGACTTTATTAATCCCCAGAGGAATATTCTGTTGTTACAGCAGCTGGATATTCGACAAGGGGGTAAACAACGAGACAACACAGAATGTTAGGGTCAGTTATAAAGTGAATGTAGCATAAATAAAATAAAACAAAAAATGGAATAGAATGAAAGAAAATTGGAAAAAAAAAATAAGAATATGAAAAATATGGAAAGAAAAAGCTTTTACAAAATAAACAAAAATATACAGAGAGATACAGAAATGTGCAAATGACACAAATAGGTGCATAAGTTACAGATGTAATTAATAGCATTTAGAATGTAAAGTGTCCAGTATGTACAATGGTTTAATCAGCAGGCAGAGTTATCCAATACTTTTGTCGTTATTAGAGTTGGATAGTAAAAAAAATGTTTATAAATGTTTTTTAAACAAAATCAGCAATGATCCTCTTTAATTTAGATTACTTTGTACACATTTATTGACTAAAAGGTTTACAATAACATGAGCTTAAACGAATAGAAAGTGCTAGAAAATGTTGCAGTCACACTCCGGAGCAGCAGGCCTCCGCTCAGCCTTTTTTCTACTTTTAATTTTCCACGAAGAAGAACTGCTACTACCGCCTTCATCCGGTGACGCAGCTTCCTTTCTGCCCGTGCTAACCTCCGAGTGAACACGCGTTCGCCTTTCTAGCTCAAGTGAGTGTATTTTTAACTATGTAATAACGCAGTACTGACTGTGTGAATAACCACGGGGACCTCATAAATAAGTAAACTTCCAACCCAAGCGCCCAAAACATTTTTACAGCGACAACTTTGCTATATTCTTTCCTTTTAACTGTTAACTTAGCAGCGGCTAAGCTAGCTGGTGGTAGCGGGAGCAAAGAACGCGCCGCCACATGGGTGTAAAAGTGGCTGTATTTCTTTTACTGTCACAGTTTCAACAGTCTGAATAGATAAAACTAGATATCAATAAGGGCGTGATAGGTACTTGCAGATATGCAGCTCGAGTTGATGACTGTTCATCAATCAACAGCAGAGTGTTGTAGTGGTTGAATATACTTTTATTCAGATCAAACTGCTTTAGCATCAAAATTACGAGTATCTGGTGGTAAATATGTCGTGCGAAAAAATATATAGATGTATTTACAGGGGAAAAAAAGCTAATGTGACCCATACAGGGATCAAATTTGGAAGATGTTTACCTTTATTCATTTCACGATTAAGCATTTAAAGGAACAGCATACAGGGAATTTCTTCAGTCATTACCAGAAGTGAGGATGATATTACCGTAGTTTTAGCGTAAACTTGTACATTTGCTCTTAAAATATGATGAAATGGTAGGCTGAGCTTTTGAGACTGGCATAATTTTCCTTTAACTGTAAATGATTTTTTTCAAGGCAGTCCAAAAATATTTTACTATCTTTTATTTGAACAAGAAAGGAGAGGAACACAAGATCAAAAACCATAGGAGATATTGGTTCTCTGTTGTCAATTAAAGTTAGTTGAAGCTTTTTAAAATTGTTTTCTGGAATTTAGTAAACGTTCATGCAATAAAAACAGTCTAAATGTTTCTTTTCTGGTTGATTGTTTCCACATAACATTTACACTGACACTGTTTTTTGCATCTGTCCTGTAATTCAGGATGCGTTACGTTGCTGCTTACCTGCTCGCTGCCCTGGGTGGCAATGAGAACCCTGAGGCCAAGGACATCAAGAAGATCCTGGAGAGTGTTGGCATTGAGTCTGATGACACACGCTTGGACAAGGTAAAGAGCCCATCCGCTCCTCGTCTGTGATTCTGGTGTCGTGGCTGCAGTTTCACCAGCAGCTGGTCAATACCATTGAGATGTGCGTCTGATTTGATCTCTTTCTCTGCAGGTCATCTCTGAGCTGAAGGGCAAGAATGTTGACGAGGTGATCACCACCGGTGAGTTTGCCAAAGTTTTAGTGTGTATTTGAGCCTGTGTGGGTGTGTAGTGATGAACTTTTGATAATAAATATGATTATGCTGAAATGAGTAGGCCCAATGACAAACAAAGAAGTCCCAAGATGAAGAGGTTTGAAGAATAAAAATCAACCAGAGTATGAGTAAAGTAACATTTCAAACCTGGATTCACCAGTGATGTCGTCACTGCCTGCCAAAACATAATGGATGAACGTTTTTTGATATTAAATTCTAATTTTTACCTAACTACAGTAAAGAACTTATTGTTTAATCATTAACACATTGATGTTTTGTTTCTAAATAAATTTTAAGTTTGTGCAAATACGGTTCACAAACTGAATATAAAGATACATCTTCTCCAACTTTTATAGCATCGTAGACATTTTGTTTACACCTGGTTCAAGCTGGACATAATCCAGATTGTATCTTTTGACTAGATTATTGTATTGGAACTTTGGCAATTGCACAAGTTTTTGAAATGAATTGAAAGTTGCTGCTTTCTTACAATATAAACCTGACGAATGTGATATCTAGTTGTATTGATTTTACTTGAGTTTAAACGGTAGATTAATTAAAAATGAGATTAGTAAACACTACGTTTAATCAGATTATCACTATAAAACATCACATCAGATGGTGACACCACTTCTGACCTCTGTCTTGTTTGACTGCTAAGTATCAATGTTATCACTTACGCTTAATGTCTGCCAACTTGTGTCTCCTCAGGTTACGGTAAACTGGCCAGCATGCCAGCAGGTGGTGCCGTAGCTGTTGCCAGCTCTGCAGCTGCTGGCTCAGGCGGAGCCGCAGCTCCTGTTGCAGGTGAGGATTGCAGCTTAGCGCCTTGTTTGTCAGCATCAATGACACTTGGCACCCATTGCCTTTGCCTTCACCTTGTATGTTCATATGATGACATGCAGCGAGATAACTTCATGTTTTTTCGTGGACATAAATGATGTACATACTTTTAAATGGCTGTATTTATATAGCGCTTTTATCCAAAGCACTTTACATGATACGTCACATTCACCTATTCACACACACATTCACACACTGATGGCGGAAGCTGCCACGCAAGGCGCTAACCACGACCCACCAGGAGCAATTAGGGGTTAGGTGTCTTGCTCAGGGACACCTCGACATGAGCTCGACGGGCCGAGGATCGAACCGGCAACCTTCCAGTTACAAGACGGCCGCTCTAACCATGCATAACGTTATATACTGCAATATGTCAGTACGTGGGAAAAAATCCGTAAAATAAATGACACCAGTGACCTCAAAAGCAGTTTAAACATGTTAACATGATAATGGCTGGAAATGATCTCAAGTGCTTTTTTTTTCTGCAGCTGAGGAGAAGAAGAAGGAGGAGAAGAAGGAAGAGTCTGAGGAGTCCGATGACGGCATGGGATTCGGCCTGTTCGACTAAACTTTTTCATCTGATGAATAAAGTTTCTAAAAAAATCTCAAAACCTTTTCCTTATTTACTGCAACATACTGTGTGTAATCTAACCTTTGTTGGTATTCACTGAGGTAGAAGACTTGTAAGATGACTTTAGCCTGGTACATCCCAGGATTCTGACATTTGTTTTTTAGCTGAAAATTTGGTCAACTAGATGGTGCACATCCAGTGTTTGGAATATAAAGAGCATGACTGTCTACTCAAAACACCACTTTTCAGGAGGCTCAGTCTTTTACTCATTAGGCAAGTAAGAGAGCCTGGTGCTCAGTAGATGGTGCTGTTGACTCTTAAAGGGAGCAAACCACAAGATACTGGATCCTTCATTTTGGACACTTTAGTTCAGCAGTTTAAATTATTTATGAAGACAGACACAGATCCTCACACCAGACGCTGGTCATGCTGGCACCTACATTATTTACTGCTCTGGGTGAAACGCCAACGTCAGGTGCAGGTGATGTGTGGGCATGACTGAAGCTGCATGTGATGTTAGCCTTAATTGGTCATCTGCTGTTACAAAAGTGCAAAGTCAAGGTGAGCTGGATGGTTTGGAGATTTTAAACAAAGCAACACTGAAGCTTCATTAAAATGCTAATAGCTTGTGAGTGGTGTTTTTTCAAAAGATAAATAAGGAATTGCACCACTCTGGACAAATGAGATGGAGAGGAAATTTGGGTCCCGTTGCTATGACAACTCATGTTGAAAAGCACCAATACACACATCAGTAGATAGTCCCAAAACAAATGTAGTTATATGCCTTTCTGTCCTAGCCTTAAATAGATAAATCACTATATTTTGTCTTTTTAGCAAGCATGCTTATTTTAAAATGAATTGATGTGTAATTACATGGTTTAGGCTACATAATTTGTACAATTTGTCAAATTCAAGTGTCACCTTTTTGTAATCATATGTAGGACTACAGAAGGAGACAAACTGTTATACAAATGCTTAGGAGTAATAAATGTAACTGCTTCCTAGTAAGTTTTATTCAAGTCGGTACATATCAGCACATTGAGTTCGCTTGGTTCAAGAGTGAAGGCCATAAATGTCAATTATTTACCACAACATGTGACAATAAATCAAACAGACAGACAGTAGCTGAATCTTTGTTTAAACCTGCTGTTCAGGTGACTAAACTTCATGTGCTCGTGCTTTGCTTGTATAGTTATCTTAAAGTGAAAATAATGAATGTTTTAAACTGTTCAATTTCAGCAACTGTTACAAAACAAATTCAGTGAAGAGGTTATTCGAGTTCTTCTTTCTCATAGTAGGAAATTAAACTGCTAAATAACCATTAAAAAAATTCAGTACTGAATAGTATGACTGAGGTAAAATTCAGTCCTGAGATTGCCCCCAGGAGAGAAATAAAGCTGTTTTGTTTTTATTCAGTTAAGCTGAATGGAAAAACTAATTAAACAAACTTTTTCACAATTCATTGTTTATCCTTTCGTAAAATGCTCTAAGTGAGAAATAAAAGTTTATTTTTTTGTTTGTTTGTTTTACTGTAAACTCAACTTCTGACAGATACAATGATTACAAATCTTTATTCCTAATCTATTACTAATGTAACCTAAAGAAATAGAATTAAGGGATTTTAGGGCCCATGGACCGATGGATGGATCGATAACTTCACTTGCTCCACCAAGTCTACGACCAAACACTTTTGAACAGATGTTCAGTGTCAAGATCCTTTTATCCATATAACCTAACTAAAAATGCATTTAGAAATATCTACTGTAGGTTTTGACACCATGTGATGTTTTAAGACGCCACCTAAAATCAGGTTTAAATTAACACTTGTTTTGTGGCCCTTTTAGTAAATCATTTTTGGAATTGTTAGTACTGACAACACAACTGCAGTCAATCTAACTATCATAAACTAAAGTACCACACAACGAAGCAGAAGTTTTTGGCACTCTGGACTTGTTGCTCTGTTTGCATGACTGGTTACCTTCCCTAAAAAGGACGGAAGCTTAAGCAATAAAGTTTTACTAAACCAGCTCATTCTGTCCATGTCAGTAAGCCAGTTAGTCACACGGTGGTGTGGTCATATGACTGATGCTTCATCCCCAACTTTTGCTCATGTCCTAATTTTAAGACGCACAAAGATGACTCCTTTCATGTTCTGGAAGATGACTTAGCAGATATGTGTATGTGTGTGTTGTCGAGATTAGATTTATGAAAACTTGTGATTCTGGGCTTCACAAATAACTTCGATCACATTTTCATTTTTTCTGTAATTGTTCTAACATTAAATGATCTTTCAAAATAAATGAATTAGTTAGAACGATCACAATACTTTTTCTAGGGGAGATTCAAATTCAATTTCCCCCTAATTTTGTGAAATCACAATTAAATGACAGTTCATGGAAAATCCTTAAAGCAGGTTACTACTGTTTTTTTAAACATATACTTGGTTTATGAAGGACATACAATAAAGAAAATGAAAACAAAAACAATCAAGCACTGTGACAAGTAAAAGCCCTGCGTTCAAAGTTTTATTTGTGCATTTTCCAGAATAAAATACTTTAGAATACACAGCAGCCATGTGTGCAATAACAGATAAATGTCAAATGATTCAAAATTACTTCATCTCTCAATGATCACATTATTGAAAAGTAGAATATTTCCTCTTATGAACAATAAAATAACTAAGAACACGTGACAAAGAATATATTGAAAGCACAGGTTGAAAAATAGAAACTTTACTCAACAAAAGTGAACACTCATGTGAGCTCCAGTGTACAATTTAGAAGCTGAATATGACCTTTGCCATTTTAGATCTATGGGCTGTGTTTGCATTATGGTTCCAGATGGGGGGAAAAATGCCATAGGAAGTGAAAAAATCAATTTGGAAGTATTCAAAACAACAGTAAAGGTTACAGGAGAATTGGTGACCAACTAAAAAATCAGTGTAAATGCAACTGCGACAGTAATCAGGTGGTACAGAATGAGTCACAGTGCCACTAATCACAGCGTTTTTGGTCATCCTATAGAACCCTATGGACTGTGCACCACCTACACAATCTACCTCTAGAAAGCAGATGAAGAGACTTGACTGACACAGCAGTTTGGTGCAAATCAGTGTCCTTGTAACAGTTCAGACAGTGTGGAGGATATTACATAACATCAACCTCAATGAACGTCATCTCAGAGACAGAAATTAACCCTTATGTTACAAAACTTTGCAAAAGAACATGGAAAGGAAACCACCAAAATCATAAAAGAGTTTCCAAAGAAAAAACTGGAAACTGTGACCTGACCAAGTATACCATTTGACTTGAAACCATCCATCCATCCATCCATTCTCTATACACCGCTTTATCCTTACTAGGGCCGTGGGGGGTGCTGGAACCTATCCCAGCTGACTCGGGTGAAGACAGGGGACACCCTGGACAGGTCGCCAGGACTTGAAACCAATAAAACACATTTAGAGTATATATAAGTAGCAACACTAACAAGTAAAAGCACAAAAGCCTAAGAAATCTGAAACCAATCTGTTGTGTACTGTTAATTATGAAATGTAAAAGCCGTGAATGTGCTGAAAGGCTAGAATGTATGCTGGTGGAGGTGGACCTTTAATTGCTTTACGCTGTTCTCTAGTTCAGTTTATGATATCGGGTAAGCCAGAGTCAGATGCCTATTTCCTTTCAATATATATATTTTTTCTGGGTATCAATATAATAGATGCACAAGAAGTTTGCCTACGACAACAAATTTATAGGGTGATTAAATCATAACATACTACAACTTTGTTATTCTAAAACTAAAAGTTTACATTTATTTTTATAATCTTGCTCTGACTTTAACTGCAACATAAAAGACAGATAACACTTCAGGAACAAATATATATTTTTTAATTTAAAATAGTTTCAATGGGGTGATTATTTCCACAAGATTTACAGGACCTTGGAGCGAAGTTAGGTTTTTCTAAAAGTTCTGTCTCTTCACATTCCTAAATCAGCAATCAGCAGGGATGCTTAAACTACAGTAGTGAGAAATTCCTCAAAAGTCATACTCTTATATTACACCAGATTACAAAAATATAATATTTAAATTAACGGGTTTTAATTTCCTCATTCAATGAAATAATTTAAATTCCATTTACATATTAGTAAGGCTACTATCATTCATGAAAAGACCTAAAAACTGACAACTAGCCCAAAGGAGAATTGTTGGACAGAGGGTTTCTTTCGCAGATTTATCGATTTTATGTAATTTATTATGTTCTAAGTTAAAGGTCCAGATTGGTGTTGTGCCAAAAAGTGATTGGGAGCAAATATTCTTACATCTCTGCATTTGTGCCCTAGATAACTAATCCAGGTGTTTTTACCCACTGAAATAGCTATAAAATACCAAGTCAGTTCACATAAAGTGCATTTTCCTCCAAAAAGGGATTGTAGCACACATATTGTGACTAAAATTACATCAGAATGACTAACTTGATTTCTGAGCATTACTTTTTTTTAAGATAACTGCAAATGAGAAAATTTCTTTATTTTATGTCTAAAACTCATCCAGATCTCATGCTGATTACAATAGAGTTTCCAAATAACAAGGATAAACAAGCAAGGATATTAGACACATACAGTCTAAACATCAGAAACAATGCTAGAATTTTGCCCATAATCCTAATTGTCATTCTTGGATGCATTATAAAATATAAATATTTCTTTGGTCACAGTTATTCAAAAACACACCTTTACTATCACTGTGGATATTTATATATGGATATAGTTATTTGTAATTGTACGTTTTTACTGTTTTATCAGATAAAATCGGGTGGAAATTTACAGAAACTGGACAATAGTCAGCTTTTGGCAGACGAACAATTTTTGACAGAACTTCAGTGTAGTGAAAAGTATATCTATATAATCCTTTGTAATTCCGAGAATGAAGTAGAAATACTCAGACAAACAGCACAGAGGCGGACGTGGGTTACGTGTTTTATTACTATGGTGACTTCTCCATGGACTTCTCAGCCGTATGAACCCGCCCTCTTCCGTAGTGACGTCACGGTCCGTACCATCGGGATTATCTGTGGACGTTCAGGCCACAAACGTTCAGACGATCCTTTCGCTGTCGGACGGTGAAGGTTACCTGCTTCAACAGTGCTTGAACGGCAACCTTTTAACTGTCTTCAGACACCGCAAGACGGAAGCAATCGCGTCGATCTCTCAAATTTCCACTGACAACGCCAACTATTCCAACTTTTAAGTACGTTAAAGCATCAGCTAGCTGAGCTATCCTCACACACTTAGCTTGGAAGCTACCTGTTTGTTTTGCTAACAAGCCACTTGGACAGCGTTGACCTCCTCTCGTGAAGACCTGCCAAGAACAGTTGGTAAGAAAACAATTGTACGCTTTGTTTTTTCACATGTGTCTGCGTGTAGCTGACGGAAATACACCGAAGGCTACGTTAATGGCGGTCCCTGTCCAGGGGTGTAAATTACTGCTAGCTCTGGTGCATTTTTTATCACCTTGCCGCCGCCGCCAGTATGGCCTTGGCGCAGTTTCGCTGTCCAGACAATGCGCAATGTTTTCTAGCGCCAGGCATGGTTCAAAACGACTGGGGACCTGCCACACAAAACAAGAGTTTTAAATAAATATTGTAAAATGTAGCAATCCTACTTTTAAGTTTCACGTAAGTCGTATTTTTATATATTTTGAGCAGGTGAAGGAACAGTTGCCACGTTTATATGGTTTTCGGGAAATTCTTTTTTGTTCCTGCTTCCGTGGTGAGATTTTTCCTTGCGTAACAAAATGAATCCATGCCATACCAATTCATAAAATGGCCGGTTGGAATATGCAGTAGTGCACCACAGGCTACATCCGATGTAACAACAGCACATCAGTTGGATGTTTTTTCTTTATTTCTTTTAATTCATATTTTGCGTCATTGCTACAGAAGCTCAGCATTATAATTAAATATATTTTTTGTATTCTCACTGCCAAAAAGTTGTTTGGTGTGATTTTACTTTTTTAAATAACTTCTGGTATGTGAATTAACATTACAAAACATCTGCTGCATCATAATTAAAATGTCATTTGAAAACAATAGGATTAGTTCTTTATTTTGTTTTCTATAAGTCACAGTGTATTGAGAAACTCTGAACTTGAATTCATAATTCATTACTCAAGCACTCCTGTCAAGAAACACAACTGTAACAGACACTATGCTTCACAAAACCACATGCACAGTATATGAAGAGTATGTATGATTTTTAAAATGAGGTTGGTGTCCATTTTTTGCAGGGATCAACAAAATATGAGCCATATAACTGTGCAAGCACATGTATTGTTACATATGACCTCAACTTATTTCACAGCCTGAACGATGTCTGCACGTTGCCTGCTTTGTTCCAGCAGTAATCTAAAACCCAAATTCATTTGTTTAGTTTACAATAACATAATGCAGAGAAAACCGGTGCATTTTTGTTAAATAAAGTAATCAAGTGGTTGCTCAATAAATTACGCAAATAATCATTGAACTGTTAAATGTGATCTCCGCTGTTTTTCAGAACCATGAGTTCCCAAATAAGACAAAACTTCCATCAGGACTGCGAGGCTGCAATCAACAGGCAGATCAACCTGGAACTGTACGCCTCCTACGTCTACTTGTCCATGGTGAGAGTCCAGTAGATAGAAAAACATGATAATGAAGTAGGAAGTCAGCTGAATAAGCAAAGATAAGTGAAAACCCACTATGGAAGAGCTGATAGCTTAAAAAAAAAAAAAGAAGTGGTGAATGAAAGGAGAACTGTGTTTATCAGTTAAGCTTATATCGGTTATTATGGAGAAGTCATTGTAATGTCCTATTAAACAGATTATACTGTGGTTAAATAACTATAGTATGGTGTGGCAACTGTGTACAACATGAATGTGAAAAGTCTGGATGAGTTTCCTGCTGCTGTCAAAAGTAACGGCCACCAGATTTAAGACAGTATCGACTTGCTAAATGTGCGAGTGAGTTTTTAGATGTTTGTTAGATATCTTTGTTTTTGAACTGAAGAGAGGTGAATGTTTTGTGGTCAGGTAATTAAACAAAGGTTGAAGTTCCTTTTTGAGATGACGTACAGAGAAAGTGCAAAGTACAATGCCCCCCACGTCACTCTAAGCACAGCTTTCCCCCAACATGCTGTAGCATATAGAAAAAAGAATTAAATGCTTTTTTTTAAATTAAATTTTGAACATTCTGTTTACCTTATTTTTCTGAATTTGTGTCTGGCTCATTTTAGTTTTGTGGAATAACATCAGCTACTAGCCATTTCTGATTTTTCGATTTCAAGACATTTTGACTTCACCTGAAAGACTTGAATAGTTGTAATAAATACCATTCCCTCTTTCCTCCTCACAGTCATACTACTTTGACCGGGATGACCAGGCATTGGGCAACTTTGCCAAGTTCTTCCGTGATCAGTCACACGAGGAGCGGGAACACGCTGAGAAGCTAATGAAACTACAGAACCAGAGGGGAGGAAGGATCTTTCTGCAAGATATCAAGGTATGAGTTTTGTGAAAGTAAACGCAATGTAATGTGTGTCTCGACTTCTTCCTGGGTGTGAGATTGTTTGGACTATCATAAGGCCCATATTGCAAGACACAAACCGATAAAGAGGGTGTGAGTGCGCTGTGGCGCTTATCTTTTTTGGACACGCAAACACGACCCCCCCAAGCTTGAGTAAAACGTTAAACTGCAAACCCACTTCCTAGTAAGCCCACTGTCTGGGTCGGGTTGCTGACCTCCTCCCTCACATTAATAAGTGTTTTTCTAACCTGCTTTGAATTGCAGAAGCCAGACAGGGATGAGTGGGGCAGCGGCGTTGAGGCTCTCGAATGTGCCCTGCAGCTTGAGAAGAGCGTGAACCAGTCGCTGCTCGACTTGCACAAGCTCTGCTCTGATCACAACGACCCACACGTGAGTGTTACAACGTTGCTCGACAGTTGCAAAGCACTAAGAAACGTTTTAGTTTTAGAGAAAACCAGTCCAAATCTTCACCATTGAACTATCAATTATTATAATGCGATGTAGGTTTGAAGATTAGAGCACTAAAGACATTTGTTAGCTTTACACCTATGACAATAGATTTTTTTTTGTACAAATTCTGCATATTTTACATTTATTTTTGCATTCCTACAATGCTGCTGAGGGTTGTTGACGTAAACAAGCTCTGCCGCAATTTCATATTTGATTTGTCTTTCTCAGTATTCAGTACAAGCTGCATTGAAATCCAGTGTATTTGACACGGCTACAACTCGCTAAACCATTCCAAAACATCACTATCTGATAATTCTATCGCACAAGAATCATCACCAAAGCATTGGCCTTCAGTACTTCAGCAGCTTATGCTCATGTTCACTGAAAAAAGTTTTAGCAGGACGATCGCAGAGGTTCTTATTTGACTCAACTCTCTTTTTCAGATGTGCGACTTCATCGAGACGCACTACCTTGACGAGCAGGTGAAGTCCATCAAAGAACTGGCAGACTGGGTGACCAACCTGCGCCGCATGGGAGCTCCACAGAACGGCCTGGCAGAGTACCTGTTTGACAAACATACCCTGGGCAAAGAAAGCAGCTAAATCCCCCCCAGCTCACATTTACAAACGCTTCTGTATATGTATATTTGTATCTTGCTCCTAAATGTTTTCAAGCCATCTGCATGATCCTGGCCAGTCATTTATATGTCCCATATTATTCATGTCATTACCATTTCCTAAAATCCCCTGTGATTTTGGACATTAAGAGCTTGCTCTGTCTTGCACCGCTCTATCTGATACACTCATGTCATTAAGACATATATTTGCTGTATTTTATGCCAGGAGTTGTTGATCCGACCAAATAAACCAAACCCTCTGGATTCTGATTTGTGTTGTTTCTTTTTGTGTTGTCCAGATGTTTAAAAACTGAGCTTTTGAATGGTTTAAATTAAGCTCCGTGACTGAAACTGTCAAAAATCCCTCTCCGGTGAGCTGTTTCACTTCCATTACCGGAGAAAAGAGAACTAAGCAGCCAGACAGATTTAGGTAAAATTTTATACAAAACCACAAGAGTCCTCAGAGAAACACGTTTTTGAAGACTCAGCTGTTTAAATCATGTTAAATGGAGAAGCTGTGGTAGTTCAAGAAAACTCCAGTCCAAGCAGAAAAATAATCACTGTTTATCTGAATGTCAAGAACACGATTATGGTTTTTCTCAGAGCCTGTGGCCTCCAGAAAGTATACACCAGAACTCCAAATAAGCAGCTTGATGCCAAATTAGGTAGTATTTGTTATTAGGGTCTCAACAGTGTCAGTGTTTCATAGGCTCCTTGGATCCTTAGTTCCAAAGATGAGCTCTTAAAGTTACAACACGTATGTTAAATTGTTTTCTAGAGATTTTAAAATAAGTAGAGTAATCACAGGATTTCCAACTCTGACTCATTGTTTCCAGGAGGCCTTTATGTTAGCGTCCCACAGTTTTTCTGTTTTGTAATCACAGACTTGTTTTTGTTCAGGGACATGGTACAGCAGTTAGTCCCTCTAGTGGTGATTTAGAACTAACAAGACTACAAGTTGCAGCACAGAATCATAAGTACTTGACAAAATTTTATATAGATTTTTGTTGGGAGTCAAAATCTAGCATCCTATTTGGAGTCGTACAGTAAGGCATCACTCTACTGTGTTACAGACAAATGTATGTGATTACAGCATTATAGAAAGTCAAAGCTGCATTCATTGGCACTACATTTTAAAGAGACAACAATCACACACCACACAATCATTTATTCACACCAAAACAGGAAAGTAAAGAACAGAAGTGAAACAAAACTGGAAAAACCACCTGCCTGAAAGGAGAAGTGCTGTGAGGAACCACCTGTTATCATCAGATAGCAAACTGGTTGTGGAATATATAAATGTGAATAAACATCTGACATAAATGCTGTCAGACTGAGATGTTTAGGCTTCTTCGAGCTCCACCAGCACACCGTCACAGTCTTTCGGATGAAGGAACATGACAGGTTTCCCGTGAGCTCCTATCCGAGGCTCCGCTGACAGAGTTCTGATGTTCTTTGCCTTCAGATCGACTATTGCAGCATTAATGTCATCTACCTGCAACCAAGAGGAGAACTTTGTCAGTTATTCATCTAATTTCAGTTGCAAACTTTATCGTACTTTAGCATTAAGTGTGAAAATGTACTGCATTTGCTGCAGTGGCAACCTGTGGCACACACAGAAAGACCTGAGAGGTCCACCTAGAGTCAAAAATTAGTATTAGCACTAAGCAGTCTTTAATCAGCTCATATCAAATACATATTTTTCTATGAACACTGAAGACTTAAGTACAGGCCATATTCTGTTAGGCTGTAAGTAATTTTACTAGCATTAGAATAATTTTGAGACCAGATTTTTTTTAAAGTAACATTTTTTGGCATAAACACAAGACAAACAAACTGTGCAACCCTCATTGTTTCTACAGTTAGTTAACTACTGTATATATTTTATGACACTTCTGTAAAGTTTGTAGTGTAATATATACATACACTATATTGTCAAAAGTATTTGCTCACCCATCCAAATGATCACAATCAGGTGTTCCAATCACTTCCATGGCTACAGGTGTATCAAATCAAGCACCTAGGCATGCAGACTGCTTTTACAAACATTTGCTCTCAGGACCTCAATGAATTCCAGCGTGGAACTGTGATAGGATGCCACCTGTGCAACAAATCCAGTCGTGACATTTCCTCGCTCCAAAATATTCCACAGTCAACTGTATTATAAGAAAGTGGAAGTGTGTGTGAACGACCGCAACTCGGTCGGCCACGTAAACTGATGGAGCGGAGTCAGAGGACGCTGAAGCGCATAGTGCCAAGAGGTGGCCAACTTTCTGCAGAGTCAATCTCTACGGACCTTCAAATTTCATGTGGCCTTCAGATTAGCTCAAGAACAGTGCTTCAGCAGAGAGCTTCATGGAATGGGTTTCCATGGCCGAGCAGCTGCATCCAAGCCGTACATCACCAAGTGCAATGCAAAGCGTGGGATGCAGTGGTGTAAAGCACGCTGCCACTGGACTCTAGAGCAGTGGAGACGCCTTCTCTGGAGTGACGAATCGTGCTTCTCCATCTGGCAATCTGATGGACCAGTCTGGGTTTGGCGGTTGCCAGGAGAACCATACTTGTGGGACTGCATTGTGCCAAGTGTAAAGTTTGATGGAGGGGGGATTATGGTGTGGGGTTGTTTTTCAGGAGCTGGGCTTGGCCCCTTAGTTGTAGTGAAAAGAACTCTGAATGCTTCAGCATACCAAGACATTTTGGACAATTCCATGCTCCCAATTTTGTGGGAACAGTTTGGAGCTGGCCCCTTCCTCTTCCAACATGACTGTGCACCAGTGCACAAAGCAAGGTCCATAAAGACATGGATGACAGAGTCTGGTGTGGATGAACTTGACTGGCCTGCAGAGAGTCCTGACCTCAACCCGATAGAACACCTTTGGGATGAATTAGAGCGGAGACTGAGAGCCAGGCCTCCTCGTCCAACATCAGTGTGTGACCTCACAAATGCGCTTCTGGAAAAATGGTCAAAAAATTCCCATAAACACACTCCTAAACCTTGTGGACAGCCTTCCCAGAAGAGTTGAAGCTGTTATAGCTGCAAAGGGTGGACCGACGTCATATTGAACCCTATGGATTAGGAATGGGACGTCACTTACATTCATATGCGAGTCAAGGCAGGTGAATACTTTTGGCAATATAGTGTATAATAAGCTACTGTTGGTTGGGCTGCAAGGTAAAAGGCAATATATAATTGTGGGACTTTTTGTAACATAGTCTACTGACTAACATAGTATCATAGTTGACATTTTTGCTGTTTTCAGGCCTAAAATCAACATTTTTACAGAAAGATACTTCTAAATATTAAATATACAATTACAAAAGTAAAATTGAAAGTTATTTATAATGATATTACAGTAAACCTGCTGACCTGCCATAAATCCACATGTGACTCACACACTACTTTATATTAAATAACTCAAAGTCTTGGAGTCTTTCCAGTCTTTTCTTCAGGAGGAAATGACATCATGTGGAGCAGGTCAGGTGATCTGGAATTAACACACTTCCTTGAGACGTGTTTTTGTAATGGGTAACTTAGTTGAAAGTGATTTCTCAGTCACAGATACAAATTTTTATTATTACTACTATTATTTTCCATATAAAATTTGATATTGCCAAAAAATATGCCATGATTATCTTAAGAAACAGAGCACAGTCAATTTTTTTTAATTAGAATTAGAACGAAGCTGTTATTAAATTCAGATGGTTATTTAGTCGACATTTTAGTGATATCAACCATCTTTTTATTAATAAGTTTTTATTTCCATAATAAATAATTATGGAATTTGTAAAGAAATGATCACAATGAACATAAAAAAAATACTAGTTTTTTAACTTTTAATGAAAATGTATGCAAGATCTATCCCATGGATTTCAAAAGTCCCTCAATTATATATTGAGTTTAGTGATCACATTTAGTGATTGAACTTACAACTTAGCTGACCAAATGCACCAAACACATTCAGGATGAAAGCATTGTAAGCTGTTTACTAAAAAGTACAACCTGGAATTCTGTCTAAAATTACAATTCTACAATTTTATTTAGCAGACGCTTTTATCCAAAGCGACATACAGAGTAGATACAAAACTGCACCCAAAAACCCAAACAAGCACCTCTAGGATAAAGTAGAACAGGTAATGTGTTGCATAAATGCTACTTTTCTGTCTTTACAATCTATTAAATTAATAAAATTGTGACATTAGAGCATTTTCATGGCAGCCATTCTGATTGATGAAACACAGGTATAACTAATACTGACTGGATAATGGATCATTTTTCAGTCAGGTATGTGAACGCCATTGTGTCGTCAGGACACACCTATGTTTTCCTGGTATGACAAGCCAGAATGTCTGCTATGAGAAAAACCTATTATGCAAGCTGGCTCCCTCACACAAACAAATGGCAAAGAACCTTCAAGACTATTATTAGTTATATGACTCACCTGCTTCGTCATGAAACGGCGTTCTGCATTGTCACTGTTACACAATAGCATTAAAAGGGAAAACTGGGATCTACACAGTCCTGACCAGGTCTTTCTGACATGCTGTGACTGCCGTCTCACCTCAATACAAATGTGATGCATCCCCCCAGACTTGTTCTTATGTAAGAAGCCGGCGATGGGACTCTTCTCCCCCAGAGGATGGAGCAGTTCCAGCTTAGTGTTGCCGAGCTCCACAAACACCGTGTAGACACCGTGTTCAGGCAGGGGCACCTTGTCGCTCACCGTGGCCCCCAGGACATCCCGATACAGAGCCGTGGCCTTCTCCATGTCAGGCACGGCGATGGCAATGTGGTTCAGCCTCCCCAGCTTCCACAGGGATGCAGGAACGCCCTGATGGAGGGACGCCGTCGTTGAATGTGCCCTCAGCAGCGCGACACGAGAACATCTGGAAATGCCTGCCACTGAATAAACACATTAAATTAAATCGTAGAATTGTAGTTTTAGACAGAATTCCAGGTTGTACTTTTTAGTAAACACCTTAGAATGCTTTCATCCTGAATTTAACTGAGGGATGAGTTAGAGGAGGGGAGTCAAACTCACTTTTTATTTCAGGGGCCACATTCAGCCCAGTTTGATCTCAGTTGTCATGGACCGGTAAAATTACAGCATAATAACCTATAAATAATGACAGCTCCATTTTTTCCCTTTCGTTTTAGTGCAAAAAAGTGCATTCTGAAAATTTTCACATTTAAGGAATTAACTTTTTACAAAGTATCATGAATGACCTAAAGTTTACCTTCACAGATGTACAGTACATTCTGTACCAACTTTTTCCAGATCTTCAGGTAAAGTTAGATATTTACAGACAGAACCCAACGTGTATTTCACGGATGTACTACTCCATTAAACTGAAATGTTCTAGATGCATAAATGCATAATTTGAAATCTCCACTAGGTTATATAATAAGGGTTTGTGAGTTTAAACAACGTTCAGCTTCACAAAGTTCAGCAGCTGATACGTATTTTTCTAATGCTTTTGGAAAAAGTGCCGCAGTAGCATTCACTGCATTTTCATTAATTAAAATGATCTCTGCGTCGCTTTATTTATGTTCATACATTTTTTAGGCATAAATTACAAGAAGTACCATGTAAGCAAACACTGCAAAAAGACAAAATCGTGGTGTAACGTGAACATAGTTAGATTCAGTTCAACAACGCATCGTGGTTATACAATAAATAAGAGAATGCCCATATTTATATATGTGACTTCAGAATAAACGACAGAAAAGCCCACATGTGTTGTTTAGATAGTTATCTCATCACACCAACCTGCAACCTTCAGCACTGAGGACGCCATGTTTGTAGCTCGGAACAAAGCAGCAGCGGAAGAGTTCCTCGGTGAGCCTGTTTACCTGCGGCACAGACGGTCACACATGTGGGGGACACCATGGCTACTGGAGATGTGTGGAGTGTGTTGGAGGCGTGTGTAAAGAAAATAAATGCCAACACAGCGCAGCCGGAAAAGTTTTTGAGGCAAGTGTTTGCTGTTTATTCTTGTTTATTGTATGTCGGTAAAAAAAAAGCGGTTGAATATTTTTTAAAGTCTCGTGTTTGGAGAGAAACCGTTCAACGAGCTAACAATCGGCTAAAGCTAACTGCACAAACTGATAGCGTTAACCAGTGAAAATAAACTCGAAGCTGTTGCTTCATTCTTTGATGTTTTTTTTCTAGACGCGGTTTGATGTGTCGACAAAAGCATAACATATTTAATTCATATAGTTTTCATCTAATCAATGAAAATCACAACAACCACAGGAAAGCGAGCTATCCTACAGTTGCACTACTTCCCTCTATTTTTTAAAAAGTTTTTTTAAAGTATATCCTCAGCGTGACTGTGACTGAAAGGGTACAGCGCAGCCCGGGACATTAACATATTTATGTTTAGAAGAGGGAAATAAACAGTCAGTACAGTACTATTACGTACTATCAATTAACCTGGAAAATTGAAAGAACTGTGAGCGTAACCAAACACTTTCAGTGTTATTTTGTTGTTTGTTTTTTTAACTCAGTATAGTTGGAGTTTATCCACTGTCACAAATCTTGAAATTTTATTTTAGATTTTAACTCTCAAATTACAGACCTACTTGTAAGTAATATAGTTAGATGTTATAATCGGCTTCTGTAAGCCAAATTGTTTGTGAAGTAAATTCTGCATCATTCTATAATTTGATGGGTTAGCTCTGATTTGAAGACGGGTTACTACTGCAATTCATGTTTTGCTGTTGATAAATTTTCAGTTGAGTCATTCATATAATGTCCTGTATCCACAAAGATTAACAAAAGATCGAATTTGTTCTTTATTTTCTATTGTGTTAGTGTAGAATGAATGAAAAAAATTTGTTTGACTAGTAATCTAAATTGTACCAATCCCAAGACATTGTAAGGCAATAGACCTTTCAGATTTTGACTTTTCCTGTCTCAGCGCTGTTAATTTATTCTGAATTGTTCATAAAAATGTAGATTATCTTTATTTCAGGTTAAAATCCTTTGAATTGTCTCTAAAATAAACTCCTAGCATATCACATTTAATGGGGAAAACACACTGTTTCATAGTAAGTAATCCCTTTATTCTGTTATCCAATCTGCCAACACCAGTGTTAAAGTGATTGTATCACGGATCAAAGTATTCCATAGTACTGTTGTACTGGGTACGTCTACTAACCCCAGTATTGATGACTGCAAGCAAAAGACCTGTACCAGATTTCAATTTAAATACAACAACCCCTGTACTTTTAGTTTTACCTTAAACATGTCCCACTGATTGTGTCTTTTCATTTTTGCAGCCTTCAGGATGGAGTGGCTGCAGACTTTACTTCTCTCACGAAGACACTGTATGACCTCCACAAAGCTCAGGAGCCTGCAGATTGCCAAGGAAGCCCGTTGGCTCAGCTGGTGGTGGAAAACTTTGATGAAGAGCAGATTTGGCAGGAACTGGAGCTGCAGAACAATGCTGTACTGAAACATTTTCAAAATGCAATTGATGAAGCTGTATCAGATGAAACGTTAACTGTGCTTGAAGAGGAGGAGAAGGAAGAAGAGGAGGAGAATGGTGAAGGAGAAGAACAAGGAGCAACAGATGATGAAAATGATGCTGAGGAACCACCCAACCCCAGACAGTCTAAGAAAAAGGCTGTGGAGGCTCAGGATGGAGCAGATGATTACTCAGAAGAGGACTCTGATTTAGATTTTGATGTGGATGCTTTGGAGAAACGAGAGAAACAAAAGAAGGAGATGGGAAGAAAAGGCTCTAAAACAAAGATGGTTCCCTCTGAGGTTGATGATACGTTCTTCAAACTGTCAGAGATGGAGTCATTTCTTGATGATATGGACAAGCGAGAAGGAAAGGACAATGAGGATGAAGATGACGTAGACTATTTTCAGGACCTGCCTTCTGATGAGGATGAGGATGCTGACCTAGTTAAAATGCTTTCCAACAAAAAGCAGCAGAAACGCACTGTATGTACTTCAGCATAGCTTGTCCCTTGTTTGGTCCTGATGGTACAGATTAGAACGAAGTAAATATGCAGACTGTTGTTTGTGTTGACAGGTGAAGAGCTCCAGGAATCTCAAGTACAAGGACTTCTTTGATGCTGTGGAGGGTGAGCCAGCTAAAACAGACGACCAGTCAGATGGAGAGGATGACAGCATGGATGGAAGCCAGGAAGAAGACGAAGAAGAAATGGATGACGAAGAAGATGAATATGATGGTGAAGAGGAGGGTGACGATGAGTAAGTGTGATCAAAATGATGATGAAGTCTGTATAATTGCGCGTGGGAGAAGCATGTTTGCTTGATTCCAGTGTGTTTGTGTTTGCCCTTTGCCAGCGATGAGGAAAGAAGCCAGTCCAAAGCATCTCAGAAGAAAGTGACCTTTAATCTCTCAGAGGACGAGGACAGCGAGGGAGAGGAAATGGAGGACATTTTTGGAGGGAAAGCTCCAAGCTCAGCAAAGTCCGAATCAAAGTCATCATTTGAGAAACGGCAAGAAAAGGTAACACAGTTTGACTAATTTAACTTTCCAGTTACTTAGTTAAACAAGATAACTTTTGTAATGCATTAGTGCTTGTAGCAGATGTGTGAAGCCTGCACCTACATGAAATGCAAAGTGAATGCTTCAGTCTAGAAACATATAGTCTGTGAAAATGAGGAAGATTTTGGATTTGGTCCCAGCATTGGATACCAAGTTTTGGTTTTATGATTTTTTTTCGATTCTTTGGAGAGAGATTCCTGCTGGTATCTGCAAAATATAGAACTTTTAAACCAGCCATAGTCTATTCAGCCTGCAACTAACGCTTTTAAAAACAGCCATCACATTCATTTGAAAGAGATCAATACTTGCAGAATAAAAAAGCTGAACAGACTTAGTTGTGTTTGCTAATCAAATATGTAAGCTCACACTCCTAGTGGTTTATTTTGGTACATGAACATGGTATTTATTCCGTTTACCTCATGATTGTCTCAGCAGTAGATAAATTCTGATATATTTTCAGCGTTCTTGTCTGTATTTTAGTGGTTTTGTGTCTGAAGGCCTTTTCAGACAAGGAACACATAACATAACATGTCATCTGTCTCCTAAAATGATGATTAATGAGTCCATATGGTAACTTTTTTGAGCCATGAGTGGAAAAAGCAATCAACACTGTAGCTGAGCATTTTCACCTGGAAACTGCAGTGTACAGATGACGATCTTGAAAGCACATTTTCAGACAGTCAAGGTTTCATACCTAACCAACCCAATGAACCAAGCCTGTCAATTTCCGAAGTGGTACTGTCCGTATCATTCTTCTACAGGGATCAGTTTCTCGATGGGCCATGTATGGCTGAATTTCTCCAATAATGTAGAGGAACAATGATATGAAGTTGCATGTAAGACATTTTTAATACAGGTAAGGATAATTGTTAGAGGACATTTTTTAAAATATATAACAGATACACAAAAACAAGCTTTTAGGGGTCTAATGAATGACCAAAGAAGGGTTTTAACATACTGACTTTGATGCTGGATCCTTAAAGACCAGCATGATCTCACAGGATGCTCAACTTTTCTTCTGATTGAAGCCACTGATGCATTTTTGTATCAGTTTCACAGTTCAACATCACAAGAGAACACATCTGTTGTTATTTTTATAACATCCAAGACTGCATGCAAGTGTTTCATTGTAGGTTACTTTAAGTTGAGAATCTCATGTAATTCCTGTTTGCTCACATGCTGTATTGATTTTTTTTTTCTGGGCATTCTTTTGTGCTACTTTGATGTGCCGGGGTCTATAAACCTCTGTCTGGGTTGTAAAACAAGGAGGGAAATAGTTTTTATAGACTGATCTGCCATGAAGAATCTCCTCTGAATTTTAAAATTCATTTTGTGCTTAATGTTTCTCAGTTTATTAAACTGGTACCCATAAGAGATCCTGATGGAGGAAATAAAAAAAGGACAAGATGTACATTTCTCACTCTTTCCATGTTTAACCCTCTGCAGCTGCCTTTATGTGAATCGAATGGCATTCTATCCTGAACTGAACTGTGTTGACAGTGATCCGGGAATGTTACTTGGTTCAACGTAGCAGCAGAGAGTAAAGGATGACATGTTAAATCTCATGACATTTTTCTAGGAGGGTCCATGCAGTTTGATTCAAATCCACAGATCTGGATTTGTGAAGCAGCACACTACCACCATTGTAACCTCCAGACATTGTTTTAGCACAGGGCCGACTTTGCTTCACTAATAGCACCTATTGTATTTTATTGTTATTCATAACCGCAGATGGCAAAGCAGATTGAGGAGCTGGAGAAGGTGGCTTTAGGAGAGAAGCCCTGGCAGTTGTCCGGAGAGGCCACAGCACAGACTCGTCCAGAGAACAGCATGCTGGAGGAAGATGTGGAGTTTGAGCAGGCATCCAGGAGGGGTGAGTATCTCTGTTTGTGGGCTAATGACTGTATGCTGTTTTGGGTACACACAGTTATTCACACTAGTTTTATTTTTTGGTATTTAATTAAAACTACTGTTAAAATTTTGTATTTAGCTCCTGCTATCACTGAGGAAACCACACTACAGCTCGAAGACATCATCAAGCAAAGAATTAAAGACCAGGTTAGTCATAATTACTTACATTTTATAGTATCTGTTTTAGCTGTTGTTGCTTAATTTCGAACTCACACTTGAACTCTTTTGTGTTACTGAAAGGCATTTGATGATGTAGTCCGCAAAGAGAAACCTAAAGAGGAGGTGTTTGAGTACAAGAAGAGGTTAACTTTGGACCATGAGAAGAGCAAGCAGAGCCTTGCAGAAATCTACGAGCAAGAATACCTGAAGCAGACACAGGTTTGACTTTAATGCTGTTCTCACTCCTAGTCTAATACATGTGAACCTGCGCTGCATCCATTTATTTTGTCTCTTCATTTTCTGATTTCAGCAAAAGACAGAGGAAGAGGAAAACCCGAGCCATGTCGAAATTCAAAAGCTCATGGACACACTCTTCCTGAAGTTGGATGCTCTCTCTAACTTCCACTTCACACCTAAACCAGTGAGTTTTGCCTGACAGTAGTCACTGAACCAAAAATGTACCAAGAATACTGAGATTGACTGTCCATTAGGAAATGTTCGTTAAAAACTGTTCTATCAATTCGACCTGTGATTCTTCATGCACAAACAGCTTTCAACATTGTAAAGAAGGATAGATAGATACTTTATTAATCTCGAGCATATATCATGCTAATAACTTTGAAAGCATGTTGTGTGAAAATAGAGCAAAATTACTTTAAAAACATATGCTGATAATATGAATGTTTCCTTGCTGTCATGTAAATAATATTAGGCCAGTGCTGTTCCTGATAATCGCATTCATGTTGTCCTCTCTACAGCCTGTTCCTGAAGTCAAAG
The DNA here is from genome assembly GCF_021347895.1 of Acanthochromis polyacanthus. Taxonomy (NCBI): domain Eukaryota; kingdom Metazoa; phylum Chordata; class Actinopteri; family Pomacentridae; genus Acanthochromis; species Acanthochromis polyacanthus. Next base: position 8,711,737 of record NC_067114.1, on the reverse strand, counting down.
TGGTGTCTAACTTACCATCCATTACCATGGAAGAGGTGGCTCCAGTCGGCACTAGCGATGCTACTCTGCTGGCACCAGAAGAAATCAAGGTTTGTCATCAGTCTGCGAACAAACATTTATTTTGATATTTGTATATTTGGTTACACAGAATGTCTAATAATACTTTCTTCTACCCAAAGGCGAAGAACAAAGCAGGAGATGTGCTGGGTAGTACTGAGAAGACGTCAACAGACAAGAAGCGTGAGAGACGCCACAAAAAGAAGGTGAAGCATGTAAAGATCAAGGAGAAAGAAAGGAGGCAGAAACTTAAAGAGGCCAGTCAGACTGGGGAGAACAAAAAGCTATCAAAGGCTGAAGTCACAGAAAACCTGAAGAAACTGACAAAAGGAGGCAAAGCCACGATACTCAAGGTGAGTGTTTTAGCTGACTTCATTTCCTCAGATCAGTTTGCACTTGTCATGTCTCTCAGTAGGACGTCGGTATTGTTCTGCTCAAAGATCTCGGTTGTAAACATGTTCGAGGATTTACACGGGTCATAAAAAGCTACTATGATATGAACACTGACTGCAGATTAAATATTAAATAGGTCAATTCCTACTCTTGGAAAACTGAATCCAGAACTCTTCTATATATGTATTAAATGTAATACCATCTCACCATTTCAGTAGAAATCTACTTATGTTGCAGCATCTGAAAAGAAAATGCATTGTTACAGCTCAAACAGCTCAAAAGTGTGTATTGATCAGTATACAGATCAAAGCAAGCATGAATAACCACATTATATCTGTGTCACTGACAGCAGCCATTTACCTTTAATACTAGTGATACTTTTGTCCTGCAATTTAAACAAGATTGTGGATACAATGCCAATACTTTTATTTGTAGTGGAGCATAACTTCATTGTGGTTTTGGTACTTCACATGATTTTATACAAGAACTTATTTTACATTACTGACTTACTTTTTTTCTTTTTTTTTTACATTTTATTTGCCATATAACACAGACATGCACCTGTTTTTTGTTGATCCAACTGCTGTGTGTTTGTTCAATTACCCCCGGGGACAAATATATTTTTTTGAATTGATTTGAAATGAAGTTGGCGTCTGAGTATGGAATGAACAAAATGCCTGAATTTATCAAACAACATGCATGAGTTCAAGCAGCCAGTTGAACCAGAGCTGCGTCTTGGATCAGCTGATGTTTGCTGCGTTTTGCCTTCACAAACTGGGTCATCTATTTTAAGCCGTCAAACAGATTTCTCAGCCTCTGCTTTTAGTACCAGGACGTGCCACACTTTTAATGCCAAAACAAACATTACAGTAACTTTTAGGTAATACTGTTTATTGACATAAAAGGTACAATTTGTACATTTAAATGCAATGAAATGCATTTGCCCTAAATCTTCCTCAGCCTTTTATAACTGTGCATAAATGAAAAAACTCACTTTCTAACCTTGTTTTTTGGTTTCAGGATGAGGGAAAGGACAAGGCTCTACGCTCCTCTCAAGCCTTCTTCTCTCAGCTGCAGGACCAGGTGAAAAGTCAGATCAAAAGTGCAAAGGACCCGTCTTCAAAGAAGAAGAAAAGCAAAGAGCTTTCTGTCAGTAAACTAAAGTTATAGCTGTGATATTTTGTTGTGGATGATCAACTTTTTTTTTTATTGTACAGAGTCCTTTTTATGATAAAACTACAATATATTAATCTGAAAGTCATAAAAAAATAAAGTGTCATTAAAACTTATAACATTAGTGGAATCTTTTATCCTCTTTACAAAAAATGATACGCATACATTGGTACTGGTAAAAAAAAAAAAAGGGTGAGTCAACGCTATTTTACCTCAGCAACTCTGCTGGGACCATGAGGGTTAAGATGATGGAAGGTTGAACCCATCAATCTCCATCTCAAAAACAATCTTCAGCACAAACCACAGATATGTAACATATTAAAGGAAAACCAACAATATGTTTTATTAAGCTTTAGGACACTTCATGTCAGCAAAGATCCCCCACAGCATAACCAAAACCACTGTGTCCTGTTACTGTCGGGGTCAAAAGTTAAGGATTTTCCATCAGTTTGTCACTTGGATTTATATGGTTTTTATTACGTCTCAGTGTTTGGCATATAAAACGTGGGTGCTGATGTGGGGGTGCCATCTTCTGGTGGAGAACAAAACAAACTATCTTTAGAATTTGAAGATGAAACGCAAGTGTATGAATTAAGCTGCTTGACTGAAGCCCATTTCTAAAGGAAATTCTGCAAAACAGAACATTAAGGGTGGCAAAATGCTCACACCCCAAAAGTCAAACATAAAAATAGATTACATTTGTGATTTGTGACAACATTTAATGTCATCTCTGTCTCATCCATTGTAAAATGGTAAGAGTAAGTGGTACATTATTCAATTTTTCTTTGCCAGGTGATTTTACAAATTTTTTATTTTTTTTTGCATATATTTTTGTACACCACTCAGTTTTAGAAACGGGCAATATGAAAAATTTGATTTGATTATTTCCCTTAAAATACACGAATGGAGACAAGTTAACCCAATTGTGCATTTAGGAACAGAAATTTACTAAGTTATCACCACTGCTGTCTGGTCTATATACTGTAAATTATTTTAATCTCTAAAAATTTCACTTGCTTGTAAAATGTTTTCAAGGCCAGATAATGAGATCATGGAAACAGATTTTCCAATGTGCAATAGACAGTACAGAATGTTTATCTTGGATATCATACAGTAAAAGTACGCAATACAATACTAGTTACTAATTAAATACTAGTTATGAATAGTTATGCTTAAAAATACCTCCACCTGTGATTGAAACCAAACCCTAGTGACTCAAGGACCCCGCCCCCTGGAGGTAATTTCCCAACGACGTCACGGAAGATCATTACGGAAGTGAACCAGGCGACGAAACACAGACAGAAACCCAAATAAGTTGGTGTGTACGCTCGACTCACACGTACAGGTGAGTCTCTTTCGCTTTCTTCGCCATCTACTGCGTCCAAATAACTAAACTATCCGGAGTATTCCAGTGTATTTATAAGTTTGTTTATGTTTTGCCAGCGTTGAGCCACAGCAAGGTAGCTAGCGCAAACGGTGACAGGAGACTGCTAACAAAGACTAGCTATCAGTCAGGTTTGGTAACACAGACACGGGTTTGTTGTTCTAAACGTGTTTAAGTACGACGCTGTAGCGAATTACATGGATGAAAAACAACAAGTTTAAAAGATAAGTCGGTAACGTTCAAAGCGCCGTGTCTGCGTCTTGTTAGCTATCCGTCGCGACATGCTAAAGCTACTTGTTCTCAGATGTTAGTCGTTGCTACGTAGTTTTCGTTAGCAAGCTAATTTAATGTTTTGTTGTCGCTATGTTTTCATGTGTGTTGTATTTGTTTGGGGGTAAATCTGCGGAGTCACTGTGTTGGGATGGGTTGGCCATGCTCACATGATTAAATGAGTCACTGGTTCAGAGGTGGGGGTGAGGGCTGGATGGACTCTATAGGTTGAGTTCGGTTGTATGTTTGGGTCTGGATTCTGCTCATTTCAAGCTCTGTTTTTCCACAGACAGCCCACAATGATGCTTGGTGGAGGGTTCAAACCAGAGAGGCTAAGGGTCAACCTTCGACTTGTCATCAACCGACTCAAGCTGCTTGAGAAAAAGAAAAGTGAGTACTGGTTGAATGAAACACGGTGTCCTACTCTCACAGAGTCTTGTTTGTAAAGCGGTTTTATTTTTCTGTCCCTCCCACTAATTATGCTTTTATTTTTCCTCTGCTCCTGTTCCCGAATTTTAAAATGAAGCTGAGCTTGCTCAAAAGGCAAGGAAGGAGATTGCTGATTATCTGTCATCAGGAAAAGATGAGCGGGCACGAATTCGTGTGGAGCACATTATCAGAGAGGACTATCTGGTAGAAGCCATGGAAATCCTGGAGCTTTACTGTGACCTGCTGCTGGCTCGCTTTGGCCTTATTCAGTCAATGAAGTGAGTATTGAAGTACTGAACATTCACAGCATACAAGTAATGTATGTAATTCATTCTTTGTGTTCACACTGTCTCTGTTTCACCTATTAGAGAACTGGATCCTGGCCTACAGGAGGCAGTGTCCACCCTCATCTGGGCAGCACCTCGTCTCCAATCAGAGGTTTCTGAACTAAAAATTGTAAGTCTGTCTAACATAGTCGTGGTCGCATTGCCGACATTATTGAACTAGTTCTATCCGTTTCTGCTAGTCTTGACTCTAAAATCTTCTTTCAGGTGTCTGAACAGCTATGTGCAAAATATAGCAAGGAGTACGGCAAGCTGTGCAGGACAAACCAGATTGGCACAGTCAACGATAGGGTAAGAAGTTTTTTCCAGTGACTGACGGCAAGGCTGTTTAAGAATGCATGAACCTTTCACTGGGTAACCTGTTGCAGCATCTGATCAAATATCTGATATGTTTACAGCTGATGCACAAATTGAGTGTGGAGGCACCTCCCAAGATCTTGGTAGAGCGCTACCTGATAGAGATCGCTAAGAACTATAATGTACCGTATGAACCTGACGCCATGGTCCGGGTAAGAGTTAAAGAATGTCATCGCTCACTATGAAGGATGAAGTTGTGCTTTCTGTGCGTTAACACACTCATCATTCACCCTCGTCTCCGGGCAGCCTGAGGTATGTCAAGGAGAAGAGGCAGATCTGATTGATGTGGACACTGACAGGAAGTCTGGAGGCAGCGGAGGAGGTGGTGGAGGTTTCACTGCTCCTCCTGCTGCTGCTATGCCTATGCCCATGGGAATGCCCATGCCTATGCCCATGCCTATGCCAACAGCCTTCAACTATCCACCTCCCAAAGGAGCTGTAAGTCGTCATATTGACGTCTGATTATTACTAAATCCGCAGGACAGTTTAAAATGCTCAGTAGTTTAGTGACTTAAAACATGTTTATATTACAATAATATCTCTTTAAACAAGTTGTCATCAGGTTTTTGGCCATTAAATTGAAACAAACCGTTCTCACTTAATTTTTTATATCTGCTGTTAAGGTTTGCCCGAGCAGTGCACTAGTACAGAGGTACATGGAATTTTGTTTTTTTAGTTCTGAAACCATCTAAAAACAGTATGTTTCTGTCATGAACAATCTATATGGCAATCAGAACAGTCAGATGTCACTGTGGGCTTTTGTTTGCCTACAGAGAAGTTTGTGGATTAACCTCAGTAATTTCTGTTTTTAGCTACTTAAAATCTTTCGTGTTTGTTGCTGAAAATGGCAATTGTGATGGTATGACAGTGTGGCAATGCTATTAAGAGAAAAATGCAGTGATTAGTGCAGTTAAACATGATATATGGTCTGAAAATACCTGTGTTTTGTGATTCTGTCTTTTGTATGGGATGAAAGATGAACATTTTATATTTGCAGTGAGCCACCCCCTTCACACTTTTTGTTTTCCTCCAGGAACCGTTTAATGTTCCTGTTGGAACCTACAACAACTTCCAGCACCACATGGGAGGAGGGCAGCCCCCTCAGCTGCCCACTTCTCCCCCCACGTATGAGTCCGTAAGTGACTGAACCCCTCCCATCCATGCCCCCTTCCTGTTCCCACAGATGGACAGACGGACAGGGCAGGGAACCACTGAGGGAAGAGCAGTTTATTCAGCTTGCTTCCAGTTTTGCCTGTCCTCCGCACTTTTACACTATTTCTAAGAGTAGGCCCAAATTCTGCTTCATCCGCATGGATGTAGGGAGCATGAAGTGTCAATATTTTAACCTACTAACCCTCTGAGCAGGGCTGAAATGAAGACATGAAAAGGTCAGATCCATTGCTAAGACAGTTTAGGCTAGTTCATTCCTAACATCAATTTTTGTGTCACACACTAAAGGTAATGGTTTCTCAAAAATTCCCTGCCTTTTCTTTTTTCACAATTGGGTTTTACTTCTGCATCCTTGAATGCAATTGTTAATTCTTTCTCAGTACTAACAAATATAATTAGGTTTCAGTATTAGGGTGACATGATGACTAACACATTTACTGTGTTTCAGATTGATGACCTAACTGACAAACCCTCTGTTCCTTCCCAGGCCATAGGTGAGTTCTTTCCACCAGTCACCAAGTGTTAAAGGATAGGACAGATGATCTTTTATATATATTTTTTTTAATCACCAACCAATTCAAATACAAGACTGAAGCCAACAATATGTTAATCATCCTGGCAAAGGTTTTCTCTATTGCTTTGTCTCGGGCAAGCCCAATTAGTCCATCCAAGTTCTTTATTATCGTGTCACTAATAGGAAGTTTTATTAAAGCGTGTGGGCACTGTGGTTTTTAGCAGATGCTACTTGATGAAAGCAAACAGCATATTTGTTGGTTACTCTATTTTAACTCTATCATGAAGCTGACTTGTTGCTTTGGTGAGTGTTGAGTGCAGCTGGACAGTGTATGTGGTATTAATTCGGTACTTCTCGTCGTCATGATTAAACCACCTTACCTAAAGCAATTCTATGACTCTCAGGTGTGAGACCACTGGAGGAATTGCTTGGGATCTAGTCATTGTTGGTTTTAGGTTCTCTATAGTGTGTTTTGACAGGAAGAAAAGCAAAAGATGTTACTAGATTTATCCTTGAAATAATATTGAAAACGTGTCGTCCATATAAGCTCAACACGGTTATTCGTTTAGCTGTTGTATAGACTGCCAGATATGTTGTTGCATAAATTATTATATTTTATTCTCCAGGTCCTGCCTCTAAGTCTGGTCCATTTGACAACAACACTCTTCCAGAACTCCCCTCTGTCCCCGACACACTCCCAACATCGTCCTTTGGCGGAAACCCCACCTCCTCAGATGACATCGACTTTGATGATTTAACGCGGAGGTTTGAGGAGCTGAAGAAGAAGACCTAATTGCTATATGTCTATTCTATACACACACAGACCTGTGTCGTCACCTACGCAGCTCAGAACAGGAAATGGGAAACGTCGGAGGCTCTGAATCAGGTTTTGGTAGATCTCCTCCTCCTTACACGGTGAAGTAATTTGACATAGATATTGAACATACATATATCCTTACCTCATTTATACATGCGACCAGCTTACTGGTTTGGATGCTCACTAACGTCAGTTCTGTTGGCCAGTGAGCCCCACGTGTTTTCATTTCTTTCTTCATGGGATATTCTCTAAATTCTTACATGCAATCATGTAGGTGTCGACCTCTGTTCACTCCGTCTCATTTAAGGTTGCACCGACTTTAATCTTTTTCCATTTGTCTGTGTGATAAAGTATAATCAAATTCAGATTGTAATCGTTGCTTTTCCAGGGGTTTTGGGTCTGACTAATATTTACAGTACATGCCTTGATTCTACTTTGCACATGCTAATGTCGCTGTGATCTTTACCACTGTGTCACTCAGTCCTGTCTCAGACCAGTTAAACCAGCCTGACAGGTCGTCCCACTTCAGTGGGGAATGGGCATTCACGCTCAGTGAAGTCACCACATCATTTCAGAGGCGAAGTTTTACCACCCGGCAATGATTTTCATGAAGGATTTGGGACATGTAGAAGCCATACTCCCATTGTGCAGTTATACAGTTTAGTCACTGTGGAATGGACATTTTTAAACACTCATCACTTACGGATGTTCAAGGAGCATTTATATCAGAAGGAGAGTGTATTTGTGAGTCCTGCGGGAAAAGCTGATGGTGACACAAACCTGTTCTGTTCATCTGTTGCAGGGGTGGTGGGACACAGATGTAAAGTGACAAAAAAAGTGTATGGATATCTGTAATATAATGCACTTACAGTAATATAGATACTTATTTACATGAATGATTTAACTGTACAGCAATAGGACTTTGGTAGCAGGGAGTTGTTCGATATTTGACAAATCTGTTTTATACACACTATCTCCAAATAAAGTTTTTTTTCTCCCTTTTAAATGTCCGTTTTACCAAATACCTGCACTTTTTTATGACTGAAGTACTTAAATTGGAAAACAAAATCCTGAGACAAAAGCAGTCACAAGACAACCTGATTTGAATATATGTAAATTTTGACCCCAGATAATAATAGTTTTGTGTTGTCTCCTGTGATTGTATGCATGGGTCTTATACTGTATGTGCATCACTGCATTTGCCTTAGCTCTCATCTCTCGTCAGAGGCCTTGCCAGTCTGTACCAGGAGGAAGCATTTGTTATCCATCAAGACTGGAGACGTGTGTTGTCTCAGATTACACTTTATACCTAAATACTTTACCCATGACAGATTATCTAAGAAAAAAAGTTAAAATTGGATGGAAAAAACCCCCATCTGTACTGGTAATTGAGGTAGAAGTTTCTGTGGGGAAAAAGGAGTGAGAGGGTTTTGTTGTGTAACCTAACCACACCCAGCTCTACTTGCATGGCAAATGGATGGATACCTTGAATAGAATCTCTGGCGATCTCTGGAGTTATGTTGAAAAGCTTTCTAGCTGAGTGGAAGACACAGTTTACCTATAGGTTGTACATGTGTTGGAGAAAGTAGAGAGGTAATAACACTACTGAACTGTGACCTGCTCTGTCTTTTCTATGTTGGACTGTTCTTTCATGCTAAACTGAAGACACGATATGGTGTCTTTTTGCAAAAAAATAAGAAGTTTTCTTTCCCAATGTATACTGAAATAACAATTTAATAAAACAGTATTTGGAACTGGAACAGCCTTGAGGTCTCTAAACAGTTTCCATCTATTTTTGTAGGCCTTTTTTTTCTCCACTTTCTAATGCTGTCATGTGTAATGAGGACCAGCAGGTGTCATCAATGTAAAGGGAAAGCACTGAAAGAAACACTTCACTCACAGTGACCTAGTTCAGATCTTCTGTTTATGAATGGGTTTTTAAAAATAGTGTGATGTTGAAGGTTAGAAAATCTTTTTACTTCAAGTTACATTTGGCCTGTCCTCATCTGCATCTGTGTAGATCAACGCAGGGTGAATAGTCGTTTATTCACAGTCAGGGGAGGTTGAAGAGTGTCTAAAGCCTCCAGGTCATTAACTTGTTCACCTACCTCTGTTGAATTTTTATCCGTCAGCGTGTTATTGGCATTTGAAAATGAGAATCTTTTTTTATCCACAAGCATAATGGGAAGGAAATTGAGAGCTTTTGAAGTTGTGGAGGTACATTTTGTAGAGAGTCTTTGTCACTCCAGAATTTTGTTTTCAATGCTCAAGTCTGTTTATTGGTGTGTTTTCTATAACCGAGCTAAACATTTATTGACAACACATGAGAATACTTACAAAGTTCTTGGCCTTACCTGAACATACTGGGATAATTCCCATTTTGGGGCATCCGTATACCATAAAGCTTCATATCACTGTCCACAGAACCTGAAATATTTAAATCAAACATAAAAAGAATAGGATGGCCTCAAGCTGGCGTCTCAAAATGTGATCTTCTGTGAAGGGATAGCGAAGTTTTGAGACCGTTATATTTTTTTAAAAATACACAAAATCTTTGTCCTGTGATGTTTTCTGGTAAACCTGAGAACCTTTTGAATTAGCCTCATAGGCCAGTCATTCTTTAAACCAGACACTTTCTTCTAAAGTGATTTACAATCATTCAGCCTATGCAAGAATAAGACCTAAATGCTAACAAAGATCGCTATAGTAAGGCCAAGCAGAAAATAAGTCTTTCTACACTGACATTGAGAAATGCAGAAAAAGCCCAAACTGGAGTAACTAAGGTTCCCTCAGTCGTTTCAAATATTATTCCACTGAAATGACGCATCAAAGCATGTCTTTGTTGTTGGCTTATGATACCATGTTGAGAGGCTGTCTGGTCGATCCAGGTGAGGCTGACGTCACCTGGTTAGACAGGAACTGCTTTTTTAGTGGTGATTGTAAATAATTCAACGTCCTTCCATCCATTAGCTATATCTGCTTTATCCTATGGAGGGTCATGGCGGCCTGTCCCAGCTGACGCAGGGCAAGAGGCGAGGTACAAATAATTAAACAGCAACCTGATTTGAAAACCAGATTATCAGCCATTTTAGTAGAAAGGTACTTTAGGGCAGGCTCAGGCTGTCCAAATGGTTGTGACGAAAAAACACAAACTTAAAATGAATGATTAGTGGAGAATTATTAGACTGATAAGCACTTAGAATTATTTTATTTATATGTAGTGTGCCATTTTCTATTTTTTATCTAGAGCTGGGACTCACCAATCGTAATTTTGCTGTGTGGAGATACAATGACAAAAAGATTCTTGAGCAAAATGTTTTTGAAAAAATATGCTTTTGGTTTATGTTTTTCATATCCAAATAAATCCTCCTTGTAATTCATCATAGAGGAAAGGGATGTACTTCGCATCAGAAAGTTTTCTTAGATTCTTTCTAGGTTTCTGTCTGTGCTGTTCCCATCTTTAGCTCTTTCAAACCAGTGATCACTGACTTATGTAAAACAGAGATGTCACCACAGACATTAGACTTAAAACTCCATTGTGCTGTAAAATATAAAGAAGTTTACACTTCACTGAGGCTTAATCAGCAGAGTGTGAATTCATTCAGGAGAGACTTTATTGCGATGGACATAAGTAAAAGTTACACACTTCAGCTTTAAGTAATCGGAGTTGAAATCTTTTTATGATTAAAACTGGAGTTTCTAGTTCAGCAACCTGTTCGCAACCATCTGCATCTTGTTGCATGTTTTAGAGTGTCATCTACCTTTCAATTTAAAAGTTTGCTAAACAGTATGTATGCAAAGAAAACTTTGATATTTAGGTGCAGTAAAATATGACTGAAATTTCACTTTGTTGTTACCATGCTGGTCAAAATGACTTCTGATGTATGATGAGTTTTTGTTAAACTTCAGATTTATACATAAGCAGTCTACTGACCAATTGAAAATGTGATAATTGCCAATATACTTTAATTTAGTATACATTTAGATCTGTATGTCTGCAGCTTTTTAGTGAAAAGTCATGGAGGGATTCAATGCAATAGATTTTATTGATTTTCAAATTCGCACATATGTTACATATAGAATCTACAAAGGAAACCAAAAGAAATAAATAAGTCGGTCGTTTATGATTACATAACAGCGCAGCAGCTCTAAGACAGGACATTAAAGTGTCTACAGATCTGCTTGTAATCCCTGCTCAGAAGCACAAACTTGAATGTAGTCAGCTCTGTTACATAAATCATTCAGAGGGCGCACAGACCCAATCTCATAGAAGCAGGCATGAAAGATGAAAAGGGATGACATGCACTTCCAGCATGTATTATAGTGACACAAGTGAAATGAAAAACGTAATCAATTAACCATTAGCTCTCATATATGAAATTACATAAAAGCACCTTCCCACTCTTCTTCATAAGTCTATGCTCATTCATAATCAATGGCTGGCTGTCATTCGCTGTGCTGTAAAGGCACGCTGACAGCAGCTGGCTGCAGCTTTTAGGAGTCTTTGAATGTGGATCAAATCAATATTTTGAAAATATGTTAGCTGCAAATAATTCAGTGCCAACAAAAAAAATTAAATATTAATGATTTATCATTTTCACGCTAAAACAAGAAGAATTCAATGTTTCCCAACATTTCATGCAGTGGAAGAGCCTTTAAAATGTCTTAATAATCATAATGCAACAATAAAACTGTTAAATGATGAGTAAATATGCATTTCTTTGCAGATAATGCTGCTATTCTATATGTGTCAGGTATTTCGATATAAGCTTCTGCTCTATTACTTGATGACTATGCTTACTTCATTTGATTACGGGCAGTTTTTCCGACTAAAATAACTGATAAATCACACAGTTTTTGACATTTAAAAGCCTCAGTGACTCTTTCTACTCATTTTGTGCCCTGACATTGAATAAACAATGCAGAAATATGTTTAAAATAAGCCCCCAAAGTTCTTCTTTATTTACACACAAATCATCCTCAAGACTTTGGCATGCAAGAGCAGCTATTTAATCCCCCATTTACTTTGACTCACCACTCTAGAAAACTTTCTCAGGCACCGGAAACTCTGTACACATGCGAAACAACAGATTGCGTTATATAATTCAGAAAGTAAAACTTCCAATAAGTGCAAAAGGGTGTTTAGGAAGCGAGGGTGGCGTGGATTGCAGCTGCACCCGTCAGAGAAGGCAGCGTCCAGGCTAAATGCAGCGTCCTCACAGCGTGTCCCTGCCAGAGTACCGTCTACACTTCTCCTGTTGATCTGTTAAATAGAGAAGATGCTGCAGTGAGACTAAATGTACTTTACTCCTGTTCAGCTAAAGAAACAGTACATTGATACATTTAAGAGAAAGGAGTTACTGGGAGGAGTAGAAAACTAAAAGGGCTGCTAGTTTACAGTTGTGAGCAGATATCTTTGCAGGGTGATACTTGTGATTACATAAGAGCTCTCTGCAGTCAACCTGAAATACAACAAAAGGCTTTGTGAAATATAAAGAAGTAGTTTGGACTAAACAATGTGTGTGTTAAATGAAATTTGGAGGCTATCTTTTGTTGCTTCACAGGCTTTTCTGCTGTTGTATACATACATATTTTTGCTTTTTTTTTCAGTTTTAGTTGTAGAAGGTATTCCATATTTTATGAAAGCTTTTTCGCTGAAGTGAAAAGCTGGAGAACAGATATTTTAAAGTGCATTAAAACCACTAAAGTTGCAGTAAAAGTGTTACTTCAGACTCTCAAAATGTCTTTAGACCTCCAAAGCCAAATTTTTAAGCACTTGAGGTCAAAGGAAACAAGATGCATCTTTTGGTTTGATGGAGTTAACATGACAGCATTTACTTATTTTAGACAACCAGCAATTGCAGAGCAATACTCTTTTTTTGGAATTGTGTCTTTTGCTACCAGATACATGAATACGATTCTAAGATTGATTGCTTTGTGCTTGGATTTTTTTATCTATGCAAAGCTAATATGCTTGTTACGCTGCATTACATAACTTTACAGATAGCAGACAAACACAGATTATTTACAAATACAATTCCAGCTGTCTTCCAGCCTTCACAGAGGAACCTGCCACCATTCTGGTTGCACGGGGGCTGAATAATGTCTTTCTTACCTAACATCACTTGCTCAACTTCCTCACTCTCCTCTACAGCGACAGGCTTCAGCAGCAGGGCAAAGATCACAGCAACGCCTATCACCTGTGAACAACAAGCCACAGACAGATCTAGTGAGGACCCTTTAAACAAATTGCAATAATCTAGCAAAAGCAACATGCCTTTACACACACATTGCCCAATAATTAGTGTAAAACAATGCAGGTTTTAGATAAACTACCTTTACTTTTGAATAGGATTCGTTTGATGCATTTAAAGTTGGGATGTTGGCATAAAAGTGTCGGTCAATATCGTGATCGTTTTTTGTTTGTTTTTTGCCTCTCATGAAAATCGATAAAATAATGCCTGGATTTCGCCGGCATTTACCGGTGCGCAAATGATAACATCATCAAACTATAGACTTATAGATGGAGGGAGAGTGTGAATTATTGTTTGAGACAATTAAAAATAAATAAATATGGCATTTTTTTCCCCCATAACTTAAGTTGAAGTAGTTTTCTTATTTTGCACAGACAATGTTTATATTTGGAAGGCCTTGTTGCATTTGAGAATGCATCCAATGGGGCATCACAATAAAATTAGACATGATGTGTTGATTCCACGACAGAAGATATGTGATGTTACTTAAAATTAGATAAATAGCCCACATATATCGGCATCGGTTGATATCGGAATCAGAAATTGAGAGTTGGATTTTATCGGTATATCGGTTATTGGCAAAGAAGCTAATATCCGCCATCCCTACTTTAAAGTGTTTGTGTCTCTACCCACCTTCAGAGGCTGCAGTATGAAGATGCTCTGGAAGAGCGAGAGGCCCAGAGACATGACCCACTTGATGGACTTTTCTTTGCCGTACTGAAAGCCGTACAACAGGGTGAAGTAAGTGGATATGGCACTGATGGACAGCAACAGGAACCAGCCCAGGAAAACACACCACCAAGGCAGCCAGAAGCCCGCCGACCTCTTCTTCTTCGTCTTCACAGGAGGCGGGCTGCACCGACAACAAGCAGAGTACAGAAGACAAGACATTCCAGTTAAATCAAATCAGTAACAGTTGGCTATTTACTGATACTTTTGTTCCCGGTCGGTTGGCTGGAGTGCTGACCAGGAGGCCAGGTGGCAGCTGAAAACCATCTCAGCTTTGCGAACCAGCAGGTTGGTGAGGCTGAGGACTTGCTGGTATTCCTGTACACTCGGGAAGTTTTTAGCGTCCAGTTTCTCCAGACACATGAGGAGGTGACTCAGACCAGCCAGGAGGAACTTGCTGCAGTAAACCAAGTGGAGGTCACTCTCAGTCTCCCCTGCAACAGTGGTAGATACAGATCAGTGTGTGACAACTGTACATTTTACTGTGCAGCATTTCCCTGCAACAGCTTGAACTTTCTGTTTTTAAGAGGAAAGGTGTATGTTTGTCCTCGTTACACATAACAGAAAAGTGCAGAGGGAAATTCTGCATCTAAAATGTCAGTTAAATAAAAATGCATGGGTGTGAGTAGTGTGCTCTGAGTGAAATGATGGACTTTAAAGGATAAGTCTGGTGATATTCTGTTTTCTCTGCATCAACATCAGTAACTCACACTGTTGCTCTGACTGACATGCTTCCTCGTTATTCTGAGCATGAACACTCAGGTATTATTTTAAATTAGTCCGCTGCTTTGAATATTCACTACTCCACCACGTCTTCAGCTGCAGTTTTCTTCTAAAAATGCACCATTTGCTCATGTTTAAGCATGTTTTCAGAAAATCTGCATTTCACTGTTGTTTTAGGGATGAAATTAACCTTTTTAAAAATTAAAAGTATTTGTGACCCCCTTTTCAAAATTCATGTCTTCAGGAAATAATTGGTGAACAGCGATGACTAAAAGGCTGAAGATGTTGGGGAGTGTTGAGAGGGACTGCATGTTGTCTTGGTTTGGTCTTTGAATGGGATGTGTTGATAAAAAATATACAATTTTGCCTTTAAACTTGTATTGATCAGGATATATTTATGCTCTAATAGCTTAATGCTTATTTATTTTTTTTGCCTTAATTTGAATGTTTAACAGAAGAAACACTTGACTGTCTTTTCCATCCACTTTATCAAGTCAGGCTAATGGAAGGTGTTTAATGTTTACTATATTTTATTTAAATATGAACAAAATATTATAAAAACTACCTTGCATATTCTGTAGAAATGTATGCAGGCTGTCCAAGGCAGGACAGAGGTGATCAGCAGACTCCAGTCTCTGTATCTCTGATATCTTGTTTCTTGAACTCCCACTCACTAAAGAAACTAACTCCTCTGTAGTCTAGTAGGGAAGAACAACAAATACCAAATTAAACATATATGCTATTTTATCAACTACATAGAGAAATGTATATTATAAAATAAATATACAGACGTCAAGCCACACAGCTTTCTTGAAATGACGGCAGCATAAACTGAACACAAAACATTTTTCTGCTCTTACAAGGTCAGTGATGAGGCAAGTGTGCTTCATCAGATAAATGCACAAAACAAGTAATCACAGAAATGACATAACGCAAAACAAACCTTCAGAACACTTGGTAGAGTAACTGCGGCAGGCCTGAAGTTTTCCTCAGAGTTGTCTTTTTTGGTTTTGGAGATGATGCGAGGCCGGATGCTTCGGAAGATGGTGATGATGAGAATGTTGATTGGGAACATGAGGAGACCGCTCTGCACTCCCACCATGAACTCCTGCCAAGTGAAGTGCAGTGAACCTGGACCGATATGAAAAGGAAGACACAATGTTCAACTGAAAAACAGGTCCAGCCAATAACATCCAAACACTGCAGCATCAGGTAGTCCCATCAGTCCCAACTATAACACCTAATAAAGATACATTGTTTTTTTTTTATATATAGTTTACACTTACAAAAAAAATACTAAATGTTTTGGTAATAAAAAGAATTCAGAAGTTTTCCCCTTTTGGATCATTATCAAATTAATTTGGCTTTTTGACAAGAATTTACAAAAAAGGGCTCTGTCATGTCCAAGTGAAAGCAGATTACTGCAAAGTAATATTGATAAATTAAAAATTGCATGGAGGAGGGGATAATTATAATAGGAAATCACCTATTTTACATTTTGTGTTTTTAGGCAATCGGCACTACATGGTACAAATCTGTTTTTGCTTTGACAACTGCATAGATCTGTACATTCGAGAATTCTATCTTAGCTCTGTCAAGCCATGGTGAATGGATTTTTTTCATAGATGCACAGAGATGAGTCATTAAGGGTTCAAAAATGTGTGAATTAATACTTCAGCCATGCAGATCGTTGAAATCTTTCATATGATGTGACAACTTCCTCAGAAAATCAGAGTTAAATGCCATGTTCATGCGTTTTAATAAAATAAACAATTACTTCATTTAATCTTACCTCCTAAAAACACATGCTGAATTGGATTTGTATGCAGGCATTTGCCATCCATCTATTCGTTAATGTTTTATTTTAGCTAACAGGTAGTACAATAAAATGTAGACTGTAACACACACATTTAGGCAGTGTGGATGTAGAACCACTGTTGTACTTTCTTCCCTACATTCCATGTTCCGTTCAATTCCTGCTGCAATTACTGCGCTGATGCTTCTATAGTTTAACATATTTCAGTTACACATGAGAACGCAGAGGCATCAAAAGATAACAGAACAATTAACATGTTAATCAAATTCCATGTACCGCTTCAGCTCATATGCTGGCTTCAACTTTTCACCTTTAATCCAAACCTCTGAAACCTAAAAATATATTACATTTTAGATATTTTAGATAATATCTAAACTACAGTTGTGACCTCATGTCCTAGAGACTAAACCTCTGAGCATCAACAAGCATCTGTCACTAAAAGTGTCATGATCAGCAGTCACTTGAGCGATAAAATTTACACACTGAGTCGTTTTCCCTTTTCCATGAAACTCCAAAGGTAATAGGCCTAAGATCGAGCTAATATAACTGAAAAACTCTACAGTCACCTAATGAGAAGAGCACTGGTGAGTTGGGATCTACAGGAATGTTCCAGAAGGCGATGTTGATGGCCATGGTGCACAGGAGGAGGCTCATGCAGCAGGAAACCCTCTGGGCTCGAGTGAACGGACTGCGTGAAGGAGGATCCACTATGGACACCCAGATGTGCTCATCCCTGAAGCCGGTTGAGGTTCTGCTCTGGAAGATGTTCCTAACAGAGAAAATAGACGATAATCAGTTAACACAACATTCTTAGGAGCTAGGATAGTTTATTTCAGCAGTGCAAAAGTTCCCCAACTCTGACCTGAAGCTGGCAATCTCGTTGTTCTTCGCAGCATTGAAGGTTTTCTTGGTCAAGCCTTCTCCTCGGTCAGTACTCAGCCAGCAGTTACAAAAGAACTGATACACCTGTCGTGTCTGGAGGTCTTGTACGGTTATCTTGCTTATATACCTTTTTATTAGGAAAATGATAAATATTTCATATTAACCATATGGGTAATTTCAAGTGAGAAAAGCAAATGTTAATCTCTGAGCTACACAAGGAAGCGTCTCAAGCTGAGAGCACCAAATGACAGCAAAATGTAAAGACATCTACATGCATATTATGTATGTTATGCATTTTACTTTGATGTTTTCATTTATCTGTACAAAGAGATTTGTTGCCTGCAGCTACAGCCAGTATTGGAATAGGATGAAATTACGACAAAGAAATCATGATATTACCAAATCATACCAGAAGCAAAGGTAGAATCAACCTTTGATGCCACATTGGTCATAGCGTCTTACTGGAACTGCAGTTGCCCAAAGCATTTCATGCAATTCAAATCCTATTTCTATATTACAGTAGAGCTTTTATCTATCTCCTGCAAACGTGTGCATTTACATGCGTGCAGTGTGCTCACAGTGTATAACAAGACCTGGTAACACGGCTGTGCTAAACGATAAGGCAGGCCTGACATTTCAAGGTGTCACTTTGAGGAAACAGACTAGAACGGCAACAAATGTGACCTGTACGAAGCCCTGACAACTACGATTACAGACTTACACTGACACCTGCCAGACAGACACATGTCCAGGGCAGAGCTGAATCAATCCAAGCATAAAAACACACAATTTGTAAGAAAAACTTTACTTAAAAATTACATAAAACTAGAGGTATGCCATTTTCAAGTGGACAGCTTTGGGTAATTTCTGTATATGAAGGGATGAAAGTACTTTCTTTCTATTGGAGGCACTGTGCTCTTATCTAATGTGATACTAAATGCATAATTGACCACTGAAATATACTCAGCATCTAAAGTACCATGATGGGTGACCTCCAGTGTTGTCGTGCTGCAGCCTGACGTTTCGCACTTCTCCCAGTGGGAAGGGTGTGGCCAACACAAACATATCGACCGCTCCCCGCTCAAACACCGGCTTGTCAGTATCCGTCAGGTTGTGTATGGTGCTCTCTCCCTCCGCGCCAATCAGCTTCACCGTGACCTGCAGAAAAGCACAGCACACTGATAAAATAATTCTGGATACATGCATCAGTGACCCAGACAGCAGAGGACCACACTAGTTTGGTCTACATACTACAAATTGTGTATACTTACCATACGAGTTTTGTACAATTTTTTTCAAACAAACCATAGATTTAGAATCTTTTCCAACCTGGTTTCCATTTATTTTGGTACCTTTTGAAATGAACTAAAAGCAGCATTTGATAAGTGAGCATTTATTTGTTATGTGTGATTAAGAATATTCTGGAACACAAAATCCTTCAGACATCATAAATGTAACCCCCCATTTTTAATGCCAATGCCATCATGCCATTATGAGGCATTCAAGTGTCAATGAGAAGTTCTGACATCAGAGACTTGTTAAATGGCCGAAAACAATGTTCACTAATGTATCAACTTTTTTGGAAAACATTATTCAGATTTGTAATTATAAGAGCATTAAAGGTGGCTTGCTTGCTCTATTCTTCCCCTAAAACCTAAAAAAAAAAACCCCAAACTATTCTTTAGGGACACATAAGGGCACATTGTTCTTTCCACAATTGCCATGTTTGCTTGATGTGCGCCTTCTGGATTGGACGAGACTTTGAATCAAGATTATAAAACAATCCTTGCTTCCCTCGTTTTCGTGTAAAAGTTTAGCATCAGCTATATTAATACTGTAACTTGAACTGAAGCCTCTGGCTGTTTGGAAGACAGAAGAAACAATAATTAATCTGAATTCTACAAATCTGTGAAAACATACAAAACAATCAGCAGTTCTTTGAGACAAGTTGTAACTAAATACAGTCAGGAAATGAATCAATCTCTGAGCAATTTTAATTTCTGATAATAAATTAGATTAAAAAAAGAAATAAAGACTCTTACATTAGCTGAGGTCCCAGCTCCTTTGCGATGCCCAGTTTGGACACCGATCAGGTAGTTATACTGAGCACCAGCGTGATTGTCCTCCAGCAGGGTCATCTTCCGCTGATTATGCAAAACAAAACATTGTGGTGCATGAATGAGTTATTTTCCAAACAAAGTCCACAGTTCAACAATGACAATCAGGACACTCTGGTTTAACATTCTGAGGTGATGTAAATAGTTTGGTGTTTGGCTTTCTGATGCGACCTGCTAAGTTCCTACTCATCTGTACGTTATAACAGTGCATGGTGGGCTGAAATCGCACACAAAGCCTGCTGTATGAGGCCTTTCAGAGGAGACCGACCTTAGAGCGCGCCCTGCGATCAGCATAGCAGGCCCACAGCAGAGTGATCAGGTAGAGGCCAAAGAAAGCACACAGCAGGGCCAGGACCACGAAATTCTCATTCACAGTGGCAAACAACTCGGCTGTGCGAGATACGTCAACGTAGTTCGGCATCACGAAGAAGGAGCTCCCAAACAGCGTGAGGTGGTTACACAGACACTGCGTTCGCTCTGGGGTGCTTTTGTCTCCGACCTAAGAGGAAAACAGCACATCACTCTCTGCTACGAAGCAATACAGCCACGATATCCAACTTTATCCTTGTGCAGCCTTACCATGCAGCCAGCAGTGCTCCATTTCACCTTGTCTACGTCCCAGTACAAGCACTTGCTCATAAAAGAAGTGATCTTCAGTGTCAAACCTGGCACCCATGTGGAATTGTAGAGTCTGGCGTCAACATAGTAGGTCCCAGGTGTGTAACGTGTCATCTCTGGTGTTATCATAAACCGATAGCCTCCTGAAACAAGAATTTGCAAATATGTGAATTTATACTCCAAGAACCAACTGAATGAATCTTCTTGCAGTCACAGAGGATTTAAAATACCTCAGTAATGTTAAACTCAACTAGAATGTGACAGCAATCAGGTCACACAGGAAGATCAGTATGCTAGAGGAGGTTGTTACCTTTGCGGGTCAAGATGGTTGAGTTGCTGGAGTTAGAGGCATCAGGTGATCCGAGAGCAAATTTCACAGCCAGTGACACGTCGACGCTGGCTTCCACAGTGACGAAAACGGTCATATACGGGTCTGTAATGTTGACTTCAGTCACCGATTTTTTGTTATTTTCCAACACAACAGTGGTGTTCAGCAGTTCTGAAGCATTGGGACGAGGCAAAAAGATCTGGAGGAGAAAGAAAGGATAGGGCCTTGATAAGAATGTCCGACTGCAGGTGTTTGTGCTCAACAAGAAGGTTTAAAATTAGAATGTGAAGCAAAAGTTCACAGTCAGGAAAAGGAACCATCAGGGATTTTTTTTTTTACACAGCCCTCTTTTAGTAAGTGAGCCTCCCAGTATGAGCCACTGTTTACTTTTCTTAAATCACATATTGTCAGGTCATATGTAGTTTTGTGGGGATAAATCTACTACAGTGATCAAAGACAAACACTTTTAAAAATGAAAATAGTCATAAAAGAAATCCTGGCATAGTTACTGTTGCCAGCTTTACCTCAAAAGTGTGGCTAAATGGGCAAAATGGACGATTATTTAGAGTGTATTTGTCTCGCCTTTGACTTTAATAGTGATACACATCATTCATAGTAGAGATGGAGGCTTGAAAATCCCAATATTTAATTTATATAACATGATATTCATATTTTTGGACTATAGCACTAATTAAAACATTTGGGGGTGTCATAACAAAAAATAACAATACATATTTTCCTATTTACAATAGTTATGTGTTGACTACTCTTTCTCCCTAACATTTTGAATGGACAGTTCCTGTGTTCTGTGTTGTGTTCATCGGTGTTAACTCCATTGTTGTGGTTTCCAAGCTTTTTTTTCTTCATTGTCAAGGAGGAGCTTCATGTTTTGTGCAGGTACTGTTACTGTTACTGCCATTATTATACTTGCACTGCCAGGAGGCACCATAGTAATTGCTTGCAAAAAAAAGTGTCACCTAAAGTAAATAGCGCTAGAATTCTGATGACACAGTAGCCAGTTTTCATGCCGACTTTACCTCAATCATCTCTGACAGGTTTTGCATCTTAATCTCTGACGTTCCATCGTTAAGCAACACGCTGCAAACAATTCCGCTTATGTTGTCATCAGATGGATGAGGGTTAACTGAGAAAGTGGCAAGCTAAAAAGGAGAGAAGCTTTGTTAAAAAGGTTGGAGACAACAACAAAGATGCAAACACGTGTGATATTAATAACAACACACACTGACCTGAGTGGTGATTGGGCCTGACTTTCCAATGTGTGGACTCAGTGCTTCAAATGAGGGCAGCTTAACGTATTCACCCTCTTCCTCTGAACCCAGGACTTGATTGCCGAGTTCAGCTGGCTTCAGCCTGATGGCAGAGAAAATCTAATTTGTATCTAACAGTTTTTAAAGACAAGACAAGTGATAATCTGAAACAAAAACACCAACCTGTCCTGATAAATGGTGCCTGTTGGGTACTCGAAAACTGTCTTTTTATTACCCGTCAGGATAGAAAGTTGCCGAAAAATCTCAATGACATCCTCAAAGAAGGACTAGGGAGGAAAAACGCGGCATCACATGACTGTGGTAGCTAAAGCAGTAACATGGCACTGTGTGCAGGAGGGTGATGTTATATAGTTATCAGAATTTACCTCACGGTTTGGGTTGACATCAGCATCACATTTTGCCACTGAGAGAAACAGGATGGCAGAGCAACAGTTGTAAATGTGCTTGATGATGTTGTCATTTTCTAGAGCAAACTCTGGAGTCAGTTTTTGAGTGCCGTCCATCAAATACTGAACAAATTTGTCCTGTGAGAATGAGAACCAGACAAAATTAAGCATGGTATAGCATACGGACAAAATGGAACCACATTGACGTAGTTGCCACAGGCTTTCCAAAATAAAGGTACAGACCCTGTTGTTATCTGTTGGCTCCCCAGGAGTTGTTTCAATTCGCAGTAGTTCTTTGTCTGCTTCCTGTTTCACAAAAACAGCACTTGTAAAATTTGGAGTATAATTAACAAAAGCTCATTTTTTGTTCAGTTTAGCACTCTTCATAATTCACAAGTCAAAGAAGATGTATGTAAAGTTAGTGAAACTTCTCTCACCTCGAGTAGCTTGGTAATGTCCGCGACATTCTTACCCATGAGGTTTACATCCCTCTTGGGCCCTGAAATCAAAGTGGGTTTGAAAAGTGGAGAAAGAAAAAGTCAGAAGATACGTAAACTCGTCTTTATGGGTGCTGAATGCAAAGAAAAATAATGTTTCAATCTAACTTACGAGATCTGGTTGGATGACTGGATGTCACTGTATTCTGTGAAGAGAACATATGCAAATTAGGCCTTAAGGTTTACATGGCTTCTTACTGATTAAATGTGTGAAATTGTGTCTCTTACCGATGCATTTGATGGAGGCCGCAGAACTTTAAAGCAAGAGTGACACAAGAGTGAAATATGGAAATTAAATGATGACAAAAATCAGTCAGTTGTTAAGAATGAAAGAAGAAAGGAAAACACGCAGCGTTAAAGCAGTGATTTGGACGTACTGTGGGTGCAGAGGAAGCCTCGTCTCTGGTTGCAATCAGATGCTTTGAGCTGAAGAGGATTCAGCTTCATGTATGTGCAGAAGTCCTTTGAAACGCCATTTACTGTTACGTAAAAAACAAATGTGTGCAAAGAAACACACGGCATGAGGGAAGCTGACTTGTTGAGACAGATTCTCAAGAAGCGCCACTGTCTACTACAATCATTAGGACTGAACCATCAACTGTATCAATTAATCTACCAATTATTTTTCAGAAAAATCAAAAGAGAGTAAAGAAGTCCGTTCCCAAAACGTCTGTGTAAGGTCTCGCTATTGCTTGTTTTGTCCAAGAAATTATCCAAACTCTCATGTCTTGGAAGTTGAAAGAACATACTTGACATTTTTGCCTGATGAATGATTTATTGCCTAATAAATTAGAATTACTTGAACTTCCCTCAGGATTAATAAAGTATCTATCTATCTATCTATCTATCTATCTATCTATCTATCTATCTATCTATCTATCTATCTATCTATCTATCTATCTATCTAAATTAATTAACAAACTTGTCAGCTATTTTATTTTGTTTTGACACATAAAAAATATTAAAATCCTCCAAAGGAAAGCATTCAAAAATATTAAAATCCACTTTGTGTTCACACCACAAAAATTCAAATGAAACCCAGCCTTACTCGTAGCACGAGAAAGTCATCAGCCTTCCTTAGGTTCATGACATAATTCTGTGTTTTGTTTTCTATTTCTCATGTGTTCCTTTTCTTTCTTACTGAAAAACCTTCAGCCACAATACCGCTACTGATGAACCAAACCAAACAACCTGAAAAGTCTTTTTTTTTTTTTTAATTGCCTTAGCTGTACATCTCTGCATGTAAAGGCCATAACAGAGGGGATGAGATGGACACTTTTTGATTTTAAAGATCACAAGCCAAAGAGACAATAAATTGGAATAGAGAAAAATACCACAATAAAACAAAAGCCACTCACTTGTAGTGGGTCTCTGGACATCTCCTCTGACTCCCTCTCCAAGCCACCAAGTGAAGTTTCCAGTGTTTTTCTCTCTGCTGATGCCATTCAGGAAGGTTTTGATGGGGCTGTTGATCATCTTCAGGAGTTGTCCTTCTTGCTCCTCACAGCTGCTTCTGGCTTCAGACCAAGTGTACGACTCATTAACAAACTCAAAGCAGGCATTCTTGAAAACAAATTCACACTTGCACTGATGACAGGCCTCAGACTTTTCAGGTGCGAATAGAAATCCAACTGAAATCCACAAAAAGACGCATGTTCGAACAAACGTATCCATTGTTTTGATAAAGCACAGAGCCAAAGCACATAGTGCTGCAGGGACTGTGGCTGGAACAACAACTGAGCAAGGACACTTGGATCCGTGACATGAAAATTAGAGAGCTTTCTCCAGAAAAACTCTGCATACGTTCCCAGTCCATTAGGAAAATCACTGGAGACACACAAACAAGATGCAAAGTGAAGGAGACATACTCTCACTGAAGATCACACAAGCAGATCTTCAGTCTGAGCAGCACAATTTAAACTTTTTATTAGGAGTTAAGATGGAAAACACTTTGTTTATTATGTTTGGTATTTATTCTAATGATAATTGCTTTAAAACCTAAATCACCACACATATTCACTGTGTTCATTTAGAAGCACATTGATGGAGTTTCCCTCCTCCCGATCAAACCGCGGATTGAAGTATCGCGAGAAGATAAGCAGGAAGCTGAGGAAGCGTGTGTTTGTGTAACATGTTAGGAAAGGCGACCAGTGCCCTTTAGTGCAATGACAAAACTGCATACATGGCGGGACGATTGAAGGTAATTTCAGACACAGTGTTTTATGTTTTTGTTCTGCAGAATGAGATGATTTTAAACGACACGTGTTTTCCTGTTTGCTCGCGTGGTTTGATGGTAGCGTTAAACCAGGAAACACTGTAGCTTCAGCCTGCACGGACTTTGCATGTTACCACAGAAACACATACAGGCTGCAAACACTGTTACCTGCAGCTTATATTTTTGTAGTAATCGCCTCATTTCTGCATTAGTGTGGTGATTTGTGAGAATATGTTCTCAAGAAAGTAATAATCTGCTGGGAAAAGCGACTAAAACTGTTGTTACATCAGCCTTGTCTCACCTTACTGAGCTGTTTTTCACATTTTACAGTAAAGAGATGTCAATTCGTCAAGCACCTTTGAATGCACATTAGTTACTATACTGATGGTGAAAATCGTTAAAGCTGAGCAATCAGTCCAGGAGTCCAAAATGGTGATTCTTAAAGAACTTAAAAATGCGTACATACATGCTGTCATCTGCTCTTGTTATGGAATAATTCTTTACACTAATGTACATACCAGGATCTTGCAATCAAAGAATGCCTTGGCATTATTTCATAAAGATATCTTAAGCTACTCTGTCTTCTTAAACCAGTTTAAATTTTAGATTAATTTAACACAAGCAGGACAGTTTCAGCATAAATAAAGAATTGTTTTAAGCAAATTAAAGTAAAACACTTGAGTCTTTGACCCCTACAGTGATGACCTCTGGTGGCTCTTTTAGACAACAAAGAGGAGATTTTAACTCATGATGAAACATTTCTAGGATCCAGGATGACAGAGTCCTCATCCATGGGTCACATGGGGTCAATGAATGACTAAATCATAAAAATGGTGTCAATCATATACTGTAGCCCTTATTTCCAGACCTCAAACTAATTATATGCATATGGAAGATTTTAGACTGACATGTTAAACACTGTCACCATCATCATCATCATCAAACACCAACTGAGGGAATATCTTTTAGAAGTGGAGTTCAGAGACTTAGAGAATCAATGCCAATGTGCACTATAGTTGTTCTGGCTGCACATAGCGCTACTATCTTACTAAGACACTTTAGATATATATTATTTTTTCCTTTAACGTGACAATTAAGCGTATTTTCACAAAGAAACTAGTCACCGACCTCTGTCAGATTACAAAGCTAGATTACTGTGATGTTATGCTACTCATGTGTCTTTTGTGTTGTTACGCTCTTCATGGTGTCAGCTCTGTATTTAAGTTTCAACAAAATCTTATTTTATACAAGATTTTTCAAATAGAACTTTTCCATGGCCCACATTTGAATTTGTCCTGCCAGGAACAACAAGTGTGATTAATTTTGTTGGTGGTGCTCCTCTGTGTTCGATTTGACTTCCTGTGTTCAAAGACATAATATGATGTGTGACAGTCTGCAATTTTTCTTGTGAACTGCCACTTTTCTTTCTAAATATCGGCTGTTTATTCAACAAGACTCTGTATGCCAACACAGGTTCTCTGCAAACTTGACAGCAGTCCAGTCAGACTAATGAATGTTTGAAATGACATTTTTCCTTCCATTTCCATTTTTATTTCCTCTTGGAAACAGAAACAGTTGAAAGAAGCCGTGAAGGTCATCAGCTCAGGTAGCCTTCTGTTTGCTTCCTACCTCACTGTGGTTGGAGATGAGCGTTTCTATGCCAACCAGCTGATGCCCCTGCTGCAGAGGATTGTGGGGGCAGAGACGGCACATGTGTTGGCAGTGAAGACGATCGGTCTGGGTCTGGTGCCTCTGAACCGCTACCAGGACCCCGCATCATTGGTAAGCATGTCCCGTACCGCCTCCTCAGTGGACTGGGCAGTTTCTATAACTGATACAAGACTTTGTTGTGTTTTTTATTGCGTCTCTACAGGAAGTGAACGTCCTCGGATTAAAGTTCAAGAACCCTGTTGGGATTGCGGCAGGCTTCGACAAGCACGGCGAGGCAGTGGACGGCTTGTACAAACTGGGCTTCGGCTTTGTTGAAGTTGGGACGATCACTCCCAAACCACAGGACGGGAACCCCAAACCTCGCGTGTTTCGACTCTCTGCAGATAAGGCGATTATAAACAGGTACGTTTCAGGGAGGCTTCATTCTTGTCAGTGCTCCAGCTGGAAAACAAAGTTCTGCTGTCTGGTCTGTTTGTTCCACCATACTCAAACTATTGCAGTCTGGTTGTATATGTTCCTCCTTCACTGAGGCTTTAATGTTCAGTTTTTTTTAACCATGTCAAAGAGGTGCTGATGCTACTTTATGGCCACTTCAGAGATGGGAATTTTCTGTGTTACGAATTCTACTGAAACATATTTGCAGGGCTGCTGTGTGTATCCAGTGTACTGGAAAATGTATAAATTAGTAACCATGTTTTGCTGTCACAGTGTTTTTATGTAAATATGAAATGTTTTCTTTATTTCTCACTGTTTCAATGGCATTTAGATGCTTTTTTTGTAAAAATGTAACGTTCTATTGCAAAATATTGGAAAATAATCTTGAAGCAGTTATTGCATTAATTTACAATGTAGTTAATTTGAGATTTTTTTTAACAATATGTCAGCTTTAAAAGCTAAAACTTTTCTTTCACTCTTGGTGGAGCACAGAGATGCTGGATTTACCAGTGAGTGGTCCCAATTCATGACTCATTTTATTTATTTTCTATGCTTTACTACCACAAATGATTGTTTTGTTAGTCAGTTTATTAGTAAATGATGACAGTATAAGAGTTTCATTATTCTTAATTTATGTTAAAAACAGAACAGACCGAAACTGAGAGCAGAGACAGTAATGGCAATGTTTGTTATTACTTTATTCTGTGTGTTCAAAGAAATATTCTGCCTACAGGATTACTACTACTGCAGGGTTCACATTTGCAAAACTATAAATAAGTGTTCACAGGTTTGTCTAATTATTCATGAAAGTATAATTTGTAGCACAGATTGAACTAAATTAACTTTTGTATTTCTGTCAAATTAAGCAGTAAAATGGGCCATTTATGATAATTTATGAAAATTTATCTTCATGAGTCGTTGTCAGTTTACCTGAGAATGAATTCCAACATCTCTGACACAGTTTCTGTAAAATTAGTTGTTACTTTAGGTAAATTTTTGTACTAAGGTTTTATATTCAAGATAAGATAAGATAAGATAGACTTTATTGATCTCACAAAGGAGAAATTTACTGTTACAGGGGTCTTAGGAACAAAAAACAGAGGAGTGCAAAAGTCGCAAATATTGCACATAATAACAACTACACATTTGTTGCCCTTGACGATGTTTCTTCTTAAGTGCTACTCAGTTACAATTATATATAATTTATAATGTAAGTAGCATATCCACAATATACTCGTCAGACAGTGTGCTTTAGAGTAAATGTGTTTCTCAAACAAAAAATATGTTTAACATTAATTGACATACTGTATATGTGGGGACTTTAAATGAACACAGAGCAAAGCCGAGCTGCAGCAGTGAGGAAAAAACATCTTGCTATGTCCAATTATGAGCTGGAAGTTGGTTTCTTTTTCTAATTAGACGGAATACATTTTCAGACATTTAGATGTTTGTACTTTTTAACAAGCCAAATCTCATTATAAAGCCTTGTTTTGACCCCAAGAATTCATCCATCGTTAAAAGGAAGCCAGGACCTCAGAATATGCACTGACAGCTGAATAAGGCCAATGAACAGATCAGAGAAGAAGATTCACCATCACAAATGTCATCTTTGTTTACTGAAATGGCTTCATAGGAGAGAAATCTGTCAACCCTATCATTTAGCTTCTCATTACAAATGTCATAAGCTCAATTTTAGCTCATTTTTAGTTCTGTGTTTAAGAAGTGTGAAGGATTATTTTTATTTAAAGGTTGTTTTTTTCCCCTGCATGACCTTATGCTCGCTGCGTGTGCATGTTTTTGTGGTGTTTCCAGATATGGATTCAACAGCTGTGGTTTGGAAGAAGTGCAGAATAGGCTGAAGGCCAGAGAAGAAACGCAGCAAGAGCAAAGTAAAGGTTAGCAGCTCTTCATTATATTCAGTGAACTACTTTGAAAGTGATATCAGATTCAGCTTAAAAACCTACTGAGTACAGAGCATTAAAATCTATCATTTCAATACTGTAAGGTATGAATCTTTAGGTTTTTTTTGTCATATGTTTGTTTTTCACCATGAGGTCAGGTTGTAATGGGGAAGCCCGGCACTAAACTGTAAACTTAGCTAAACACACTAATCTATCCTGTTCTGTTTTAATGATCTTGACCCGTCCTTTCCTCACGTTTTATCGTGTCCCCAGCTCAGTTAGCGCCACACCAGCGTCAGCAGCCCCTGCCCCCGTTGAGTCATGTGTCTGATGATGCAGCCTGTGTTTGTGTTTATCTGAGCTTTCCTGTTTGTGTGTGCGTACGTGTCTGTGTTTATAGTTGGCCTTCCCCTGGGCATCAACCTGGGGAAGAACAAGCTGTCTCGGGACGCAGGGGCAGATTACTTGGAGGGGGTGAGAGTGCTGGGTCCCCTGGCTGACTATCTGGTGGTCAACGTCAGCAGTCCCAACACTCCGGGTCTCCGTGATCTACAAGGGAAGGCTGAGCTCCGCCAGCTCCTCCATACAGTAAGAACGTCTGAATGTTTGTTACATTACTGGATCACAAGGCAACAGCCACAACAATGTGAGTTAGGAAGATGCTCAGCCTTTTGAAATCAAAAATAATTGAACTCGCTAAGTCCAATTCATTTTTAAAGTGCATTTAAAAACAGCAAGTGTTTTACAATTAACAGCAGCCACATTAGCTGAAAGACAAAACTAAAGGAAAGACAATAAAATATAAAGAAAAGAGATGATACAGCACAATAAAGAATGATCTCTTTTTATTTTATTTCATTTCATCGCCTTTTTTGCCTACTGTGTGGTGTGGAGTGACATGCTGTTGCGTACCACTGTGTTGTACTGCTGGCTGTGGGACAAATTGCCCTTCAGGTAGATTAAAGATTACCTTGACTTTGCTAAGCTGAACTAGTAGTTCTAACTGGTCTGCCTCTGAACCTGGTGTGGCAAGCAGGAGTCATTGTCCCTTTGACTACTGCTTTCCATCATGTCAGAATGAGAACTAGTGCCATTTTTAATAACTTCACTTGAACTTTGATATGCGGGTGCATCACTTCAGCTTACCTCTGATCATGCATCATATTTTTTGACCTGCAGCAACAACAGCTAACGAGTTTTCCTTCAGGTCATGTAAACTGTTACTTTGATGACAGTAGCTCAGGGATAAAGTAGAATTGGTAGCATTTCCTCTGTGCTGTTTCTACTTTAGTTTCTGCAGCTGCAGAACAGCCCCCCTGTGAGGAGCAAATGCTGTTTTCCCTCGCAGCAAGAGGAAAAATGAGTCAAGGACAGGGTTAATGAATGTCACAGAGCAGTGGCAACATATGCGATAAAAGCCATATGCCCCGTCAGCAGAGCCGAATCGGAGAGGTTTAGGTGATGATGGAGGGAAGTAAAAATGATTAGATTTAAAAAAATAAATACGTTTTTTTTGGGGGGCTTCTAGCCTTTATTATAGTTTTAAGTAGATAGAGACAAGAAATGTGGGGAGAAGAGAGTAGTGTTGAGGGCTATCGCTCTTCTTCATGTCTTCCCTTCTTCATAGTTGAGCTACTGGGGCGCCCACAACAATTAGATTTTTGAAGATATTTCAGAAGTCTCCATCTCCATAAAGTGTTCTCAAACCCAATTCCAAGGCTCATGAGTTTTGAAGCATGTTTTTAATTTGTAAAGGTGTTCTGCTTCTAAACGTGGTGTTACGTTGCTCTATAAACAAAGGAGCTGTTCAACTCCTCATCCTTTGATTTAGATCAATTCTGATGCTGGATCCATTTCCAAGGTTTTAAAACCTACAGGACAGTTGTGCCTCTTTTTGCCCTTTCACTTGATGATGATGATTTTGATTTATTTCTTTTTTTGGGCCTTTGTAGCCTTTATTATAGAGGATAGTGGAGAGCGAGAGAGACAGGAAACGTGGGGAGCAGAGTGGGTAAAAAACAGGCAGCAAATGGCCATGGGTCGCTGCGTTGGGGAATATGACCCTTGTTTATTGGTTGCCCTCTCAACCAGCTCAACTGGTAGAGCAGGGGCATTGATTATTATTTTAACATTATAACAAACACACTTTTACAATCTGTACAGGTGTTAAAGGAGCGTGATGCCCTGCAGGAAGAACGCAAACCTCCGGTGCTGGTGAAGATCGCTCCGGATCTCACTGCCCAGGACAAACAGGACATCGCTGATGTTGTTACTGAGGTTTGAATTTAGTTGTTGTACATATTTAGTTTCTATTTCCAATGTGCATTTAATTGGATTTTGTAGGATGTTCATAATTTGATTATATTCTAGTCTAATGTTTGCTTCCTGTGAAATATTATTTGAATTCTCTCCGTTATTGCTGTGCTTCATTTCTGCTGCGCTCATGGCAAATGGAGGCTGTGTGCAGGTTTAATCTGGAGTTTACACACAATGCTTTTCAGAATTGTTTCTTAAAATCTTTCTCAAGAATACAGGGGACCTCTCACAGAAAAAAAACGATGAAAGCTCACATCCTCCTCTGACGTGACAACATTAATAACCACGTCACATGTTCTCATGCAAACTGAACACACCCTCAGGAAGGTTGCAGCCACTCACTCATTTAAAGGAGTAAATGTGACTCTAAAAAACAGTTCGAGTTCAGCATCATTGAAAGCGTCCTTCTTGATGCAGCATCTTTCAAAATACAAGTACAAAGTGCTTCACAAGTCAAAAAATGTAAGCATTTCAGGGCTACAAGTAAAGGCAGTCAGTGTGATCCAAGTACAGCGACTGAAATCAAATCTGATGGACTGAATAAAAACTGAAATGAGGTTTAAAAACACAAGTTTAACAAATAAAGATATGACTATAGAACCACAAATCAATGAAAATGTATTTTTAGCAGGTGTGTGTTTATTTTTCTGAAGAGAGTTCAAAGACATCACAGAATCTGCAGACCTCAGATCCTTATGCAAAGCTGCTGTCGGCTGTTGAAATTATAGCAAGTTCTGACAAAACCGGCCTTAGCTTTAGTTTCATCTTTTATTTTATTTTATGCAGCAACCTTAATGTGTAGAATAGATTGAATAAGGTGAGAGAGTTAGTTCTCTGTTTCCTACGTGATAATCTAAACCATCAGAAAGGTCACTGCTTTAATGCCTTAACTGACTGTTTATTAGCCGCTGATTTTCAGCATCATTAATTTAACCACAAATGCTCTGCCTCAAACTCGGACAGGGTCATTTAAAAGGTATGGCTCTCCTCTTCCTGTCTGCTCTGGTAGCTTTATCACTACTTCAGTAGGTTTTTGTGCTCATTGGAGCGAGGAGGAGGCACAGCTTAATGGAAGTGACATTAAAGAGGGAAAAGAAAGCAAATATCTCAGCCACACTCTGTCTTTGTCACAGTGCACTTCACATGAGAGGCCTGAGAAAGTCAGATGGCCTTTACTCTTAGTCACCTTCATACTTGAGTTCCACAGCTACAGACGCCACTTACTCTCTGTCTTTGCTTCTTTGTATGTTCTGTGTTTGAAGCTGGGAGTGGATGGTTTAATGGTGTCTAACACCACTGTGTCGAGACCAGAGTCGCTTCAGGACCCGCACAGGTCTGAGGTCGGTGGGCTGAGTGGAGAGCCTCTCAAAGACCTCTCTACCAGCACCGTCAGGGAGATGTACAGCCTCACACAAGGTGCTTGTTTAAATACCTGATGCTTCTGTTCATTTCTCATTCCCTCAGTCTCAATTTCACGTTCAAAATATTGTTCTGTGTGCGTGTTAATGTTATTGTAGGTAAAGTTCCAATCATTGGAATCGGAGGTGTGGCCAGCGGACAGGATGCGATGGATAAGATCCGTGCTGGTGCTTCTTTAGTTCAGCTCTACACTGCTCTGACCTATCAGGGTCCACCTGTAGTGAAGAAGATAAAGCGAGAACTGGAACAACTACTAAAGTGAGTCTGAGTGTGCATGGAAGTGACCAAAAAAGGAAAATACCCTGAAGCCACAGATGCTCCTAAAGTTTGAAGATTTATTTATTTTTAGTTTTTTTTTTTTGATAATTAATAAGCAGTTTCTGAATGTTGTCTTTTTTCTACTGTCACATTTTTACTCACTGTGGGCTCATTTTTCAGTGCAACAAGTAATGCACCAAATGCAGAAAAACATATGTAGAAATACAGGAGAATCAGAAATGTCTGTCGTGCAATGCAACAAAGTTAGAATGCCATAAATAAAATAAAAAAAACTACTTTAATAGTACCATGAAAGACTCTGAATTTTTGTCATGGAGTGCAGATTTATTTGTTTTTTCATATTGTAGTCAGCCTAAAAAGTGTGTTTTTGCACAAATTCTTAAATAAGATGTAGAATTAAGCAGCTTTGTTTAAATGTCTCAATTCTAAGTATCGGTTTGGATAGTTTTCCTGACTGAGCGGCACCTTGTGGATGAGCACTGAAAGTTCAAAATCAGAAAACTGTCTCTGTTTTTATCATTTCTGCCCATGATAAATGGTGTAATTTTGTTCAATTTTCTTATTTATTTGGTTATTTACGTACTTACGTAACTCAGCTTTTAAACCTGCTGACAGGTTTTGGGGTTCAAAGTGTTAAAATATAGTTCTGGTTTATCCCAAATTGTATAGTACTTGGGGCCTGTGTACTAAAAAGGTATGACCCAAACTATCAACTATCCATCACAGTTTGCAGATCATTTTCATCATTCCATGACATACTGCAGGTCACATGATGGTTTTGCCTTCAAATAGAACCTGAACAGTTTGGCTAAATGGTTAAAATGTGGGAGAGGCTGCTGGTAATAGTAGATAAAAGTCATTGTCACGTATGACAGCATTGCTAGTGTAATAAAGTTGTTCCAAAAATTGGATGCAAGTGTTGTAATTTTCGACTGCATCTGTTTGCACAGGGAACAAGGTTTCAGCAATGTTTCTGAAGCAGTTGGAGCTGATCACAGGGAAGCAGACGGGTCGACTTCTAAGAAGAGCTCGCTGTAAGAGTAAATGGTAAATGTTGACACAGACATCTGTAGCTGCCGTCTCCTCCAACAAGGCAACACGATTGTCAGCTTTTCCCAAACTCTGGTCAATGCAGAGTATTTGTGATGGTCCATCTTGATTTCCAGGGTGGGAGATAAATTATGGTCTGAACTGCCTTCACAAGATTTCACCATATGTGAAAATTAGAAGTCAATAATGATAAATCTTTACATGCTGCATCTACAGTATTAAGAGGCTGAGGTCTGTAACTTGATTTCAGGTGTTTATTTTTTGTTACAGTGTAACAGCAGTTAGTGTTTCTCAAACTGACCCACTGACACCAAAGTCTTTAAGACTTTTCAGTCACTTCCTGCCAACTGTTTTCTTGTGTGTGAAGAAAGTAATCTGCCACAATGATGTGTGGTTAAGACAGTAAATTCATTGCCATCCATTTTAGGAACTGTCTAATTGAATAGAAACTATCAAAAACTGACATTGTGTTAAGTTTTTTTGTGCCTCTAAAACAAGTAGTGGAGCAAGGCGTGTGGAAATGCAGTAAGGTGATATTTAGCATGGTGCTGTACAGAACAAAACAGTTAAACACAACAACAGCTCAAATGTTATTTGGGTTATTTATTCTGCACTGCGCTGGTACCTCAGAAGCACTAAATAAAACCTGTTTTACCTGTTTTTCTATCGAATGTCATGATTTGATTTTGAAGTGCAAAACTGAAATGTTCTAGAAAACAAAAGCCACAATGTTCAGTGTTCAGAAGATGCTGGGCTGATAAATAATAGACTTCTTGTAGTCCTCTCAGACAGCAGATACATGCATGCCTCCTTTTATGCATTATAGGTATAGAAAAGTCTGCACTTTAGGCGAACTCGGCACAAGATTTTCTGGAGATTTCAGAATTTTCCACTGTGTTTGGACACCATCGTCCTTCAAATATAAATGTTGTAATGATGAAATATACAGATGTGGATGATGGAGAATCTCTTCTACAGTCTCTCCTCATAGCAAGCATTTGTTTTGAGGACCGTTTGCCTTTCTAGAACATGTGGTTCTTGTGTCTCAGTGTGAACAGTTAATGGGACAATATATAATTGCGAGATTTTTTGTAACGTAGTTGACATTTTTGCTGTTTTCAGGCTTAAAATCAACGTGTTAGCATATAACCAAATACCACATGGCATTTATAAAGAAAGATACTTCTAAATATTATACATACAATTGAGTAAAATTTAAATTGAAAGTTATTTATAAAGATATTGTAGTAAACCTCTTGACATGCCATAAATCCACATCTCTTTATATTAAATGGCTCAGAAAGCCTTGGAGTCTTGTCAGTCTTTTCTTCAGGAGGAAATGACATCATGTGGAGCAGGTCATGTGATCTGGAATTAAAGCACTTCCTTGAGAGGCGTTTTTGTAATTAATTGAAAGTGATTTCTTGGACACAGATACAATTAGCTATTTTCAATATCAAATTTGATATATTGCCAAAAAAGAAATATCTGTCATGATTATCTCAACTTAATAAATTATCAAGTTTATCAATTATATATTGACCCTCATGCAGTTACAAGTTTTGGGCCTCATGCAAACATCAACAGAGGGATTCGTGCAGATCCCCGTGAACTTGGGCAGATGGTGAAGTTACGTCACCAGATCCTTGCAGACACACAGACTTGGAAGGCATGAATTGGCCTTTATGTAATTTCTGTGCTGCTTCACTATAAAGTATGTATAAGGTACGTTTTTACTTTGAAAGACATAAACCAGACTTGTATGTGGCATGACCGATTGACCAATAACAGCACCTTTGTCAGCCAGAGCCCTGATCGTCTTTATTTGAGACTGAAAGGTGTTCTGAAGGAGTCTCTGCTTGTTTATTGTCCCCAGAAGATCAACCAACTGACTGGTGCAATGACTACACTTATTAATATATCGCTGCCTTCAGACTGAAGATCGGATTAGTGGAAAATCTATTAAAGATTTTAATGTCCCTCTGTGGAAGACTCTTTTTCAGTTTCTTTAAAAACACGCTTGTATTTTCTGAGTCATGTTGTTGAGATGATCTTTGCAACCAGCTCTTAAATGAGCTTTTTATCGTCTACCGGAGGACTTCAAAAATTAATTAATTGCTAAATGTTACACTTGGTCAGGTCAAGCTGGCTGTTTACAACCATCTGCTTTTTCCTGCTCTGGAAGACCTTGAAGCAATGATGAAAAACATTTTTGCGGAGATTGCGTTCATGTTGAATTGTTTTGTTTTGGCGGGGATGTAGTACTTTGAGTTTGAGGAATTTGCAATTATTGACTTGTTTTGAATTGGCTTGTACAGTTAACAGTCTCTAAATTCATGCAAACTCTGTTTTTGCTCTTGTGTGTATGTGGGGAAAGGAGAATCGCAGACTAAAAAAATGCTTTAAGATAACAATAAGAAATAAACAAAGGTTACACTGTGAAAAGAACTGCAATTATTTTCAAGAATTTAAACGATGACTAAAATAACATTCTGCTGTCCTTCTGAGGAGAAACATCTGCCCGATCTATCCTGTTCATCTGCAGCAGCAGCAAACAAACTGGAGGTCGGATGATATAAGAGATTTACAGACTTGAAGGACTGAGATGACTTTGCTGAGTTCCCTGCACCGAAACAGGAAGCCCTTCAAGTCATCTTCCCCTCAGCTGAACTCTCACTGTCCTCTGTTATTATTACTCCCATAGGTCTGGTCTGCTGTCTTGAAAGTTATTCTTAGGTTTTCCTCACTCATTGACACAATGAAATGCCTTCCTAGCGTATCGCCACACCGCCTGCTGAGCCCAGAATAGACAGCGGTCATTAGATGTAGCCAGTGAAGGCAACACTTCTGTGAGGATCAGCTGTGAGCTGCCAAGCGCCTCCTTCTCCTTGTCCTCCGGCTAAGTCCAGACCGGCTTGTCTCCCATATGTGGTGTCCACGGGGGAGGAGAGGCTTGGCTTCCAGACGAGCAAAACTTAAAAATACAGCCACTTAGATGTACAGTTTCCTCATATAACTTTGACTGGACTCAGCACTCTGTTCCTGAGATGCTGTTTGTGCTGCGTTTTGAGTCTGAATGCCAGGGAAGTCAGGTATATCATCTGGAACAAGCAGTAACCAAGTGTTTACTGTTGGTATGTATTTACAAGCTCAATAATGAAGGCTTTACAGTTCAGGCATGCTTTTTTTATTGCATACAGTAGTGTGAGTAGACAGCATCTCAGCAGAACACATTGTTTAATACACATGCAGCTAGTGAAGAAGCAAAAAGTAGCAGAAAAGGGAAAATAAACACATCATTGAATCAACATGATATATAATTTCCATCCTTGTAAAATGTGTCTGTAAAGCATTGAACCAAATAGTGCAATGGGACATATGAGGAGCAGCAAATGGACACGGGTAGATATTGTGTATCTACCTGTGTCCATTTGTAAATATTTTAATGTATTATGGCCACCACTTAGAATTCCTGCTTGACCTACAATGTTTAGGTGGTGTTACATGTCAAACATCCACATGAATGTCAGGGCTCAAGGTTTCCCAGCAGAACGTTGCATTATAACAAGATGATCGATGTTAATTACTTCCCTGTCAGTGGTCATAATGCTGTGGCTGATCAGTGTATATATAGCTACATATTTACCAAAAGATAAGTACAAAAATTGTGGAATTCCTTAAAGCATCGGCAGTTCAAAAATTGGTAGAAATGTGTGATTTGTGTGGAGTTTATAAA
Source organism: Acanthochromis polyacanthus (assembly GCF_021347895.1). Classification (NCBI taxonomy): domain Eukaryota; kingdom Metazoa; phylum Chordata; class Actinopteri; family Pomacentridae; genus Acanthochromis; species Acanthochromis polyacanthus. The sequence goes on along the minus strand of NC_067114.1, from coordinate 8,674,168 downwards.
TTTACAAGCCGAGATGCCTTTCACTGAAGTCCAGAAAGTGTTACAAATCAATTATAAATGCTTATAAATAATATAACTAATACATGTTTTTAGAGGGAGTAATGTAGTTTGTCCCAAAGAGAAGGTCCTCTGTATTTCAGTGGCTACTGATCAAGGAAACTTGTGGCGTATATGAAAATGGACCTGCTACGCATCAACATGTTAAGAGTCAGTAGCATGCTAAAATTCACACTTTGCTCTCAGAGCTTCTATTGTGGCTGCAGATTTGGTCTTCTTGTATCATAAATTATTACAATTTCATAATTTGTTTTCTGTTGTTGGACTTTGCAATCAGTCAGCTAAATGTTGTGCGTTGTGTATATAGTAGTACACAGTAGTACTACTAATACATATTCATACATTTTTCTTCCCGTCTGTCACTACTCAGTTGCAGTTATTTGACATGCATCACATCTACTCTGGTACTAGAACAAACTTCTTTTCCCTTTTTCCTCTTCTTTTCTGTTGTGATGCACCTAAATATTTGTTTAAACATTTAGACGAATGCAGTTTGTCCTTTTACTTCACATAGATGGCATTTGCCGTCATGAGATTTGTGTTTGATTTTTTTTTTTAAATATTTTTTCTGAAACATGAGATGGCAAATCCCTCGAAGCATTGTTTAAATCTAAGAGACTACGATAGACTTTCTAGGCCTCAGGAAGACGAGACATGAGGACTAGAAGAACCGATCTATTCTGGATCATTGGTCACGATACTAATCAACCCTGAAAGCTACAAGGCAAAACTAAGAGGATTTCTGGGTCATTTATCAGCTTCAAGATCACGGTTAAAAATGTAACCTTGGTTAAAGAACAAGCACTTTATAATCGACATGTAAAAGAAGAAACATAAAGCTCAGTGAGATCCTTAAATGGTTTTAGCCTTTTTCCTTCTAAACATGCTGCGTATTTGAATTTGTGAAACATTTTGCTGGATTTTTGCAAATTCTATTTCAAATGAAAAGCATTTTTATACATGCAACAGCCTGTTTTGAGGACAGATTTCAAAAACACAAGACAAACAAAATACAAATAAAAATGAAGTTGCACATAATCATAATCATGTGACCCTAGAACCCAGTAAATACATAAAAACCAATGCAAGGCTAAGTTTTATAGCAGAAGTTACAATTTGTACCATTATAGTTATGAAAGGATTGAATAGATTTAATTTACACTGAATGTTTTTAACACAAACATCAAACATCAGCATGATTGATAACATTTATTAAAAGTATGTTGCTTTTTTTGGTTATTACAGTTTTTGCAAATTTATTGGAAATGTAACATGAGTTATGCAAACCTTTAAAAAAACAAAAATTTATTCGTCAAGAAATGTAGATCTGGAGAGGTGTATGCAGCGCTTTCACAGCTGAGAAATCAGTGGACCTATTCAATTAGAAGTAAAATAAATAGAAGATTAAGAACACCTTTATGTAATGTACAAACGAGGCAACTATTTAAAAAAGGCTGGAATCTGTGAAAGGGTTTTTCATACAGCAGAAGATAATAAGGTTACTGATGGAAGCAGAAAAAACGTCTAAGGCACTTTTTTCTGGAGCGTTTGATGGCAGCATCTCTGTATGAAGGAGACTCGTAAAAATCAACAGAAAAGTTAATCATGTCGAATATAGAGGAATTCTCTTAAGGAAACCTACATTAAACTGCCAGAGACTTCAGATCAATACAGCCCTCTAAAATGTCTGTGACTGCAAACACAGAGGAGAAACCAACACTGGAATAACTTCAGAGCAGCAGCATGAAAGCCCTGCTTAGTCTTAAAACACATGAAAATAGCTTTTCACAAGCAATTCACAGCCAAACCTGATCGGGCAAAACCACGTCTGTGGGGAAGAAAATCTCAGAATTTGCATATAGATGCACTGGCTTTGAATCCAAATAAGATGTATTGCCAAAGGCACTTCATAATGGCTCGGCAAAATCGTGTGCGTTTGAGGAATAAGTGACCGTTTTTAGTGTAGCACAGAACTGTATCTTGAGAGCAATTTATGCATGAACTGAGAATAACCTTGAAACAGTCTCTTGTGAATCAGATTTGGTAAATTTCCTCCCCCCTTTGTTTCTGTCTGTGGTTATACTTGCCAGAAAAAGGCAGTATTTAGAAAAAAAAAAGCATGTAATTCTACTAAACTTTCAATTTGCAATCAATAAGATGATGCAGCGATCAAGCTTCCTGGTAAACTTCATTTTAAAATTTAGTCAAAATAATCTGTGTTAATGTATCAACAGTAAGTCAGTATCCACCTGATGCATTATGTTGAATTATTTTCTGTAAAAAGAACACGTTGAAGGATGTCTACCCACTCTGTTCTTCACACAGCATGCAGGTCTCATGGATATTTGATTCTATAGACAACTGATTAAAGCTGTTAGTAAAAAAACACACTACAAACAACCCCTTTCAAATGCTTTTAAACAGGCCGGGGGAAATTGGATGTCCTAAATGCCTCTGAATCGTTAACTCTAATTTATAAACAGGGAGAGTCAGCCATGCTTTACATTACATTGTGATCATTTGGCAAATACTGGTGTCCAAAGCAGCTGACAGTAAACGATTTCCAGCCATTCTGAATTCTAAACATCCTTTTCATTGCTTTACATCGAGGAATAGTGTCATCGACTCCTCTGGATGAGAGGCAATCACTTACAAAAGCACGTGTGCATCATAGCAGACCAAAGGATTCACGTTGAACCATATGATCATGCTTTTATAGTAAAATGGCTTCTGGTGAAGTATTTATTTGAGGTGCATCATATTCAAAATGTCACAGACGTAGACACGGAATAAAGGCAGGACCTGAACAAATCCTGTGAAATCCTGAAAAGCAGGTAAAACATATCAATGGACAGTAAGATGGATGTCAGACAGACGTGATTATGTAACTGGGAGAGTTGCAGGTGCTGTCTGAGGTGTTTGTTTGCTATAAGGAGGAGGAATGACAGCTGCGAACCTGTCAGGTCAGGACAAACAAACAGGCAGAAATGCTCTTCCTGGGTCCTGATGGTGACGTAATGCTGTTTGGATGAAGCTATTTTTAGCCAGAAGTTAACTCTGTATAGATTTTAGTATCGGAACTTTGCAGTATTTTGCAGCTACGTTTGCATTAGGGGTTCGGGTATGGTTTAGAAATGTTGTCAGTTTGTTAAATTACATGCATTATTTCACATTAATATCCAAATCTGTAACATTTACTGTTTAAAGATGTTTGCAGTATTGTACTTGGAGTATTCTCGAGGATTTAAAGTATTGGTATAAGCAGTGATCAACGTACTTCATGTATGCTAAACCATTGAGAATAAACACCTGATAGAAAAAGCATGGAGGACTATTTGTTTTTGGCTAACACCAGGGATTGCAAACAAGAGTATTTATCCCATTACTTACACTTTTTACATGTACCCTTAGGCATTATTCATTTTTAGATCCATTCATAGACGTGCAGTGAATACCTGAACATTAATATAAATATATCACTTAAGTGTTGCATTTGCTTCATCTGCTCACAGGATTTTGAATCCCTATAATGCTTAAGATCCCTTTCCAGAGTTTGTTCTATTTGTTTTATTGGACACTAAACTGCTAACTAGAATGGAGTTAGTGGCTTGTGTTAAATTGCTGATTTTCTTATGTACTGTATGTGTGTACTAGTTGATTTTTGGTTTCTTTTTTGTATGCTAAGTCAATTCAAAACGTCCTTCAAACACGACGAACACAAAAGCGGTGCCTGTTAGATTCACAGAGATTATCTGTGATGGAGCCACTTATCTTATTAGAGGAGACTGTTTGACTGCTGCTGTGTAGTTTGGTTTTACATCACACTGACGCAGACACTTCAGTCGGCTCCAGTGTTACCACACCCTCCTCCTCTGTCGCACATTATTGCACTTTATGCAAACTATAGCTGTGTGGCACCGACGTGTCCAGTTTCCTCTCAGGAGACAGTTTTTTTTCATAATCAAAAGAGTTCTTTCTGGATGAAGAATAGAGGACAAACTGCTTTGGCTTCAAACAAAAAACCAAGAAGAGTTTTTTTTTTAATTGAATGTTATTGAATGTGCCTTTCTGTATTTTTGTGTTCTTGCATTCTGCGTAGTCAGTTAGGCTTTAAACGGTGCAGGTTTAGAACAAAGGTTATGTGCTGTATCTGGTCCAGTCTGGAATGACGATAGGGTTGTAAATGCTCACAGGGTCTGAGAATCAGACTAATTCCTGGGTAGATTTCCTGTGGGTCAGACGAAGAAGAATCTGGGGAGCTAATGAAATCACAATGTGAGGGATACCATCCTTAAACGGTGTTCATTTTTGACAGTTTGGTAAATATTTGTGCAATACTTCTGTTACTGAAAATGGAAATGCTCTTTTAAGATGCATTTTACATTTGATTTTTTTGCACAGTTACTTTTTTAAATGTTGAGTACAATCTTTTTAATTCTTCCCCTTACGGTTATTGTTTGATGTACAGAACAAGAAATTCAGCAAAAGAAAAAAAAACACAGACACACAGGAGAAAAGGTCTGTGTTATTTGGTGCAAAACTCCTGTATTTTTAGAAAAGAAAGGAAAAAAGAAGTCAGCAGTGTGGATGTGATGCATTTTGAGATGTGAACTAGCGTGAGTGGTGCATGTCTGTCTTGCAGTGTGACTGAAGTGTAGAGAGCCTCTGCAGATGGCTGTTATGAAAGCTGGTGAAGCCTCTGGCTAGAGGAAGTCACAGGTGTAATGGAGGCAGTGCACACCATCCTGCCCAAATCAATTACCGCTGATGGGAGGGTGTGTGTACATATGCAACTCAGAAGAGGCAGGCGACAGATTTAGCAATATAGTAAATCTTGTTAGAGGCTCTGTTTTCCATAAAAAGTACGCATTTGAATCTATTTCATGCAGTGCTTTTTTTAAACTACAAAAACACTTCATTGACAACAGGCTTAGCATCAACAAGCAGCATAAAAACAATGAATGAACACTGTAATGTGAGGACATTACGTGTTTCTTAATGTACATTTTTCTCACAATTGTAAGTGCTACAGCGACCTATTTTATATAAATACGACTGTGTTTTAGTCAGTTGTCACCCATTATGTCTTTATACCTGTTGACAAATCCTTTAGACATGTATCTGCTCAATACTACGTGCTAGTTTGTCACAAAATGTTTATTGTTCAAATGTTTGTGTCGCTTTGAACAGCCAAATATAGGACACAACCAAAACACTACAGGATTTTATTGTCCATGTCATGTGAGTCAGAATTTTAGTCTACTGTATGTCTAAAACTCTAAAAATGGCTGTGACTTGCTTTTAAATTTCTGGATGATTGCATAATTGCTGAGAAAATATGTTTCTACTAAAAAGCAGAAATTACAAATTGAAACAGTGCAGTTTCTCATAATAGGAGTCAATCGAAATAGGAACAAAGGCTGTAGTTTGGAGATGTTATGAAGCAGTGTGGGATCATGGGAATTGTCTTTATCACCATTGTTTACAAAAATCTTTCTGATGACGCAGAAATCCTGTTTATGTACAAGGTGATATATTAAAGTTTTATTCATGCTGTGTTAAATCATCATTATATTCACATTATATGATTTCATTATAATAAAATACCTGCAAGAATTCTTAGTTTACACGGTGTCAGTTACCATTAGATAAGTCGCCAGCAAATACAGCTGCTGTAGCTAATGTGGGCAGATTCATTGATAAAGCAGCCCACTGCTGTTACTCATGGCTGAAACAGTCATAATGAAATGATAAATAAGTGAGAATTAGAAAAGTAAATTTAGAAAAACAACAGCTTGACTACCCGATAGTTTGCTGCCCGTCTTGTATCATTCAAAGTTGCATCGACTACTGGACTTAAAGTGACACGAGGTCGGGTGACCAAAATGAAACCTTGAATAAAATCACAGATAACTATGAGTTTAAACTTTGCTGGAAGGATCTGGGGTAGCATAAAGTCAGAAAAACACCCAACACTGGTTTAATCAATTTTAGATGTTTTATATGCAGAAATATTACCGGTACACATTATTTTGTCTTATCAGCTGCTATTAAACCATTAAAACTTAACAGTGAATGTTGCACCAATCAGTCACAACATTAAAACCCCCTTCCTAATAGCTCCTGTGGTGCCGCCCAAACGGCACCGATCAATCAGTGTATAAAGACAGAAGACCTTTTGAGGAGTCCGCAGGTGTCTGGCACTGGTATGTTGGCAGTGCATATTTTGGGTACTGCGCAGGTTTATTTCCATGCATCTTGTGGATACTTGATGGGATTTGGAGAGTTTAGAGGCCGGGTCAACACCTCGAGTCGTTTGCTGAGTTTGCCGTGCTGTACTTAAACTGATTTTATTATGGCATGCTGCGAGGCTGCTTGTGTTGGTGAGGGCCGTTGTGTTGGAGGGTATTTTGTGTGAGGTCAAGTGTGTTAAAATAAAGTCAACATGAATGCCGGAATCCAAGGTTTCCCAGCAGGAAATTACTTTTTAATGAGATGAGAGTTGTTATTCACTTCACATGTCACTGCTTTTAATGCTTTGGCTAACTGATGTTTACAAGGTAAGACTAAGTATTGGTGAATGGTGAGAAAAAAATTAATATGTACACCATCCTATTTCTCATTTAGAATTTAACATACAATAAGCCAACTGATCTATTTCAGTCTATGCTGCCGCAAGTCAAAAACCAAACAGAATTTTTTAAAAATTTAGCTTTACTGTCTGCCTCTGTACACATAAAACGGGTATTAAAGCAAAAGTTCACAGGACCAATGTCAAATGTTACAAATTTTACAGGTTCACTTCTTCTATTTTTAGCCTTGTCCTACAGTTTTACATAACTCCCACTTCCAATAAAGTAAGCAAACGCCCACTCACTCTCAGCCATGCAGTAAAACCATATGGGACTTCAGCTCACATTAGCTCAGGACAGCGTGAAACAAACAGGCTGAAAGGCATCAGAGATAACCACCATTCAGCACAGGAAGTGCCTGTCAGCCCCATACAGTAACATACCTAGGTAAATAAAAAGCTTAATGGCCTCGGTGTCAAAGAAACCATCAAAAGAAAAATCAATATATGTGGTGTACAACTGACATGTGTCACCCATTTAGAGTTACACAGAAGAACTAACTGCTAACTACACTGTCAGAAGGTGCTCAGTATTTTTATTGCAGTGTTTAATATTAGGAATGAATCTGATATTAGTTTGAATATATGTGACAGACTGATTTTGAATTTTTAAAGTCGTAAAACTTTTAAAGTTTGTAGTGCACTTCTTGCTGAAAAAGCGATCACTTTGAGAGCGATAGCTGCTGTGCTATCATGCCGTCTTCCTCAAACACAGAAGAACCCCAGCGATAAATATTACAGAACAACCTCTCTGCGTGAGGACAGGCTGCAGTGACAGGAACACTCAACTTAAGTGCAATAGTGAGTTTATTGAGGGGACTCTGGATGAACTGTGCAGGTGTGTGTATTTATAGCAAACAACGTCAGCAGAGGCTCCAGATAGACCCAATGCCAGAGCAGCAGTGTGAATACTCGGCTGAGGCTTGATCTGCCGGGCAGGGGGACATCGCTGGGGCGTCCCTGTGATTATGGTTGAATAATCTAGCTGACATATCTGCAAAGTGTGGGACCAGATGGTGATGGAGCTGTTGTTTCTGGACTCTCAAAGGAGATTCTGCTCTTTTCTACGCAGCACGGGCAGCCAATTACTAACTTTAATCCCGCCAACTTCAAGCTTTTCCAATTTTCCCTGCTTTAAGTTACATATATATTTATGAGCAAGAAATTTAAAAGTGGGAATGCCAGCAAACAGAGAAGCACTTCAATTTCCAGAGGATTGGAAAGCAAATTACGGTTAAGGGCAGCAGACGATTACTTCTCAGTGGCTGCATGAATAACTTCACTATAGCAGAGCCAACGTTAAATGGTGAAAAATTTCATCTCATGACTTCTCAGTGTATTTAAAGCACATTTTTTGGAGTGGTGAACTTAATATATGTTGCTATAATTAAATAGTGGTTATTTTATTTACAGTTATGTGAAAAAATATGAATATTCCATGAAATTCAGTGACTTTGTCAAAATATTTGGACAAGTAAGCATACGTTCCTCTTTGAAAACAGTGCAAACAGACAAAACTGAACACTATCACAAGTAAAGTTAGCTCTTTTAAATCATTTATTCAACAAAAATGTCAACAGATTGTAATATTCCTGTGTGTTGTAAGTCTATACGTTCTATCCAAAAGCTAATACTGTTGTAAATGTGAAATGGCTTTAACTTTCAGTATTTTCTAACATTCAGGCAGAGACTGGCTGTTCGGTATCATCTTACAGATTGGTTTGACTCCCGTGAACCTGTAGTGCTCGTGTCCTGCTGTTGCCCCTGTGGATTTAACATAGCATCGGTCCCAAACCCACCCCTCCCTGTCAGCCCTCTCAGCCATCTCTGCCTTTGCCCTTTCCTCTGTCGAGCCAAAAACAGACACCAGCCACAGGTGGTCTCTGCGCTTTATTGGTTCTGACACACATCTCTTGCCTTAAGAGCTTAGGGAGACAATTAAAAATTCATTAGGACAATGAAACGAGTGCGGATAAAAAATAAATCGGACAAACAACAATACATAACCTTGCTGCGGCTCCAAAGTGCTCTGACCTATCATCTGCAGTGTCTCTTTGCTGGTGGCGTTACTGTGCATGTGTCTGTGCGGTTGTGTTGTGGTGTAGCTATAGAGACACAGAGTCTGTCTAATGTAGAAAACAACTTTGTCCTGGTGTTGCCCTGAAAATCACATAACAGAGGGGTATTTATTCATGCACCACAGCCCTGAAATTCATAATCAGGTCTGCGTTTTGCTACTTTCAGTTGCTTCTTTTGCTCCTTGAAGCAGCCGGTTCTTATCCCGTCACTCCTCCTGGACATTTGACCACATTTAAATGATTCTGACTAACAAATAGACATCACCCATGTTGTTTGTTTACTTGCAAATCAGTCTTTACTGTCTGTCTACAGATAATTCATAAAGAACTGAATCAGTATTTTTCTTGTTTCATTCTACCTGTATTAAAACCACCTTTGATCAAATTTTGGAATATGTTTAGTCACAAACTGTAACTATAGTAATGACTATTTTACATATATTGGTACGACACACGCTTTCTAACACGTCATAGTTGTGGCAGCTTTTTTCCCTACTGAAGTACTTCAGTGTGAGACATGACGCTCTAATGTCTCTGAAGTGGCTGTGAGAGAATAACTGGGTCCCATGTTTTTTAGTCTGCCCCTGAAATCAAACAAAACAATTGTCGTGTTATTCTTAAAAAGAATTATTCTTACAACCTACTTTATACCTGTTAGTCTTAGTCTTAGTTTTTCTGGATTGCAATTATTAATTCTAGTCTGGCTTCAAAGCTGAAGTCATTAAAATAAACATTTTATAGTTGGCAAACTATATTATTTTGTCTTGAAATCATGTGTACCAGGTCATGAATGTGACTGTGACTGTAGCTTGGTTTTTGGTTATTATTTGTGATGATATTTGAGCTAGTGAATCCTCACCTGCTTTTTCAAGGTGATCAAAGTTTATGAGTTCAATGCAAGCCAACTTTTTTGCGGGACAAATGCAGCATGTAATATGGTTTATGGTTTGTCATGTTGTTAGTCAGTAGCAAAATGTATTTATCGAAAATAAGATCTTTGATGTTTTAATGATAATCCCCAGACATCTTTGGGATCAGTTTACAATACAATGTATTTAGAAAAGTTTCTCACCTTCATGCAGCAACTTTCCCCATTATTTGTACACACAGTAGCTCTGAACAGTCTCCAAAGAATACTTCATACAATGATTAGAATTTATAGGATTATTAAATATATTATATGATATTGATGGTATTTATTATCATTGACACATGAGGCTGTTGGTCACTTAAATCTACATCAATGTCTCTATCCTTTTCCTTTTTCACTTTCCGACAGTTTTGTCTTTTTCGTTCTTGAACTCAGTCACCTGAGTATGCAAATTTCAGCTCATTTATTCTGAGGTGAATCTGGTCACCTTAGTGCGTTTCTATCACATCACCGCTTACGTCAGCCTCTCGCTCCTTCCATCTCGCTCTCTAATGTCCTCTCAGATTGCAAGATCACTGTCTAACAGTGTAATTGTAAAAAACAAATTCTGTCCTCATGTCTGCAAAAAGACACGCTCATCATGGTACAATTTAGGCCACCGGGTTTCAGTGTCCTCTCCACCGCCCTTATCTTAAGAACTTAAGCTTTGCTGTTTTGCATGGTTTTTGTAGAGAGATAAAAGGAAAGTAAACTTGACCTGATTCCACATTCGTACCTGCACGCTGTCTCATGCTAAGTGTCCTGTGATGTTACTGTAACTGCCTCTCCTCCACGTTATATAACATGATAAATGTGATTCCCAGTGGGATCAGGCCACTAATACTCGGGAGCAAATGTGGAAAAATGCTGAAATGGTTTCCCAGCAGCTTGTATAAGTGCTGAGGCTGTAAATATTACATCAGCGAGCTGAGTGCATTTCAGTCACACTGAACCCCATTAAACTCACAAATGAAGTGTTCCCAAACACATTTATTATTGCCAAATCTGAAGCAATCACCACTGATGAAGTATGCACTACTGATACAACTCTGTACAGTGATTCAACGTCAGCACGATAATTATCACTTCTTTTCTTACACATAATCAACAATAACCAGGATGCTGTTGATTTCAGGCTCTGCAGTAGAAAAATAATGACAGTTTTTTTGCTGAAAAGTCCAAAATGGCTGTAAGTTTGTACATCTAATGTATTCATTCATTCATTCACTCTATGAGGTTCAAACATGTTAGCATCTTTGTTTTCTACTCCAACAACATTACCAACACCCATTATTATTAAAAATGCGCCCACGAATATGCACCGGATTGTCAATCAGTTAGCTTTAAAGAAATAGTTCAGCATCTTGGGATGTGCTCTGGTTCATGCAGCTATAGTCAGGAAACATTAGCACAAAGCCTGTAAAGAGGGAAACACTTAGCTGGGTTCTGCCGTTTAAAGCTGATTATTTAGCACATTACATCTGGCTTGTAAGACAGAAAATTACATATAAAAATGAACATTTATGATAATACTGGTGTCATATACAAATTGGGAAGGGCCAGACTTGTTTTATTATGTATGGGGGTATACACTACCCATCAAAAGTTTGGACACACACTCTCATTCATTTGACTGGCAGTGTGTAATGCATTAATTAGTGAGCTTAAGAATTAATGGTAATCAGATTTTTTCTTTAACATTTGGACAGAGCCAGGGTAGCTGTTTTCCTCTTGTTTCCAGGCTTTATGGTAAGCTCAGATAGCTTCATATTTATTAAGTAGATACAACTGTCCAATTAATCTTTCCAGCAAGCAATCAGCAAGAGCGCAAATAATTATACAACTATTTCTTTGTTGGGCACTTTATGGTTAATAGGACAACGTATTTTTGTTTTTGCTATTATCCAATGCAATCGCTGTTAATAGATTCATAAAATAAATCAATTTAGAGACACTAATGGCAAGAATAGCATCTTCTTCCACTGGTTGTTCTGACCTGTTTATCAGTTTTCTTGCTATCAAAGGCCCAGTTAAGACAGAATTACATGAATTGTGACTATTTTATCATGAATGATAATATAGCCATTTCATGCATCAAACTGCTCTTCAACTTCATGTAGCTATATATAATTATACTGTCAAACTGTACAATACACACGACTCATAAGTGACAGATCATCTTATGTTACAAGTACATTTCACCCTGAAAAGATAGGCACAGTATGAGGGTCTGCTGTAATCATTACGCTTTTTAGACTACATCTTAGCGGTTGGTGTCCCATTCGTTTAGTCAGTACTGCAATACACATTATTCTTCCATTTGCCAACAAAAATAACCAAACGTTAAAAAGAAATGCTGTACAAAACAATAATATCTGACATATAGCACAATTTAAATGGCTTAACTAATGAGGTGCATTTCTAATTGTTGAGGCAGATTTCCATATTAACAGGCTGAAATTAAATGTTTAAAAATACATATGTGCAATGCCACAGAATAAAATCAATGGCACAAACTGTTCCCTTAACCAAAACGTGTAGTCCACATTATTCCAAAGAGAAGGAGGTACATGATCTCTAAACATTAATCAACACTGATTTAAAATATATATCTTAACTGTGCGGTTGTGGTTGTCAGTAAAACTACTGCAGATACAGTAGGTTTTTAGCTGAAGCTGTTGAAAGACTCATAAAAGTCCTCTGATGTAAAGCTTCAAGACAGAGGTTTGATGATAGAGGAAGGGGAAACAAGGAGACCAGAGCAGAGGATGAGGTTTGTTGAGGCAGTAATATAGCTACACAGACCTGCAGTTTTTCAGATAATTGCCCTTTCCATTTTGATCTACAGTTTGTGTGTTTGGTCCAGACCTGAAAGCTGTTATCATGCAATGCATAGGTGTCCTGTAGGTTTGTCTGTCCATAGACACACTGCAGAGATTCTAAACTTGGCTTCTGCTAACAAATCACAGTTCAGATTACATTACAATTGATAAAATTGTTGAATAGTTAGGGGACATGCAGTCATCAGCTTTTTGCAGAAAGTTAGATAGGGAATATTTTACCGTTCTCACAGATGTACAGTGCATATGAAGCTTGACTCGGGAAACGTTTAGCTTAGCATAAATACTGGAAATAGGGGGAAACTGCTAGCTTGACTTTGTTTTAGGATAGCACTGTCTGCCTGCCAGCACCTCTGAACCTCATTAGGTTGTTACATTCACCAAATGATTATTTCTTGGTTGACTTTTTCTATTTCTTGGCTATAATCTCATATAGCAAGACCATGCTCTAGTAGTGAAAACAACACTCTGTAAAATAGTCTAACCACACCTCATTTGTATTTGATGATGTTCACTAAAATAGTGATGGGGGAATTGTTTTGGTGGGACATTTACATACACCGAATTGTAAATGAAATGGAGAGTTCCCCCCCAAAAAAGTACTTCACTGCTGCATAATCCAAACCATCATCGGCAAAAACTTTAAATTTTCAGTGTGTGTGCAGCTGCTCTGAGGTTGTTTTTGTTGTTTTCCATATTGAAGGAAATTCTGAAAATTGTAACATGTAGATAGTGGAAGGAGGGAAGAAATCTGTGTGAAATGTACGGCCAATGACAGACTTATAACCTACATCCAGTGAGTCAGATTAATGTCCTCCCAGAATGGTTACCTGGCAACTGTCCCATACCCGCAAATAGTTTGGAACACCAATCCCCGAAAAAGTTTTTGAACTTCAGAGGTGCTTGAGGAAAGATTTTAGTCTTCTTGGACAACACCAGATTAACAGTTTCCTTAAATCTGGCCTTTATACAAAGCAAAGCTAAGCTAGGCTAAACTTTATATTTACAGTACGAATATGAGGGGAGCATCTATTTTCTCAGGCAGAAAGAGATTCAGCATATTTCTCAAAAATTCTAATCATTCCAAGTCAAACTTTGGTCCACAGCCACAAGACATATGTGTGTTCATGCTGAATGAATGAATATATCCCTCAGAGGGGTGTACCATGAAGCAAGTTTGACGTAGCTCGGCTTTCTTTGTGGTAGCTTAGATTTGACCCTTCTTCTGAACCAAAGAGTTCAATGGCGTGCTGCTTACTTCAATCAAGAGGAGCTCATTGTTATAATCAAAAGCTATGAGGTATATAAAAATGTGTTACGGCAAAAAGGGCCGTTACTGCAAATGATGCAAGAGAGGAATGTTGGTATGAACTGTTATTTTACCACATAGTGCACTCTCAATCCCCGCTGCTTATTTCTAACATAACGTCTGCACATTAAAGCTCTTAAATTTTAAATTAAATATAATATTCAAAAAGTGCCTTTAAGTCTGACACTGTCTCATAATGGAGGATATCACTTTAATTTTGAATAAAACTAATAGACTAAACAGTTTTCTAAGCTATGTTCTATCAGCAACAGCACCAGCAGTGGAAAAGAGAGTATAAAACACTTTAATGTGTTTTCTGCATTACAAACTAAATACATGTAGTTTTCTGTGGCAACGCAACGCATACGGTTTGCACTGCTGTAACTGCTTGGCTTCATTCAGTGGCTTTACGAACAGACTGCTCAACAGGTTTGCAGATTTAACAGAATCTCTCACCTGAGCAACTGTATCGCTCATATTGAGCAGTCAGGAAACTAACTGGTGAAAGGGAGGCGCTTCTCGTAGCTGATTTATGTCTGAATCTCTCAACAGAACCTACTCCAGAGCAGTTAGTTGTGCAGCATCAGTTGCCATGGTGATCTAGCAGGTTACAATAGAGTCACCTTAGTGGCTTTAGGCTCAACATACTTCGCTAACTCATTAATCTGGCTTCATGATGCACCCCTCAGGTCTTCTCCCCATGTGGAGGGGATTGATCTCGCTGGAAGAGCAGGGTCACGCCCTTCCTGAAGCGGTGGTCCCTGACACTGTAGATAATCACATTACAGCAACTGTTCCCTGTCAGAATCCAGAAGGCAAAAAAGGAAAAATTACACCAGGTGTATCCCACCACATTTCCGAGCACAAACACTGCGATGGGGGAGAAAGATGCTGTGAAAGCGAATGTTAATATGCCTATTGTCTTGGCAGCTTTGATGTCTGAGAAGGAGGGCCTGTGAGGGCATCCTCCGCCTCCTCCTCCTCCAGCTCCTCCTGCATCACTCAGACTCCCCTCTGAGAGCAGTTTACGCTTTCGAGAGTACCGCCGGATGCTAGTGAAGGACACAATATTAACTGCTAATGTGCCGCCGAGCAGGGTGAAGTCAAACGCTGGGAATAAGAGCAAAATGTTGGCATCAGGTGGCAGCTGGCTTCCAAATAGTAGGGGGGTGTAGTTACACATACGGCTGCACTCATTGTACTCCAAAGTGAAGTTTCTGCTGAAGATGAGCGGCGCAAGAGCCAGCAGGAAGCTGGCAGCCCACGAGAGCAGGATGAGGAGCAGAGTTCGCCTTCGGGTCACCAAGGCGTCTTTGTGCAGAGGCCTCAGAATGGCCACGCTGCGCTCCAGGGTCATCAGGAAGATGGTGCTGATGGAGACAAAAGTGCATCCAGCAAACACGGGACCAATCAGCATGCAGGGCTGCCAAGGGCTCACTATTCCACTGATGGAGGAGGAGGTGGCCGAGGAGGTTCCCTGGTACCAGATGGGAGGAGCGCTGGTCACCATCAGAGAGATTTCAGTGTAGACAGAGAAAGGAACCACGAGGACACCGACCATCATGTCTGCTATGGCCAGAGACACTGTCAGAGAGAGACAAGAAGAAAAAGAGAGCGATAGGGGTGTATTCAGCCTTATTTCTTGCTGATATATCTTTCTTTTACCAAAAGTGGAATGAAATTACATTTATTAAGCTTTTTTAATTTAAGATAAACTAATATTTTAGAATAAACATGACAGAAGTAAATTTATAATTACATTTTGACAGTGACTTGTGGGCACATTTTCATTAAGATGCACTAGATACACTGTAAAAATATCCTTACAAAATTGGAAAATCTAGCATCAAGAGTGCCAAAAAAGTACACTAAAAAACAGTGAGCATACAGCCATTCTTTGTACCCTAAATATAGAATTTAGCTGTTATTAGACGGTTAGAGCCCTACCTTATCATGATAATTATTGTAATTTAATGAAAAAACTGAGAGAAAAAACTTTAAATAACTCCCTTTTAATGAAAGGCTTATGATGCAAATCTACAGATTATACCTGAAGGATAACAGAAAAGTTCTTAAAATATATTAGAATTTTCCTTAAAAATACAAGAAAAGCTGTATTTTGTCATGACAAAATACCTTCAGTACAAAAATGGTAGCTAAGTTACCATTAAATACTTGTAAAAAAAAAAAAAAAAAAAGCTTCACTTGTGGACATTATGTACAGTTTTGGCATGATCTTTATGGTCAAGATGTTTTGTGATTTTAGTAGGTTTCTGTAATTGAACAAAATGGAAAATCTGTGAAATTACAGTTAATTGCAATAAAATAAAACACAGGTAAGAAAATACAGAAAATGTGTTATTATTATTACTAATCTTAAGCGGGGTCAGCACTGTATTAAATGACCAAGATGTTCCTATATTTTTCAAATTAGATCTCAGAAACTCTTTGGTGTTGACAGGTTTGGAAAGTCTACTTTAGCAATAATGCATTTTATAGAAATAGGAACTTCAACAATTATCCATTTTTCTGTTTCTGGTTTTCACTGTAAATTCCACAAGCAAATCAACCTTGATTTAGACTTGAATGTTTTATTTAATTCACTCATTTTCTTCACTCAGTTTCTTGTACCAACAAACACTAGGGGGCAAAGTGGTTCACAATATTTACCTTTCAAATATCCCTGTGGTGTTCTCGACTGCCTCGTTTGCACAAAGACCGTAAGCGTGACCACATTTCCAACCACGATGGCAAACGCCAGGCTGACCATGAACACCACGGCCAGGGTGCGGTTGAGAAACCCACAGCAGCAGAGAGTACAGAGAGGAGCCAGTGACTGGTCCGACCCGAGTCCAGCCCGAGCAGCTGCAGTCAGGTTGAACGGACAGTCGGTGGTCAGCGGCAGAGCTGCTGTACTTCCAGCAACACTGATGTTGGGAAGCAGAGCAGTCATGGCCCAGGCTGGACTGGTTTTATCCCTTGTGACGTGTTGGTGGTAGGGCCGCTCAGGAAACCATGTTCTGGACTTGAAAACTATCCTAGTGAAACCAAAAGAAAAAGTGGAGTTAAAGCCACTTGAAATAGCGATCCAATCATGGAGGAAGCAGCATAAGTTTCTGTATGTCATTAATCTGCATATCAAACAGTGTCACAACTTTCTCTCACTCTTCCATCAAGCAGCCAGTAAATCATCCACGAGCCTTCCTCGTCAATCTGGAGTCTTCACACCTCCTCCGTCGCACATTTCAGCTTCTAATTTTGCCAATTTAAAATCCCCCTGGACAAACAACACCTTCAAAACTCCTTCCCTCCAACTGTCATTAATGTTGTAATTATTTATAAAGTTATGAAACTGCGAAGGACATTTCAAGCCATAAATTTCACATGAGCGCAACTACTATACAACAGGAAAAACATTGATTTGGTTTTTCCCCCCAAGGAACAGAACCCAGTTGATTTGGTTTTATACAGGCTGAACTGGTTCAAATCAACCCTGTCTACGCTAAAAGACACAACACCTTTCTGTATCTTCAAACGGCAGAAAGTTATAGATTCTCCTAATACAGGTTTTGCACAAAATGATATTAAAATGTTATTTATGTGATCTGAAGAGTATTTCAGCGGCATGATTGTTCACACTAAGTGGTAGTCAAAACAGCAAACGTTTCTACCTCTGCATGCTTCAATATTCATGTTCACTTATATTAACACACTCTCTAGGCATTTTGGAAAATTAATTTCTAGTAAACATTGTGTAAATAGTCTCAAATTTGATATATTAACCATATGCGCAAATGTAGTAATTATCAGCTTATAACTTTTGGAAGCCGTTAATTTCAGACCAAATGCACAATATGCTTTATAACTATTTATTTATTTATTTTCGACATTTTCCCTTTATTTTGTGACCATGTGCTCAAACCACTCGCTTATCGAGTCGTCCTGATTATGTTCTGCATCTTTGCTGCTTACTGTCGTCTTATGTAATTTTCATGGTGTCACACGGAACTTTGTGTCAAACATCAACTCATCACATCCTCTTATTATGTGTCTGAAGGATACGAAAAACACTCCACTAAGGTAGAGAAGTGGTTTGTTTACTCATGTTATGCGGCCTTTTGCGCAGAAAAAGAAATGATGGACTGTATTTTTTACTTTTTTTGTCTTTGACTGTTGAATATGAATTCTAAATTTTATTCATTGTGTTCCGGTTACATGCTGTTCTTGCGCCCTGACACTGCTGGAAACACCTCAGTGTTAGTGTCGGCGCCCATGCTGAAACTTTAAGTTCAGTACTAAATGTCTCTTTCAGCTGACAACCAAATACACAGGGTATTCAATCATTTATGCTGTTCGCTAGGCTACAGGAAGGTACACACATCCAAGAAAGCAAAGTGTAACAGGAAGGGACGTATTCAGACCAGAACAAAACCAAATCCCATTTTCACAGTGTAGCTGTCGCTGCTCGAACACAGTCAACTAAAACGTAACAGCTCTCGGACTGGAAACCCTTTGAGTACTATGAGCAGAGAATTAGCTTCAGTATCATGAGAGCTTCTTGGGATGCAGTTAAAAAAACACGTGTGTGCGTTCTGTGACCAGCTTATTGTTCAGGTTTTTAATGAAGGTGGAACTGCATGTGAAAGGACCTCAAAGCTTGTCCGCCTTTGTAACTTCTTTGCATATGATTGATCACTTTGAATATGAATATCAATCGGAATTCAAAGACACTGATGGTGAGCCCACTTGGGAATTATCTACACAGGGAGCCAGGGTTAGATGTTATTTATATAACCCAGCGAACCTTTCTTGTTTCTGTATCATGTGTTAGTTCAACGATAAGAGCACAAAAAAATAACTGATGATCTAAAACTGAAATCCTTTATTTTTTAACATTAGCACCAGCAACATAAGCATTATTATACCATACCTTTAAACAGAACTCACCGAGTGCTCTTTTAATGGTAATAACGAGCAAAAATGCACTTCTGGTAACAATCGCAGCTTCCAGAATGTGTCTGTATGTCAGCTCTGTGTGTTGTTGAGTATCATAAGAAATTCTGTACATTTACCACGGAGTAACAATTCACTTTATGCTAATCTTTAGGCCTGTCAGGTTCTAGATGACAGTGACATTTAACCTTATCTCTTGAGTAAATTATAAATTGGCCTTCCTCATTATTTGAGGTTGTACATCCTCTGTTATCTGGTAACAAGGTGAAAATAGCTTCAGAGTAATTACACGGGAGACTCGTTCCCCTGAACTCCCAACTCTGGTGCAGATTCTTTTTTTTTTCCCCCCTCTGACACACAAGTTGGTTCAACGGGACTGAGATGAACCTGCCTCCACAATCTTCAGGCGACAAACCAATATACTGATACCATGTTTTTCACTGTGACAAAAACACTCTAATATTGCTTGAATATTGTTTCTAATGCTTCATTCAGGCTGCACAGTGTCTCGGTGGTTAGCGCTGTCACAGCTCGAAGATTGCTGGTTGGATGGGGTGTTTCTGTGTGGACATGTTCTCCCTGTGCATGCGTGGGTTTTCACCGGATAGATTAAATGATCATTCTACATTGTCCATAGGTGTAAATGTTTGTCTCTATGTGTAGCCCTGTGATAGACTGGCAACCTGTCCATGTGTCCCCTGCCATCACCCAAAGTCAGCTGGGATAAGCTCCTCATGAACCTAATGAGGATCAAATGGTGTATAGTTAATAGATAGATGCTTTATTCATTTTTGTTGTATTACCTTTGTTTCTATGCGTTTCCATAAACTACAATGCGACCATCATGTTCATCCATCATTTGGATACTGGTAAAACAATTTACCACAAGAGGGCATCCCTTTAACCCTCATATTGTCCTTACCAAAAAATGTTGTTGTGTTGTCTGAAAAAGGTCCAAAAATTCAGAAAAAAATTCCCCAAATTTCTAAAAATTTGCAAAATCTTCAGGAATAAAATTCCTGAAAGTTTCCCTCAAAAGTTTTATTTTTTTTAAATAAAAAATCCCCAAATTTTTGACAGCAAAATTCACTGGATTTTGGTAGATTTTTTTTCTGAATTTTTTTAAAACATTTTTTTTATTTGTTTTTTTTTTTCACCAAAAAATGTTAAAAAATTTCCGAAGAAGTTTTGAAAATGTGGAAATTTTCACTGTGAATTTTTTTTTTTTTCCACATTTTTAAAACTTTAAAACGGGTCAATTTGACCCGTAAGGACAACAGGAGGGTTAAAACTGTGTCTGGTAGAGATGAATGAGCTGTATGGGAGTTTTGTTTAGAATGTCTTTTAGACTTCTGATTTCTTTAAAACATATTCTTTCTGTGCCTTCATGATCCTTGGTAGTTTCTGTGTTGTTCTGCTATGTTGGATTATTGTGCTGTCAACCTGCCCGTGTCTTATTTTTTGTAAAGATTCTGTATTATAGCAGTTTCAGATCTCCATTCCCCCATTTCTTTGTATTCTTTTCTCTTAATCATCATTTCAGCTTCCTGAGTCTGGTTCTCTGTTATTCTCTTTAGTCCTGATTCAGAGCTTCATCTGAGTCCAGTTTGTCCATGTCTTGTCTTCTTCCATTTACTGCTTGCACTATAGAGCTATTCATTGAACTAAAAGATTTTTTCAGTTAAAGGTAATTGCTAGATATGTTACATTTATGTCAGTGGATGCAGTCACAAGGAGGTGGTTGTTTTGGATAAAGCACAGGACTGTGACTGAGTCTGGGGAGCATCCACACTCCGTCTGTGGTTAGTTTTAGACAACAGGAGTTCCTTGGTTATTGCTCAAAAGACTGGATTCAAATAAATGATATATGACACATTTTATCTCAAGTCACGGCAGCCAGCAGACCACAGTCTGCCCTGTCAGAGCCTCAACACAGATATATTGTAGTTTAATATTGCTGTGGTCGCTTAAAGCGGATTGTGTATTGCAAGAATGAATAATAATATTTCAGTATCAAAACTTGTCATATTTTCCTGTTCTGTTAATAGAAAACTCAGTGGTTGGCTTCATGTGTCCTTCAGAACATATTTGCTGCTGCAAATCAGTTGTCTAAAAATGTAATTTATAGGGAAGAGGGTTGTCATTTGGGGCTGCACAGTGGTTAGCACTTTCGCCTTGCAGCAAGAAGATCCCTGGTTCAAATCCCGGGGTGGGCCTGGGATCTTTCTGCATGGAGTTTGCATGTTCTCCCTGTGCATGCGTGGGTTTTCTCCGGGCACTCCGGCTTCCTCCCACAGTCCAAAAATATGCTGAGGTTAATTGATTACTCTAAATTGCCCGTAGGCGTGAATATGAGTGTGATTGTTTGTCTGTATATGTAGCCCTGCGACAGACTGGCGACCTGTCCAGGGTGTCCCCTGCCTTCACCCGAGTCAGCTGGGATGGGCTCCAGCACCCCCCGCGACCCTAATGAGGATAAAGCAGTGTATAGAGAGTGGATGGATGGGTTGTCATTTTCTGTAGTTTCTCCTTGTTATTATGATATTCCTGAGCTCCCCAGAGGACCCTTCTGCTCCCAGCATATCTTCATGCAACGCTGTCATCATCATGCCCACATAGCATGAAGCCTAATAGTCTGTCTTACTGCCTCAGGTGAAAATGCAGAGACTCAGATGATTTCCTGATTGCCTGATTACTGCCACTGTCCCTATCTATGCTGTTAGCTTGGTATTCACTTCCCATCACACCAGCATTCAGAGAAGACGCCATGAAATGATGTGTCTTTCTGAGGCGTAATTTCATGCTGTAGGCTGTGAGTCTTGTTCTCCAGGAAGCAGTGACATCCATGTACAATGCACAGCTGAGGCTGTCCAGGAACTAGTCCTTGTGTTTCATTAAAATTGATTTTACTTCTTCATTGTTTGAGATCCCTGTAATTTATGTGTAAAAGTAATAAGAATTGCTGAATCTTTTTCTTTTAAATGATTAGAGCTGTGAACTCTGAAACCTTAAACAGAAATGTTTAGCAGACTTCTTATCAATTTCTGGTGAAGCGAACTGTATGAAATTACTTTTTAAGGTAATCTGACTTCTTAGCAACCTTTTAAGATTGCAACTTTCTTATTTTTATACTTTTCTTATTTTACATCCAGCAGCAGCACAATAATCCTGGTCACGGCCAGTTAACAGCCTTTTTGATCTGTGTTAGGTCTCTACCTTCTATTCAGTTAAATATCTGGCTCTTTAGCTGCTAAATACACCAATATGTTCACCAGCTATAAACATCTATTTGCCGTTTGCAAAGGGAGCAAAGTATACTTGCTGAAAATGCCCAAAAATTACAATATTAAAGCATTGACTGTTGATGAAAACAGTAATAGAAAGAAAGTAACTTGCTATAAAACTTGATTAAGCTACAGATTCACATGATATTTCATTAGCATGAGCGACCTCGTTCACAGTGTTACGCTTGTTTTCATATCACTAGATAACAGTGCTGCAGTTGCCATACACAGATATATATTGTAAGAATAGTATATTAAACATTTTACATTCAGACATGCAGAAAATACACATGTTGCTGAGTGTAACAGTATTGTCCTCTACTATTCTGTGTTTTCTTCATGCTTCTTGCTAAACGTTTACTTTGCCCCTAACTCTCACTAACTCCCATTTCATCAAGGCCAATATTTCCATCATGAAAGGATCTTTTGAATACCTGAAGTACTTCAAATGGGTGACAGGGGAAAGCATAGTATCTCTGCGTCAGAGTGCAGCCTTGATTCTGCTTCAGCGTTTTATAAGTGCGTTACGTTATCTATGAATCATGCAGTGTAAATGAGGACATCAAAAATAAATCATGAAATAAATGTCTTCATTCTCCACATTTAACACAATCAGTTTGTAAAATGAATGGCATGTGGAACATCTTTAGGCAATTTGTAGACTTGAACTGAAGACTTCTCTTACGATAATTTTGCTTGATGGTGCTGGTGGTAAAACAAAAGGAAAATTATTTTTGGGAGAAAGGACGATGAACCTCATTAAGGGGCTTTTTGCTGTTACCTTGAGTGAAGATGACAGGCGGAAGTCTTCCCTGTGGCAACACCTCAGGTGTAGTGAAGCAAGCAGCTGACAGCAAAAACAACACAAACGCACACACGCAAACACACAACTGTTAGAGAAATCCAAGCATCTTCAAATGTACTTCAGAATCAGAGAGATTTACCTGTGATTTGTGCATGGGGAAAATGAAATACTGCACACTACAATATCTGAAGCTGTAAATAGTCCACTCTTATATGAAACCTTTTAACCTTAGCTGGTTCTACAGGGTGTTTCTCATTCAACCATCCCACGTCTATATGCTGGTACTTCTTGGATAACAGAAGATGATGACGGTTTGTCATTTGAGACGGTGTTGGCTTTTATACACTGTGTTCTGATTTCTCTCTCAAAATAACAAGAAGGCTCTTTTTAGTGTCTCAGCAGTTGAGATGAGCTTGAGATTATAAACTAGAGGTAGACCAGTTGGTTTCCTGCATTGTACCCATAGATGTACACACAGTCCTAACTGGAGTATGTGATGATATAGAAGACAACATAAAAACAAAGTTACAATTGCTAAGTGAGTTTATGAATGTTTATTCACAATAGACATCACATGTAATAATATCCATGGCAAGTGTAAGTCATATTCATTGGCTGGTGACACCCTTTTTTGAGTTAGAGCTGAAAGTTTAGTCAAATAGTGCAGAGCTGTCTTAAAGTGTGATATGTCTCTGCTCTAAAATTTCTGTTGCCCCCTCCAGAAAGGAATGTAATGTCACGTTTCTAGTGCAAATAATGGGGGGGCCCACAGGGTTGCTAGTTCGATCCTTGGCCTGGAGAACTCATGTCGAGGTGTCCCTGAGCAAGACACCAAACCAAATACCGTTTATCATTTTTAACTTCTCCCTCTTGAAAAACACTGCACTAGTATCTCATTCAAAGCTGAACAAAAGCAAACACAACAGTCAGGATGTTTTATGTTAAGGAGAGGGAGTCTGAAATTTCCTTAAACTAAATTTAACAAGAGTCTACAGCTGTACTAATAAATGTGCATGGAATTAGGCAAAAAGGCAAACTGACTCATGAGGAACAGCCCTTAAATATGTCATCTAGGAACCACAGGTGTTTTTACAAAGTCCGGTCAATCCAGACAGACACATTTCTAGAGCAATAAAGTAAATTGTAGGGCCAAATTATGCCTTCCACAACTGTCCCCATAATACAAATTTTGTCATCTGCTCAAGTCAGTGATGGTCTGTACAAACCTCTCTGCAGATGTCTGATGCAGTCCAGAATTCATGGCTGTTTTGAGTGTACACAGTGCAAATGCTCATTATGAGAGGAAAGTCTTCTAAGAGACTCTCTACCAGCTACACATTTTAAATTCATCTTTTAAAGAGTGGATTAAAGGCCAGACATCATGCCGAAACACAATGAGAATGTCTAAACTATCCACAAGTCCTGTGCTGTGTCCACCAACTGTCCTTTGCATGCCTCTGACAGTCTGTTCTCCAGTTCAGGCTTCAGTTCAGAACTGGAGAAGCTTCTTGGATGAGAGTTGGAGCATCCTCAGAAACCAAAAAGAAAACTCCAGTTGTCTTCTACTGGAGATCTTAGGATTACCATCAGTTGAAAGACTGAGAATCAGACGCTGACACGGTGTTATAGCCACATCTGTTCTCAGCTACTGCATCCTGTAAATATGTCAAAGCCGCAAGAAGCCTTTCAGACACACCCAGGGAAGTTCTGTGTGTTTTTCTGTATTCAGTATGAGGGGCAATACAACTGTCAGCGACAGACCGACTCATACTGATTGTAGTATGATTATGTCTGTGCACAGGGATGCGAAACAGTGAATTGGCCTTTAATAAGTCACTTCTCACTGACTTCCTGAACCAAGTGTTCATCAGCTTTCATACTAAACGGGGCCCTTTTAATGATGCTTAAACTTCCTTGCTCTCTGAGAATGTTGTGCTGAAGCAGCTCTGTTTAGTTTGGGGTTCATGTATGCAGTGAATTTCCTTTGACAGGGCTGTGTCCCTGAGTGACAGATTAAGGGGGACCGTAGGGGCCTGGCCGGGGCTCTCAGGCCAGGTCGGCCGACGCACACAAGGGTCATCTGCAGTAAAAACACACAGAGCCACCCGAGGCCAAATGCCACAGCACATGAGACGAAAGACGACTTTCTCTTCACATCTGGGCCTGTCATCCTGTCTGTGTTTGTTTCATGTTTGTCAGAGAAGTGCACAGCCAACGCATTCATCCACACACAAACAGGGGCATGTTGTTTCATCTTTGTTTGTGTTAGAGCCTTCATTACATCTGTGGGATTATTCTTTGTTTTTTCTCACTGCGTTTGTACTTGCTGTACGTCAGCCTACCAGCAGTTTGCCTACTGATCAGAGACACATAGCATTATTAAGATTCCTTAATAGTTACACTTAAACTTTTTAGTAAAGCCTTCAAGCTACTGTGAAAATATTGTTTAGATGTTTGATACCAAGGATAAAAATCTGGTGTACATGTAGGTATCAGCAAAGAAGTACAGAAAACAATGAAACGTAATTGTGTAGTTTTTAAAAACATAAACATAACAACTAAAAATTAAAAAACGTATAGTTTATAGTTGCGAAACCATTTTCCTTCCCAGTCTCGTTCTAATGTAACAGTAATGGAATGACTGAATAAATGATTGATTGAATGAATGAGATCATTTTGAAAATTAATCATAATAATGGCAAAGATTGTTGTCACTTCATTTCCACTAAATTTACATTTATACGCTGTAATTTCTAAAGTACTAGCTGAAAAAATACAGCACAATTTGTTTTCTTAGTCCATCTATTTAGTCTTGTCACTTTCCCTGTAACTGTTGTTGAAGTGAGAATGTTGAGCATCGTCGGTGTAAGCCCTGAATAACTAAACGGTAAATTATGGACAGCAGTCAGATTCAGCTTTTCCTTCTTTTGTGCGTACATGCCTACTCTTTCTGTGTCTCAGTCTAAATTAGTGACTGCTTATGGATGTGACACCCACTTCACCTTCCTCAGTTAGCAGCTGCTGCATGTCCGAGCGATCGAAATCTGAGCAGGAATCCACGTGACAGTTTTATTCTCACATTCAAAGTGTTTTAAACTGATTCATACCTGGGAAATAAGCAGTTTAAATATTATTTCAATGGAAGTAATCTCTTCATTGAATCTCAAATAAACTGACCAGAAAAAGAAAAATTATCTCCAAACTGCACTTTTTTAGCTTTGGGTCTAAACAGAGAACTAAGAACATGATCATGC
This sequence comes from Acanthochromis polyacanthus, assembly GCF_021347895.1. Taxonomy (NCBI): domain Eukaryota; kingdom Metazoa; phylum Chordata; class Actinopteri; family Pomacentridae; genus Acanthochromis; species Acanthochromis polyacanthus. The sequence goes on along the minus strand of NC_067114.1, from coordinate 8,648,047 downwards.
AGACATGAAGAATAAGAACTGTATGTTGCATTTTATTTAGAATAAACTTCTTATGTTTCCTGATGGATCAACATTAAATAAAGCCAATTACTGAAACAACAGCTGTGTAAAATGCAATTCAAATTCATATGCATGCTGATGTGAACTAGTCAGCGTTTGTATAGATTAAGAAACAAAACATGACAGAATGCAGTGTGTCTATTTAAAGTGATGGATGTATCTCTTGGAAAAGCATTGCTCATTAACAGCCACTTAATGTGTTTTAAAGATCTATAGTGCTGTGTTTTGTTTAACACACCAGATACACTCAACTTGAAGCAACAATATAAGAGCTTTCATTTCCAAAGATGTGCAGTGCTTTAGTTTTCATAACGTCATATTCTGCAAACTGCAAATTAATATAATTAAAAGCTTTAAAAGCAAATTAATTACTCATACACAAGTGCATGTTGTGAGTGCAGCCTCATACAAATCCATTTTAATAAAAGAAATATGCAAAAATGGTTTATCTTCTTAAACATGAAAATCAGCTGTCACCTTAATGCCACTAATAATAATAATAATAATAATAATAAAAATAATATTAATAATAATAAGTCAGGTGGAAAAATCTTACCGGCATTTCCACTCTTCTGGACCACAGAGCACTCTTTGCAGGTCGATCGCAGGAACACAATCCAGTAATAAATGCTGAATTAGTGGAAGTAAAATCCAGTTAAAAAGCCTCCAGTGCAGAAGAAAAGTGGTCTGTAGTCCTCATCATTCCTTCTCCTGAGGAGCTCACATTAAGCTCAAAGCCTCTGACTCTCTCCGGCTCTCTGTCCCTGTGATTCAGCCTCTTTCCTCTCCCTCCTGCTTCTCCCTCTCTTTGTATTGAGCGCTCAGCCTCCAGTCCCCACTTCACTGCTTCCCCCTCTGCCAACCCTCAGTCTTTATCACATGCACACACTTTCCCCCTCAAGCTTCAAGGTAAAGTCCACAGAGGCGTTTTACTCTCCTTTCATTTTCTTCCCTCCCACGTCCGCTTCCTCTTTTCTTCTCCTTGGTTGTCCAACTCTGAGCATCAGTCTTGGAGCTCTCATCATTGTTGAGCTCTTATTTTGTGTCCAAACTTCGTTATATTAATTTAACTCTTCGCTCTCACAGTCTTTGTCCTCATATTTTCGCGTCTTCTTCTATTAGCTGTACAGCTTCACCTTTTTGACTTTTCACGTGTCTAGATTGCCAAAAATGCTTGGGATTTGCATGTCTATGCTGTGAAAGCAGACATGGAAATGAAGCCAGAGAATACATCTATCCTGTCATTTGCCCAGCTTTGGCCCTGTTGGCCTTGGCCTGTGTGCGCAGCTTTCATTTCATCTAGCATGAAGGTCACATCCCTCCCCCAACTACAGCACTGAAGTGAGACCTCTGGCCTCAGACCCACTGGACAACATGCTGAAGGACACATCCCTGATTTGCTCTCACTTTAGTAATGTCTCTAAGCAAAAATCTCGCTCAGACAAGCTGAAGTCATTTAACAGCAAATACAGTGTCATTAAAATAGAAGCTGAAGTTTACATCCTGCTGCATAAAAGCTGAGGAAATGTTGATGAGGTTGGAGCAAAGGAACAAACAGCAGTGCTGAGCAGCATTATGTAACTTAATCCTCAAGGGTTTTGTAAACCTGCCAAATAAATAACTATATGTCGCATGCTATGCTTTCCAACACGATACAGCCTGATTTCTGGTTGATTGCGTTTGGGGGCCCAGCAGCCTGAGCGATAATGCTACAGCACGGTCGGCGACGCATATCTACAGCCTGCTGCCAAAATAACCTCTGGTAGGAGTCATGGTATGAATAATGGAAAACAAAACAGGCAATGCTTACCTGAGTGAATTCTCTCTCTAAAGTGACAGTTTCATTTTTCACATGTGTGAACGGTCAAGGTCCCGACGGGGTCGAAGATGTTTAAATGCAAGTCTGGTCACATCTCGACAGTCTGATTTCAAAATAAAGGTTCCAGTAAAACAGCACAAAGGTCACCATGGTCCCAATATTAAAATGCTGCTGAGCAGGTGGAATATTTACCATGTGCACTGTTAATTTACATTATGACTATGCTGACATTTACGAAGAACCACTCTAAATCCACCAATTTAGCTTTGGTCGTTTGAACAAATATCAACCTCATAGTGGTGGAAGATGAAAAGTCAGATGACCACCAAAGTCTCAGCAGCTCATCCTCTGGGGAACATGAATTTCTGTGCATTTTCTTGGTAGTGCATGATAATTTTAGAGTCTTGAAATCAGCATGGCTAGGAAACAGGTGTTTATATTTTATTTCTGTGTAGTCTTTTCTTGATGAAGTGAAGTTGAAGCACTGATGGTTAGAGAAGAGATTTATTTTTCTAAATTAGCAGCTTCTGATCCAGTTAAGAGTTCACTCACCTCAGGTCATTGAAGATGCCTTAGGAACACAGCCACCATAAAAATGACTTCATTTGAGATTACTGTTTGATTTTCAGGATTTTCTTATCAAGTTCGAAGTTTAAACTGATGAGCCGCAGGAAATTCCCAAGATCCCTCAAATCCTCTTGTTAAACTAGCTTTTAGGTCCACAGCATGAAGATGAAATCTGTCTGATCAGGCTTGTTTTATGTGGAAGCTCATGTTTTATTGCATGTAAGAAAAAAGGAGAGGCCTCTGCACATTTTTCTTGTCAGTAATATTGTAGCTCATACTGTTACAATATAATGTTTTAATTTTTAGATGAAAACTACTATTGCATCATTTTTCAAACTCTTTTTTTGTGGTCATTCCTAATATAAACTGCAAAACCATTTGATCAGAAATAAGTTCTATTTTGATTGTAGAGTCTTTTTCCAGAGACTCTAACTTGTACATCCTACTAAACCATAACAAATAATGTTAGGCCATCGTGTGAATTGATCAAAGCAGCAAATTCAGAAATGAAATGTCTTGTCATAATCCCAAGCCTCTGCAATCTCTCTGTGACCTTCTGTAAATAAATACACAAAGTGGGGACTGGACTTTCCTCAGAGCAGCACATATCAGAACGCCTGCTGTCACTGCTAACTATTTACGGGAATGTGATGACATTTTGGATATTTTTGTTCCCTGTAGAAAAATCTAATAAGGCAATATGTGCCTTCCTCTCTGTAATAACACAATGACCAGCACAGTGTGTTGCTTTCTCATCCACAAATGACAGAAATGATAGAATCGGTCGTCACTGTTTCCTTTGAGCTATGATGCAACACTGTGATGCAAACAGTGCAAACTGTTGTTGACTGTCTTGCTTTACCAGAATACAAAATACTGAAAATATCAAGCTTTCAATCTGATTGCAATCAACACAGAATCTGCAATGGGATCAAAGAGTCACAGAACATTAGTGCTGGACTGTTTAATTTAACAGACTGAGCTGAATTCTCTTTATCCTAAACTGTAAATCAACGCTATTTTTCCTGAACCCAGTGTCGTCGTTTCTCTCTCTGGTGTCCATGATGTGCAGGTGAAGGAGAAAATGTCCGTGACACTGACTTTCTTTAAAAGTATTTTATTAAAAGAAAGAGCAGCATCAGTACAGACAGAACCTGCCTGGAAGGAGCCGGCCAATTGAATCCTCCTTGCTGGACAATGACCAGCAATCAGGTTTTTCGGTTTTCAACATATAGGAGGGGTTAAAACAAATGGTTCTTTATTGCCTACCATATGGGGAAAGCAGCGAGCATCCCCAAACAACTCCCCCTTGTCTACAACAGCTGAAGAATCCCTAAGTCAACGTTTTGGACAGAAGAACCCTCATAAAAACACCTCCAGCAGGGCTCTGTAAACAGGAAAACACTTTCCCATGCCATGGGTTGAATATAATGCAGGTTCCATCTGTGGTCAGAGACACCAGAGCAGACACTACATATAACAAGCAACTCATATCAGATACTCGAACAAACAAAACAGATTCTATTCTACTAACTTATTAGGTAATACATGTAACAGATCAGATACCACACCAGACTGCAGAGAGTCTTCCAACCAATGGAAAGTGAGATTTCACAATTTCAAATTCCAGGAATCGTTTTTGTGCCAAGCAGGAACTTCCACAGCAGAACCTTTCTGCAGATATAAAAAACCCCAGTGGGAAAGCGCACAGCACAATTAGGAGGACAGATTATAACCAGCACTGCAGAATACTACTAACAAAATGGGGTAAATTACATTATTTTTTTGTCGTGTTTAAATCTCTGTGAATACATTTATCTTTATACCAAAGCATAAGTTTTTACTGATCTGATGGTTTCTAAAGGGATCTCTATGTTGAATTTTCCAGTAACTATCCAGTGTTTTGAACGATGAATAATTTTTCATTTTGATATGACTTATTTGTCTATTGTCTCCACTGATCCAGAGGAACAGAGATATTTATTTTTTTGTTCGATTTGTTTGAAGGTTTCCTTTGACTGTGGTCCTTCTGGTTGCATTGGCCTCTCTGGCAGATGTGGCTCGTACCGAAGAAAAGAAAAGCACTGAGTCAGGTAACACGGAGACACGCAATATCATGCCTCTGTTCATAAACACTGTGTCTTAATCCAAGTCAGTTTCTACTTTTTGCATGAATTTTCCATATATACTAGAGTGATAAAACAACACAGGATAATATTTGTTGGCGGGAGAACAGTATTTGAGCTGCAAAAACAACGCACAACCAGTTTCCACTGCAGTGTTGTCTTGAGTTACATGCAGATGTCACAATGATAATGCCAACATGTTGAAGTTCAACAGGTATGATGTTACTTACTGTATATTCACCATTTTGCACCATCTTACCAAACAATTGACACTAATTAGCACAAAGTGTAAAGTGCAGCTAAAGCTAAAGTCATTTTTTAACATGTACACACGTGGACAAAATTGTTGGTACTCCTCAGTTAAAGAAGGAAAAACCCACAATTCTCACTGAAATCACTTGAAACTCACAAAAGTAACAATAAATAAAAATTTATTGAAAATTAAATAATCAAAATCAGCCATCACTTTTGAATTGTTGATTAACATAATTATTTAAAAAAACAAACTAATGAAATAGGGCTGGACAAAAATGATGGTACCCATAACTTAATATTTTGTTGCACAACCTTTTGAGGCAATCACTGCAATTAAACGATTTCTGTATTTGTCAATGAGCGTTCTGCAGCTGTCAACAGGTATTTTGGCCCACTCCTCATGAGCAAACAGCTCCAGTTGTCTCAGGTTTGATGGGTGTCTTCTCCAAATGGCATGTTTCAGCTCCTTCCACATATGTTCAATGGGATTCAGATCTGGGCTCATAGAAGGCCACTTTAGAATAGTCCAACGCTTTTCTCTCAGCCATTCTTGGGTGTTTTTGGCTGTGTGTTTTGGATCGTTGTCCTGTTGGAAGACCCATGACCTGCGACTGAGACCAAGCTTTCTGACACTAGGCAGCACATTTCTCTCCAGAATGCCTTGATAGTCTTCAGATTTCATCGTACCTTGCACACTTTCAAGACACCCTGTGCCAGATGCAGCAAAGCAGCCCCAAAACATTACTGAGCCTCCTCCATGTTTCACCGTAGGGACAGTGTTCTTTTCTTCGTATGCTTGGTTTTTGAGTCTATGAACATAGAGTTGATGTGCCTTACCAAAAAGCTCCAGTTTGGTCTCATCTGTCCAAAGGACATTCTCCCAGAAGCTTTGTGGCTTGTCAACATGCATTTTTGCAAATTCCAGTCTGGCTTTTTTATGAGTTTTTTTCAGCAGTGGTGTCCTCCTTGGTCGTCTCCCATGAAGTCCACTTTGGCTCAAACAACGACGAATGGTGCGATCTGACACTGATGTACCTTGGCCTTGGAGTTCACCTTTAATTTCTTTGGAGGTTGCTCTGGGCTCTTTGGATACAATTCCAACGATCCGTCTCTTCAATTTGTCATCAATTTTCCTCTTGCGGCCACGTCCAGGGAGGTTGGCTACTGTCCCGTGGGTCTTGAACTTCTGAATAATATGAGCCACTGTTGTCACAGGAACTTCAAGCTGTTTAGAGATGGTCTTATAGCCTTTACCTTTAAGATGTTTGTCTATCATTTTTTTTCGGATGTCCTGGGACAATTCTCTCCTTCGCTTTCTGTTGTCCATGTTCAGTGTGGTACACACCTTTTCACCAAACAGCAGGGTGACTACTTGTCTCCCTTTAAATAGGCAGACTGACTGATTATGAGTTTGGAAACACCTGTGATGTCAATTAAATGACACACCTGAGTTAATCATGTCACTCTGGTCAAATAGTTTTCAATCTTTTATAGAGGTACCATCATTTTTGTCCAGGCCTGTTTCATTAGTTTGTTTTTTTAAATAATTATGTTAATCAACAATTCAAAAGTGATGGCTGTTTTTGATTACTTAATTTTCAATAAATTTTTATTTATTGTTACTTTTGTGAGTTTCAAGTGATTTCAGTGAGAATTGTGGGTTTTTCCTTCTTTAACTGAGGGGTACCAACAATTTTGTCCACGTGTGTATTTTGTTTTTTGAAAGGCATTTTATGTGATTAAACAGTGACGAGAGACAGGAAACTGACAAAGGGAGTATATGAAGGACATGTGTTGAAGAAAAGTAAATAAACTGGTGAAAAAATCGTGAATTAAACTGCTACAACTGCAGTAGGGGAGAACTAGAAAAAACTGCGTCACAGCAAGCATTTAAAACTGCGCCACAGCTCTAGGTCCAGAGAAAGCTGTTGGAGAATGATCTGGTTGATCTGGTTGGATGTCAGCAGGCAGCCTGCCAATGCACCTGGTGCATTGCACAATGCAATAAATGAAGCGCACCTATTTGCTATTGGCTGCTACTGGCCATAACAATCGCTGTGTCACTGAAGTAGACACACATGCGCACTCACGTACTGCTGAGTGAACTCCCATTTGTGAACTCCGGTCGATAGCAGGCAGCCGGGCGGTGTATATCTATGGGCGTACCCATAGATACCGGTGGAAGAGCGGCGTACCGACACCAGATCTTTTCCCGGAACTGCGTTCCACCACCAGATCTTTTGCCGGTACGCAGTTATGGACCGTTCCGGCTTACTTTCACCCCTGCGTGGAACCCCAGAGCAAAAAAGTATAAAAGACAGGGCATCAGAGGGCAGAGCCAGACTTACCCCGGGGTATCTCTCAGAGTGTTTTGATCTGTGCACGGAATAAACACTTTATTTTAAATCTGAAGACGACTCCGAGGCTTTTCTCTGTTTTTTCCTTGGTGAGACTACTGCAACTGTTATTTTTAACTGAGTATATTTTTCACTAATTTGGAACCTAAAATTGAGACAATATACATAATTTGAGAAGACACGGGAGACATTACACATGCAGTGAATCAAATCAGACATTCGCTGCTCGTTGTGTATGTGCCATATGGTAGGCAGCATAGCTACTCATTAATGTTAAGGTATTTTGTTCTAATAACTATAATCATTTAGCACCTTTAAAAAAGGCTTAAAACATTCAGAAAACCAGGAAGAAACAAGAAATCCAAATAGATGAAACTAGATATAAACATTCAAAAAAAAACAAAAACGCTCCAATAGCATTCAGTTATAAGAAAAACACAGTAAAAATCAAGAGATTTAAAAGAGGACAGAGGTTGCCTTCATTGCATCACCAGACAGAAAGCTCCACAGCTATGAACCAAGCAATGGGCAATTTGAAAACTAGACCTGATGACTGTGATTGATTAAAAATTATTGCTTCTTTATTAAATCATCCACTTGGTGACTTGATTGTGCACCAAATTTCACAGAAATCCTTCCAATAATTGTTGAGCTAATGGAGTCTGGACCAACGTGATGGTCAACACCTCTATGTCAAGGTGGTTACTGTAGGTTCTGCTAAATTAATCACATAGTCTGACTTTATTGTTGCATTTACAACAGCACATCCCACAGAATCCAACAGAATTAAGCCTGGAACACATTTCCAGTCAGAATACAACACCACATTTGTATACAAACACCAACCCCAAGATCCAAACAGCACCAACAGGCTCCAGTTCTCCATGAAACTACTGTTTATACTAATACTTCCTTGACAGCTGCTGTTCAGGCAGATAACCCTCAGCCCTCAGATCCTGTGGGACCTGAGGGCTGGAACTGCTCATTTCAGATATTGTTCCTCATGTGGCTCTGAAGCTACGGTATCTGAAGGGAAATTGTCTTCTTCTCTGCTTCTCTTCAAACAACCCATTAAATATTAAATAAATCCAATAATCAGTGAAAATTATGTGCCAGAACCCAACCAGAGACCTGTTGAAAAATAATTTCTGGATGAGAGAATTAAGATCATTATAAATTAAACACAACACAATGAGATGGCAAAAACATGAAAAGCAACACAATTACTGAATGAAGCCTCCCTAATGCCTCAAAAATATTTAACAAGTTCATTTTTTTGTTGCTTGTAAGCCATTGATTGAATAAGAACTGGGACATCTTCGGTAAATCAATCCTGCCAGGATGTAAATTTGTGACAGAATTAATTATCATATTTTTACAGTGCAGAACGGAGCCACTTACATGCTTAAGATGTTGCTATTACTTTGAAGGGAAGATAATTTGAAGTATTTTCCATGATTATCTCACCCACACAAAAGACATTTGGCTAAGAGAGTCCATGGATTCCTCTGTGTGCTTTAAGATGAATTAATTAGAGGCCACTTTTTAGGCTCTGTTAAACACCATCTCTCTGGAAGTGAAAACAATATTCTTTAGTGACTGCTGTGCGTATGCGGCAACATGATAACCCTGGAGTGAAGCAGGCTGTGTTTTGTTGAATATATTTGAGTTGCATTCGAAGAAAAACAGGTAAAGTGCTGACGACAAAGCAAATATAGTCAAAGTGATCAAGTGTTTTTAGCATCTGTGTGCAAAAAATCTTGGAAAGGAACTACACTGCTCAAAAAAATTAAAGGAACACTTTGAAAATACATCATATTTCAATACGGGGAAAAACAAACTGGATATTAGCATTGATATGGACTGGATAATGTGTTAGGAATGAAAAGTGCCACATTGTTTGATGGGAATGAAAATTATCAACACACCAGGAGGGCTAAATTCAAGACACCCCAAAATCAAAGTGAAAAACTGATGTGGCAGGCTGGTCCATCTTGCTGAAATTCCTTGGTAGCAGCTCAAAATGGTACTCAGTAGTTTGTATGGCCTCCATGTGCTTGTATGCATGACTGATGATGCCGGGACAAGCTCTGAATGAGACGACAGATGGTGTCCTGGGGTATCTCCTCCCAGAACTGGACCAGGGCATCGCTGAGCTCCTGGACAGTCTGAGGAGCAACCTGATGGTGTCGGATGGAACAAAAAATAATGTTCCAAAGGTGTTCTATTTGATTCAGGTCAGGTGAGCGTCGGGGCCAGCTAATGGTATCAATTCCTTCATCCTCCAGGAACTGCATGAGTTCTCTTACCACATAAGACTGGGCATTGTCGTGCACCAGAAGGAATCCAGGACCACTGCACCAATGTAGGGTCTGACAATGGGTCAAAGGATTTCATCCTGATACCTAACGGCAGTCAGAATGCCAATGTCCAGCTTGTAGAGGTCTGTGCGTCCCTCCATGGATATGCCTCCCCACACCATCACTGACCCACCACCAAACCGGTCATGCTGAACAATGTTACAGGCAGCATAACGTTCTTCACGGCTTCTCCAGACCCTTTCATGTCTGTCACATACGCTCAGGGTGAACCTGCTCTCATCTGTGAAAAGCACAGGGCACCAGTGGTGGACTTGCAAATTCCTGTGTTCTATGGCAAATCCCAGCCGAGCTCCACGGTGCCAGTCAGCGAGCACAGCGGGCACTAGAGGACGCTGGGCCCTCAGACCACTCTCATTAAATCTCTTTCTGATTGTTTGATCAGAGACATTCACACCAGTGGTCTGCTGGAGGTCAGTTTGTAGAGCTATTGCAGTGCTCATCCTGTTCCTCCTTGTACAAAGGAGCAGATACCTGTCCTGCTGATCGGTTGAGGGCCTTCGACAGTCCTGTCAAGCTCTCCCAGACTAACTGCCTGTCTCCTGGAATCTCCTCCATGAGCTTGAGAATGTGCTGGGAGACACAGCAAACCTTCTGGGAATGGCACGCATTGATGTGCCATCCTGGAGGAGTTGGACTGTCTGTGGAACCTCTGTAGGGTCCAGGTATCGCCTCATGCTACCAGAAGTGACACTTACCCTAGCCAAATGCAAAACTAGTGAAAAACAGTCAGAAAAAATTAGGAAGGAAAAAAAAATGTCAGTGGCCTTCACCTGTAAACTCATTCCTGTTTTGGGGGTTGTCTCATTGTTACCTCTTTAGTGCATCTGTTGTTAATTTTATGAACACCAAAGCAGCTGAAACTGACTAAAAAGCCCCTCAGTTACTTAGTTGACCAGATCAGTATCCCACATGTTTCACTGATTTGATGCAATACTTAGATTAAAAAGTGTTCCTTTAATTTTTTTGAGCAGTGTAGTTAAACTTCATTTGTTCAAGAGGTTTCATTGGGCTCGAGGAAGAACACATTTTCCCTTGATCTCAGTGAGACCTCTACAGCAGAAGAAAATCAGATGAGTCAGTCATGCACAAAAGCTACCATATACAGGCACACTAACTAAAATAACCACAAATAGTAGTTTATAGGAAGAAATGCAGTAAAAATGTCTTGATGTTTTGAGTCTGTAGGAACATCAAATGTTTGTGCTTTTACAAAATACCTGTATGTCCTGCTCTTATAGATAAGAATAAGCTTTAGGTTCATAATAGAAAAAATTAAAGGGTAGACTGTAACTTGGAGAAGGTCTGGTTCATGGTGCACTCAGAGGTTTAAAAATGGACTTTGCATTATTGAAGTACTACATAAATATTGTTAATGTGCAGAATAAAAGAAGCCAGTAACAGTAGCAGCAACAGATGGAATTTTATCAAGAGGATATGATATGATCAGAGACATCAAAATGAGATCAGTGATGTCAATATTTATGTTATGTTGGCCTTTCCCATGTGAATTAGCATTTAGATCATTAGAGCACAATATTTTACTGTATCAAAAAACAGAAAATACTTAAAATATAAAGACCAAAATCTTAACATAGAGATAAATCAGGACATTTTAATTTATTTTCCAGCATCACCACGTTCCAGGCGGATGATCGGGGGGTTGCTGGCTCCTCACGTCCCCTGGCAGGTCATGGTCTACATCGCGGAGAGCATCGTGGATGGAGGCTATGCAGGCGGAGCTCTCATCTCTGACCGCTGGGTGCTGACGGCCGGAAGAAACCTTTTTGCCAGGAAGAGTCGACAGGACACTCAGGGAAAAGTTCCCGTCGTCCCTAAAGTGTACCTAGGAATCTCAGAGAAGGCAGAAGCAAATGCCTCCAAAGAGGTCGCTGTAGAGAAGGTGAGTGAAATTATTTGATGAGGAGCAAGAATATTGGAAAAAAAGGTTTAATTTAATGCATTTTTCAAGGTTTCCATGGATACATAGTATATAGTAGTCAACTGCATTTTTGTTTAATCTGATATTTCTACATGATGTCAAATATTTACTCTTTCAGTATAATTGTTAAAAAGAAGGAGCTGCAGATTGCACATAGATTTTTCCCACTATTAGTCCCCACTCTGAATTATACTTTTAACAGCAACTTATTACTTGACACAACTGCAGCAATTGATTATATAAGTCAATAACTTGACTTGTTTGCGAAACCCTTCCTCCAAAAAAACATGTATTTCTTTAATTTCCCCCAGTGTCTTCTGAAACAATCTCTACTTTATCGCTATAGAACTAAAAAATATAGAGAAATTGATCTTTGCATTGGTAAAAAGCCAAATTGGCTGTGAAGCATTTCTTTAAAGTATCAAAAACAAAATATACATTACTGTATAAATATTTGGGGTCCCTTAGAAAAGTCCTTATTTTTGAAAGAAAGGCAGGTTTTTTCAATGAATACAACATTAAATTTATCATAAATCCAGTCTAGACATTGTTAATGTGGTAAATGACTATTCTAGCTGGAGACTGCAGATTTTTAATGGAATATCTCCATAGGGGTACAGAGGAGCATTTCCAGTAACCGTCACTCCTGTGTTCTAGTGGTGCATTGTGTTAGCTAATGGTGTTGAAAGGCTCATTGATGATTAGAAAACCTTTGTGCAATTATGCTAGCACATGAATAAAAGTGTGAGTTTTCATGGAAAACATGAAATTGTCTAAGGAACCCCAAACTTTTGAACAGTAGTGCATAAGACACTTGCCTTCCGTCTCTTTTTAAAACTTTTAAACATAACAATAAGGAGTTTGCTTTTTTACACCTTTTCTAAAAATGTAAATGCAGGTTAAAGACCAGAACTCTCACATTCACCTCCTGTAGGTAGTTCTCCATCCACGGTTTCAGAACCAGTCTGACTGGGACAATGACTTGGCTCTGATCCAGCTGAAGGAGTCTGTGGTTATGAGTGATAAAATTACCCCCATTCCCTTGCCAGAGAGAGGCCAGGACCTGACTAACACCAGGGGAGGGTCAGGGGTTATTGCTGGCTGGGGGTGGGGGCCCCTCCTCACTTATGCTGCATCCCTCAAATACCTTGTGCTGCCTCTGGCCAACCACTCTGACTGTAAGGCAGAATATGAACGTTCTCATCTCACGCCGGCTGTAGATGACAACATGTTCTGCACTGGACCCACCACGTTTCAGGAGAATGTTTGCACTGGTGATGCAGGAGGCGCTCTGGCTGTCACAGATGCTGAAACTGGGGACATTTACGCTGCAGGGATCCTATCTTATGACAAATCCTGCACTAGTCACAAGTATGGAGTATATATGAAGATTTCCTCATATTTGCCCTGGATCCACAGTGTCATCAGGGGAGATACGGAGAAATCGTCTGCTCTGCGCTCTGATACAATGCTTAAGATGTACTCGTGGTCGCAGACTGGGAAAAAAACATGTGAATGGATGTAACTGTAGCATAATTAAGTCTGCAGTACTAACACTAACAAATGTTGTATCCTCACATCAATAAATCTAGTTTTGAATGAATTTGCATTTGAATTCGTCTCTGTTCTTAACTAAATTCATTTACATAATGCCACATGCACACAGCAAACAATTGCTTTATTTACTGTTTCAATTTAATTGTGAAGACGGAGAAGCTGCAAGTTCCAGTTTTAATAGCAACTACAATATGACTAAGCACAGATTCACAGGAGTCTCTTGGATAAACGCTAAATATTACGGGGATGTGTTTGACCTCTAACCCAAAGTAGCAGCAGTGGAAGACCCAGACAAAGTTTGTGTTTAAGCATAATATAAGAGGTATGCAGCTGCTAACTACTAAATGTGAATGATACCAAAAAAAGCAAAACAAACAAACAAACAAACGGTTAAAAAAACAGTCCAAAACTCGTCCTAAATTAGCTCTAAACTCATCCAGTCCTAAAATACTCCAACACCAATCCAAAACTAGATTAAAAAAAAAAAAAAAACAGTCCAAAATTAATCCTAAACTTGTCCAATCCTAAACTAGCTCTAAACTGGTCCAAAACCAGCCTTTAACTAGTCCTAAGCCAGTCTTAAACTAGTGATAAACCAGTTGACAGAAAAACTATGATTCTGGACCATATTTCCATCGTCCTCCAAAAGTAAAGTAGATCCTATTTCAAGTAAGATGGAAATTTTCAAAAATTAAAGAGTTCTAATTAAAAATAGATGTTCCAAGTTGATCACACACTCAAATGACCAGAGAAATATTACATTTAGGTTGACTTTGCTTACAAATATATGAAGATACATGATTTTTTAAAGCAGTCTAAGTGTTGGTAGAACAATTGTGATGTATTAGTGAGTGAATTTTATTATTAATAATTTACTGAAGTGTTTTGACTGACATGTGGAGAGGATACATACACTTGTTGTATGAATTCTAGTAAATAATTCCAGTATTTGTCACTATTCTGGCTGCCCCAGTATAACATATATCTACTTTGTTGTGACTGTAGAATTGCGATTCTTTACGTATTATGACTCAGAAGTTTTTAAAAAATGGTTGACTAGGGTGATGGGTTGAACAAAATGTTGGACTTTGAAGCTCTGGAATTATTAGATTTTCACAGACATCAACAAAATATCTTGAAAATAAAGATGTCAGAAAAGAAAATGTAAGGACGTTTTAAAAGGTAAGCTTCTAAACTTCTGCGTCCTCATGTGATGTTTCACTTTTATGCTTTTAACTTTTAAAAGAAAGCTTGAGAGCCTCAGAGGTTGAGTTTCATCGTGTGCAGTCATCAGTGTGAAAGCAGATGTTAACAGAGGATTAAAAGTGAATGACAGAATTTATGGAGTTCGTGGATTCCGAGCGCCGCCTGCAGCGAGACTTCAGAGATATTTTTAACTGGCAGGTGTGTCCTCGCTGCCACAAACCATGAACTGTCTCAAACAAGAAATGCCCCGAAAAAAATAATACAGTGACAGCTGCCTGTCCAGCTGATACAATGCGATAGGGAAAGATAAGAGACAAGGAAAAATCAAAGTGCAAGGCAAAGGCAACCGGTTTTAGTCCTCTGGGTCTTTGTCAGCACAATGTGAGGACAAACAGGTTTAGTTTGAAGAGATGTGCATGAAGAGGCTGAAATTCTTTTTTTAAAATGTCTACTGAGTTATTTAATCTTTTCATTACAGTCATGAAGATTCAACAGACAGCTTTCAAAAAGGAAACTGCTGCCAGTTTAAATATATGAAAGATAATATCTTTATTTCCTGCAGAACATCTAAATGCATTTCTTCTTCCACCCATCAGACTAAGGACTCTCTTTAGAAGGAGCTGTGGCTGATGTTACATGTCCAGAAGTGTCCTCAGACTGAACCTCCAAACCTGAGAAGACCTGAAGTCGCTCATTTTTTAAAAATCCTCTTGTAAAACAGACGCATCTCACATTTTTATAAGTAGCAGTGAACTCAGCAGCAACACATATGAATTTTATTTCTCTAAAATTGACTATAACGTATAAGAAACTGGTCATGAATATATACAGATGATTAACATGAATAAATAATAATAACCAAAGAGCGTAGAATTTAATTTACTCTCACAAGTCAAAAATTATGTCAAAGATTAAAAGAGGAAAAGTTCATATCAAGGAAATGATTCTTGTGAATAGCAAACTCCACATGTCTAAATGTTTTGTTTTGGTTTCTTTTAGTTAAAATAATTCATACCTATATGTGTTCTGATTTCATTTCAGAGAAGGACAAGCCATTATATAATTACAAATTGATAAGTTGTCCCATTTCTATGAGACTCCATGTCACCATACATAGATTCTTTGAAAATGTCTGAATGAGTTACCACTAAAGATTAGTCTTGACTATAGTATTTTTAGGTGTGAAAGTGTTTGTGTTTAAATTACCATCAGTGACAGTTGGAGCTGATTAAAGTTTTAGTGTTTTAAATGTTTGAATGTGAGCAGCACATCTGTCAGTCATAAGTACACTAAGATTAAATAAGGAGAAATTAAAGGCTTGGAGGCTGCAGACAGCGGAGAAATTATAAACACAGATGTTCCAATTCAGAGCCTGAGGAGTCACACTGAGCAGTTTGATGAGTGGGAAAATCACACCCTCTAATCTTCACGTTCACTGGATTTCATCCCAATTTAGGAGATTTTGGAGTAAACATGATTCCACCAAATTCAAAACCTAAAGGAGTACCTTCAGGAAGAACAGCACTCGGTGGGCTTTGTCTTGATTTATGTGTTTATTTTTGAATTCTTTTACTTGCCTTTAAAGCACGTCACAATCGTGCACCACCTTATTCTTCTGACATGCTTCCAATCCAGTTCAGACTCAGAACAGAAATAGGTTTTCAGACAAACTATTTCTGCTCTGTGGAGAGCATCCAGAATGATTTAATGTTTTGACCTTTTTTTAGCCGGGGTAAAAATTGAGCCGTTGAAGGGGGTAAGAAGTACTTTTTAGCAGATCTGCAGCAGGGTGCAGGAGGTTCTCCTCTATGACTTCTGAAATATTAATATCCCTGTCAAAGACCATTACTGTGTACCAGTCTCAGAGTGAGCTCTCTCCGGCTCCATCACTCCTCAGAGCACCGACTGAGGTCACAACACTCACAGTCTCTTGCTGCAGTTTAAAGCAGAATTTAAAAGAACTGTGTTGGCATGTTGTACGTGATGCTGTTTTGCATGCAAGACTGTATGTATTTGTTGTGAAAACTGAATTCAACTTGAAAATACTGTCTGGAAATACTGTTTTTCTGCAATCTACTATTCATTATCCAAATTATTCAGCAAAAATGCCCCATTGCTGATTTTGAGACAAGATTTGGAGTTTTTATACATCACATCTGTCATGTCAGGGAGGACGAAGTCCAACAGAAAGCTGCACCACTGGTGAAATTCTGTGTCTGAGCTGTAACAGGTAGTGGCAGGTGTTTTATAAACCCTTGAGCATTGTTTGATTCACTTCTGGTTCTGTAAAATGCTGTGTAGCATTGTTTTTTGAAAAATACCGTGTATTACTCCATGATGATGATGGGTATGAGTGTCATTGTTTGTATCAGATATATAAAGATGAGAAGTGCTGCCTGTTTATGAGTCCCGACACGTAAAGTTACTGCTGATTGCATCTCGTATCTGACAGAACCTCAGTGTTGAGGTGAATGTACTGGCCACGTGTCGATCTAATCATCAGACACAAAATAGGCCTTTGAGGCTAAATGATACCAATCAGTGGTATTTTCTAAGCCAGCTCTCTGTTGGAGCATGTTGTGTACTCAGCTGTCAGGTTATGTACACTGTCCTTATGTGTCACCAGGAAACGGAGGCTTTTTGAGCTGCCTACCTCATATTTACTGTGCTTAACACACACACACCGCTTTTCACAAGGTAGATATGGTGAACTGTATCACCCAGTGGACTGTTTTCCACTGTTTCCCAAAGCAGGATTTACTCCTGTTAGTCATGGATTGGCTTCATTCATTATATATAGACTTGTTTGGTCATGAATACGTCCCTCAAATATTAAACCGATACCTCCTGACATTTGATCACAATCTACCATCTACCATCTTTTTTTACGAGAAACCTTGAAGGACATTAAAAAGATAAAGTATTCAGACTCCGGTTTGTCAGTTTTTGCATTCAGATAAGGTCCTATTTATCCAGCAGATGAGTCCTTGTGCTCATAACTGTCAGGTCCACATACACCTAAGTGCAATTCATTTGTGTGAATATCCTTAAATTTGTATTGCTAGTATCCTTGTGTTCTTCAGTTATTTCTTATTCATATTGTATATATACTGTACACATCTTATGTCTTTTATTTATAGCTGTGTTCTCTTGATTTTTCTCGCTGTCTCTCTGCTGCTGTGACGTGGCAAATTACCCTATATAACAAAGCAGTGGCCTTCGTGCAGATTAGTTAAGAAAACGGAACTCAACTTTCTGTTGAGGCAAACACAATTTCCCGAAAGAAATAAGTAATAATGTGAAACGAGGTGTTCTAAGAGTTCCCATCGATTCTACTGTTGAGGACATAACCTGTTAGCATGTAGCTAACATGACAAACAAAACTCTCTTAGAGGTGATTATGAACATGTTTGATTAGTATATTGCAGTTGCATTTAGTTTTAAATAAAAATATATGAAACACTGTTTTTCAACATGTTCCATAATCACTGATGCAGATCTTAACTTTTGTTTAGATGTCTTTGGTTGCTGGGAATGCCACTCCCACCCCCCAGCAGTTTGTATGAGCAACACCACAATTACTGAGGTGACATATAATTTTCTGTTATGCCACCAGGACATAGACGGTTAAACTTCTGAGGAAACAGATAAGCAAAGTACAGTCCTCTTCTAAACAACAGTAAAAGTTACATTTCTTGGACACACACACACACACACACACACACACACACACACACACACACACACACACACACACACACACACACACACACACACACACACACACACACACACTCAATCACATCTATGGTTTCCTGCAGCCCTTTCCAAATGTAGAGCATCATGTTCTCCTTTGATACTCCAACATCTAAATCCATGTGTGGTCTGGAGCTTAGCTACTTTGTATTTTCTCCAGAACTGTGGTGCCAGCTCAGCTTCTGACACAATGGGGAAGGATGATGGAGCTGATGAGCATTAAATGCCACGCAAATGCCACCACTGTCACACCTTGTCCTGTCCAGTGCACAACCGCCTCCCATGACTCCATTCACATCTCCTGCTCTCATTACCAGCATCTTTTTTAGCTGGGATCAACAGTTGCAAATCAAGTTTTTGACGTGTTTTTGCTGGAAGGAATACTCCCCACAAAAACATAGACAGTTGCAATACTAAAGTAGTGGTAACAACAATTGGTTCAGTTATGAATAACAGAATAAATATGGGAAAATCATTATAGCAAATATAAAATATTTCATCATATCAATAAGAATTCCACAACTTTTACACATTAATGTCCGTGCTGCTGCATATGTGAGAGAAAAAAAAGATATAAAGCTTTGTTGCAACACAATAGAGATTTAACCTTTTTGAAAAGGGTTTTCACCAGTAAGAAGCCACTATATTGACCCATGGCCATTCTGGTGTCATAAAAGACTGTATGAATGAGAGGTTCAACAGTGCACCCAATCTCCCTCAATGGTATCTTTTCATGGGTTGTCACATAACAGCACGACAGAAAAGGTCTGTGAGCTTTCAGCAGCAGCTCCGTAGAAAAGCACCCCTCCTCCTTCAGCCGCAGCGGCTTTACAGCACGGATGCTTTTTCTCACCTTTAAGCAAAGATTCATCACTTTCAGACAGTCCCTCCACTGTGCAGGAGCGTCGCTGTGAATTAGTCAAATGATTCCAACATAAATCTACAGTATATGTCGCACAAAAATGAAAAATTTAAGGTCAGCATATTCAATCTTTTTTTTGTTTCTGACAGGTCGTTTTCTGTAGGCAACATTGGGGATATTTTTTTAAGTGATACTACTACGATTAATACTTGCATTTCTTTGCAGTTGGGGGATCTGCAGGAGACAGATTTGCAGTCACATTTGCAAGTATCTTTCTGTGAATGATCTGAACTCTCTGAGCCCAAAACACCCAATGAATGTCACCAGAGCCGGAGTGGGATTTCTTTAATCTTTTTTTCTGTCTGTTTTCTTCAAGATTTTAACCCCAGCCTTAAAAATGAAACAAACCCTTAAATCACAATGAAAACACTTCTGTTGCCACAATCATGAGTTCATCAATTATTCAGTTTATCAATTCAACTTTATTTGTTTAGCACCTTTCACACACATGACAAAACTACACAAGCAAAGAGAAAAAACTTTGATTAAAACTATGATTAAAACTCAAAAACATATTTTTAAAAAAAGATTTAACATGGTAAAATATGTTTTGTCCAGGGGATGAGAGAGTTTATTGAAGTCTTCTTGGGCTCACATGGTAAATCATTAAAAATAAAAACTTGATATTCAGTCTAAGGAAACTAGAAACTGCAGAGTGACAGAAGAACCAACAATATCTCCCGTTTTCTCCTTTAATGAGTCGACTCTTCTGGTGCTTTCAGACCTCATCTCGTCCATCACCTCGTGGTCACTGGGGCCACTGTCAGGGACAAACAGACTTCAGAGCATCGTGTGCTCTGCCGAGAAGGTGATCAGCTTCAGCCTCCCATCTCTCCAGGACCTATAGCTACGTACGTCTCCAAGACTCAGGCCGGATCACAGCCGACCCTTCTCCCCCTGGACATGAACTTTTGGAACCACTTCCCTCATGCAGGAGGTTCTATCTGATCCATACGGACCAGAATCTCCTGCCTCAAAATCAATTTCTTCCCCTCAGCTGTCAGACTTATGAACCATTAAATAACCTCCATTTACCAGTCACTTTATTCTTTTTGCTTGCACTCATTCTGGTTACACTATTCTGTTCTGGGGAAAATGCTTGCTCTTTTAATATTATTATTAAATTTTAAATTCAAATTTTAAAAATGATTTAATTCAATTGAAATTCTACCTAGAAGGATTTTCGGAGGCAGCAGCTGTCAGTATGGAGCGACACACCCGCCGCAGCCCGAGTGGGCGGGCCGCGGCGTCCCGTGACGTCTCACCCCCCCCCACCCCCACCCCCACCCCACCGATGGGTACAGACACCTGAGGGTGACAGTGAAGATGTACCCGTGAAGCTATGATATTTTTTTTTGCATAAATTTGATCTTGCTTCCCATCGTTTGGCCTGGATTATATATGTATATAATCCAGGCCAAACGATGGATTATTTGATTACTCTAACTTGCCTGTAGGTGTGAGTGTGATTGTTTTGTCTGTATATGTAGCCCTGCAACAGACTGGCGACCTGTCCAGGGTGTCCCCTGCCTTCGCCTGAGTCAGCTGGGATAGGCTCCAGCAGAGATGATGAGTGCATCGCTTCATCCGTCTCTCTTCTTACCCTGATGCCCCCGTCACTTTGGAACAGGGTAAATCTGGACTCATCAGAGCACATGATCGACCACATTTATTCCTGGAAGATGATGCTTCACCACTATCCTTCAGGTCTGAATAATGCGTTGGACGGTTCTTGACCTGATTTTAGTAGTTTCTGAAATCTCCTTAGTTGTTTTCTTTGCTTGATGCAAACCAGTAATTTGACCCTTCTGAGACAGATTAACATCCTTTCTATGGCCACAGGCTATGTCTTCAGACATGGTTGTTTAAGAAATGAGAAGCTCCTCACTGCATCAGAAGTTGTTGCAGCTAAAACATATTCATCACTGCAATAATTATCGAATGGAAAGCTCCTGCATATCTGTTTAGCTAATTCTAGGTGGCCACTTTCTTTTGGACAGGCACTGCATTTAAAACACTGTGGGTGTCTGTTAATAACATTCAAGTTTTGTCTTCATGTTTTCAGCTATAGCCACATGCAGAGGATTCACTGGTTTTGTCTGAATATCAGAAATATCTGGAACAGGTTGAAGCTCATGACTTCTATAAACCATCTTTGTAGTGGGATATAGGACGTATCACATAACCACAAATACCTCCCATCAATCACATGCCACCTATGAGCCTCTGTGGATTAATGCTCATATCAACCTTCACCAGACCGCCACCTTTCCACCAGTTATCAGAGTTCAATGCCGGAGCACGTTGTGTTCTGTGCACCACCGTATGTTTACTTACACACACACAGTCAATAGGATTATATCAAAGCACTGCAGTGTGTGGAGACTGCAGGGTAACCGTCACTTTTCTTTGGTTGAGTGAGGTGACAGGACACACAAGGACGACTCAGGCCTCTGGACCAGGAGCTTTATGTTAAAACCTTCAACCTGTCCTTGTTCATTGTTGTGGCGCTTACATAACTGTCACTTTCTTTGTTTATATTATATTTATTTTGTATTGAAGCAGCCTGAAGTCTCACACAGAAACAAGTGATTGAAGACATTAATGTTCAACCATGAGAGGATCCGGTCGATCTGACTGTTATTCATATGTTTATTACAATAAAACACTGAAAGCATAATTAGAAGTCTCGCATCAGAATATAGTGGTGGGCATTGAAGTAACTAAAGGTTGCCTCAATCTTTGATTTAAACTTGAATTCATTGCATATTAGCAGGATTTTTTTTTAAGCTAACACTGTTTAAAATGCAACAATTCACATCTCAAGGGATCCAACACGATTTCTAATTAGATTTTGTACAGTCCTGTGTTTCTCTGTTAGGTTTGTTCTTCAGTGTTTGTCTCCTCTTTGTCCTGTTTCTCCCACACAAACTCCAAAGCGCAGCCCTTCATCTTCGAGGTACAGACACTCTCGAAATGTTGATTCTGCTCCTTGGTGAACATGTTTTTCCAGTCTCCAATCTCACCTGTGTTGTAGAAAATGAAGGGAAAATGATCATAAATTAAAAGCCAAAAAAGCAACTTTGGGTTACATAACTAAAGGACAAAAATGCATTTTGTTTGAGTTTGATATTTAGGTAAAGATACTTATTCATTGCAGACTTTAATGCAAAAATTCATCAAATTAATTTCTGTATTAAAATGGTGCAAAGTTCTTATACTTAATACAAATTGTGTCATCCCATATTATAGCAATAATATGGAACTGAGAGGAGTTCAACCACACCAATAACATTTTTGTTTCCCTGACTGTTTAATTCTAAGGATTTTTGTCAAAATTTCTTTGGATATTTTTTTTAAAGAAAACTTGTTTAACAGAATATTTTTTCTTTACCCAATCTTGTTACCTCTCAGACTCACCTTGGGACCCTCTGAGAGGCCCTGACCCTCAGATTAGAACTATATTCGTGGAAATAGACTTGTCAGTAATGTCTGGATTAAAGCAAATTCTAGTTTTCTGGCAACTAAGTTTCTTTGATTTCAATCAGTCAATGAAGTCAATAAAGTATCTGCATACAAGTGAATAGAGACACCTTTTCTCATGAAGGAGCCCTTGCTATGATCCATAATGTCGTTGGGGACGAGGGTGTAGTTGATCATGTTGTTGTCTCTCATGCTGCTGAAGCTGCAGTGTTTCACACAGTTGTTCACCTCAGGCTCCACCAGGGGGCACTGCAGGAAAGCGCTGACCTTCTTAATGGTGGCATGGAGGTCCTGACAGCAGGAAGAAGACAACAGTATGAGAAATTTTGGATTGCATCAGTTCATTGTTTTATATGACTCTTCGATGTAACCTCTGAGTGTCATTCAAAGCTGAGTTTGAAGAAAAGACTACATGTCAACATTTCCACAAGGTAAATTTCCACTTTGTCTCATTGATCTGCATTAGGAAGCAACATAAATAAGTGGCATTTTAGAATCTGGTCACATAGTTGTCTGTTTTAAGTATATTTTTTGTGTGACAACACTACTCCTTTACCAGTGACATCTGTTCATAGGTGATGTGAAGCAGATTGTTGATGGTTGCTGTACGACTGATCCAGCCTTTAATATGTTCAAACCAGGAGCCATAGTACACTGAAACAGAAAAGTGTGACAAAAATACTGAGCAGTTGATTAGAATTCAGTTGACGGAACTGATTTTGAAGAAACAAACATCCTTTATTCTCATGGCAACTCACGTGTGCCTTCCAGGAAGTGATCTAAAAACTCATGAAAATCACCAGGTTCAGGGAGAAAGTTGGCCATTTTGTGGAAGTGGTAAAAGGACACAGCAACATCTTTAGGGTTCCTGCTCACGTAGATGATCTGTGAGGTGACAAAGAGCAGCACTGTCAGCACGTTCTACTTAGTATTCACTGCACTTTCTATGATTGTTTTTTTGAGGCTGCTACTAATATTGACATTAGAAAGTTGTATCATATTAGGAACACATCTGCAGTCTGTGACAACAATTCTGCCTTAAATGTATGAAGTTGTTGCAACCCAGCTCATAGGGAAGGCAAATTTTTAATTATAGATTAGCAAATGAGCTTGTGCATTTGGCTAGATAGATAGATAGATAGATAGATAGATAGATAGATAGATACACACGTGGACAAAATTGTTGGTACCCCTCAGTTAAAGAAGGAAAAACCCACAATTCTCACTGAAATCACTTGAAACTCACAAAAGTAACAATAAATAAAAATGTATTGAAAATTAAATAATCAAAAACAGCCATTACTTTTGAATTGTTGATTAACATAATTATTTAAAAAAACAAACTAATGAAACAGGCCTGGACAAAAATGATGGTACCTCTATAAAAGATTGAAAACTATTTGACCAGAGTGACATGATTAACTCAGGTGTGTCATTTAATTGACATCACAGGTGTTTCCAAACTCATAATCAGTCGGTCTGCCTATTTAAAGGGAGACAAGTAGTCACCCTGCTGTTTGGTGAAAAGGTGTGTACCACACTGAACATGGACAACAGAAAGCGAAGGAGAGAATTGTCCCAGGACATCCGAAAAAAAATGATAGACAAACATCTTAAAGGTAAAGGCTATAAGACCATCTCTAAACAGCTTGAAGTTCCTGTGACAACAGTGGCTCATATTATTCAGAAGTTCAAGACCCACGGGACAGTAGCCAACCTCCCTGGACGTGGCCGCAAGAGGAAAATTGATGACAAATTGAAGAGACGGATCGTTGGAATTGTATCCAAAGAGCCCAGAGCAACCTCCAAAGAAATTAAAGGTGAACTCCAAGGCCAAGGTACATCAGTGTCAGATCGCACCATTCGTCGTTGTTTGAGCCAAAGTGGACTTCATGGGAGACGACCAAGGAGGACACCACTGCTGAAAAAAACTCATAAAAAAGCCAGACTGGAATTTGCAAAAATGCATGTTGACAAGCCACAAAGCTTCTGGGAGAATGTCCTTTGGACAGATGAGACCAAACTGGAGCTTTTTGGTAAGGCACATCAACTCTATGTTCATAGACTCAAAAACCAAGCATACGAAGAAAAGAACACTGTCCCTACGGTGAAACATGGAGGAGGCTCAGTAATGTTTTGGGGCTGCTTTGCTGCATCTGGCACAGGGTGTCTTGAAAGTGTGCAAGGTACGATGAAATCTGAAGACTATCAAGGCATTCTGGAGAGAAATGTGCTGCCTAGTGTCAGAAAGCTTGGTCTCAGTCGCAGGTCATGGGTCTTCCAACAGGACAACGATCCAAAACACACAGCCAAAAACACCCAAGAATGGCTGAGAGAAAAGCGTTGGACTATTCTAAAGTGGCCTTCTATGAGCCCAGATCTGAATCCCATTGAACATATGTGGAAGGAGCTGAAACATGCCATTTGGAGAAGACACCCATCAAACCTGAGACAACTGGAGCTGTTTGCTCATGAGGAGTGGGCCAAAATACCTGTTGACAGCTGCAGAACGCTCATTGACAACAATTCAAAAGTGATGGCTGATTTTGATGATTTAATTTTCAATAAATTTTTATTTATTGTTACTTTTGTGAGTTTCAAGTGATTTCAGTGAGAATTGTGGGTTTTTCCTTCTTTAACTGAGGGGTACCAACAATTTTGTCCACGTGTGTAGATAGATAGATAGATAGATAGATATTATACACTGATGAAAACACATTCATTCAATGTTTTTGCTATGAAAACTTAGAGCTACTCATCTTAAATCAGAGTTACTCAGTGTGTCAAAATGAGCAGTTATTGTATCTTTCTACTCCAAATTTGCATTCAGTGGATTAAATGGACTGAATATAGACTGCTACTCTGTACTGGGCAGGAGGTGGAGGGATGGGATAAGCCAGGCCTCTGGAGCAGGAGCCAATCTTGTGCAGGAACCACACATTAAAATCTGCATACCCATCAAACACTATAAGGGAGGGTTGCACAGAAGTGAGTACATTTTTATTATTTGTTGAAATTGCCAGAAAGTTACTAACCTTCCCGTTAACACAGGTGAAATAAAGATCACCATCCATATATAACGTAACAATAGAACAACAGTAGAATTATCATCTTTCTGACTTTATCAATTAAAAGAAAAAAGTGGCATAAAATTTGTGGCCGATCCAAGGGATTAGATTGCAGTAGATTGCACAAGTGTTACTAATAAAGTGGTCTGTCAGGGTATGTTAGCTGATACCAACTATTTCTGCATAAACAGTCAATCTTCAAACAGTTCTCTTGGACTTTGACCAAGGTACATAATTGCTGATATCTGATAGCTACTGAGTTTTTACTGCTAGAAAATGAACTTGTCAGTGTTCTGTATTGGAAAAAATATGTATTAAAGTTATTGTTTATCCCAGCCAGCATATTCTCCAGTACCAGCATCAACCTATTATCGCGTGGCGGTCTGACCAGTTTATTTACTGGTGACCCATCTCCACTATTGGTTTACAACTCCACCTGCTAGCAGCAGAAAAAAGGTGGTTTTAGTGGTTCTGAGTAACTTATAGTTTTATTCTTGATATACAAATCATTAAAAGTCCTCATATTGGCTGGATAGAAGTTCACAATGGTGGCTTTTAATTTTGCATACCCCAAAATGTGGAAAAACAACAATACACGTGAAAGCACAGAGCACAGGTGGGGCTGACTGTCCTTGGTGAAATTTAGCTCTTTGCAAAATGCTGTTGTCAAAATTTGGTTGAAGTCTTTTTTTAAAGTTTTTCTTTCAGCCTTTGAAGAAGAGCAATTTTTAATGAAATATATCAGTGCCAAATGACTGGTAAAAAGCAGAGTTTCACAGCAAAATGGCTGATTAACTCTAACTTTTGGGTTAGCCAGCATGTGCCCATCGAGTTTTCACCTCCACTGAACTGTGTGAGAAATGTAAATTAGCACATTATGATTGTTGGAGGTTTGTTTTCCACCTAAAAACAGCATTGATTACACTCTGTTTGTAGTTCAGATGATCACATGAATGTGTAACTGTGACCTTGGCTTTGGAGCCCTGGAGGGCAGGGCCCAGCAGGTGAAAGGGCAGGTGTGTGGTTATGGTTCGACGTTCAGGCGGTGAGGCCTTCAGCACAGCAGCACAGTAGTAATGCTCCAACCAGGGAGCTCGGGTCCAGTTTGGGATAGTCCTGGAAAACTGTGGGTCTCCTCTGCTGGATACCAGAGTCACAATTTCCTGCATCCATGTGGTGCCTGTTGAGAGAAATTAGAGAAGAAGCGGTGACCTCTGACTTTTATCAGATTAATTCATAACAACAGTAAAAAGACACTTTTAAATTTTTCCATACATTGACTGCAAAGTTGGAGTAGTGGTTTGCACTCTCGCCTTGCAGCAAGAAGATCCCTGGTTCAAATCCCGGGGTGGGCCTGGGATCTTTCTGCATGGAGTTTGCATGTTCTCCCTGTGCTTGCGTGGGTTTTCTCCGGGTACTCTGACTTCCTCCCACAGTCCAAAAATATGCTGAGGTTAACTGATTATTCTAAATTGCCCGTAGGTGTGAATGTGAGTGTGAGTGTCTGTCTGTATATGCAGCCCTGCGACAGACTGGCGACCTGTCCAGGGTGTCCCCTGCCTTCGCCCGAGTCAGCTGAGATAGGCTCCAGCCCCGCGACCCTAGTGAGGATAAAGCGGTGTATAGAGGATGGATGACTGCAAAGTGATGAGTCAAGCTGCAGTTTACGGTATATATCACGCGGCGTGTCTGAACTGTAGAGAAATGTGGTGTCATTAGATTCTCACCAGTGAACAGAAATGGGGAAGAATGCTTTTAGATGTGCTGCTCCAACTACACACGTGGACAAAATTGTTGGTACCCCTCAGTTAAAGAAGGAAAAACCCACAATTCTCACTGAAATCACTTGAAACTCACAAAAGTAACAATAAATAAAAATTTATTGAAAATTAAATAATCAAAATCAGCCATCACTTTTGAATTGTTGATTAACATAATTATTTAAAAAAACAAACTAATGAAATAGGGCTGGACAAAAATGATGGTACCCATAACTTAATATTTTGTTGCACAACCTTTTGAGGCAATCACTGCAATTAAACGATTTCTGTATTTGTCAATGAGCGTTCTGCAGCTGTCAACAGGTATTTTGGCCCACTCCTCATGAGCAAACAGCTCCAGTTGTCTCAGGTTTGATGGGTGTCTTCTCCAAATGGCATGTTTCAGCTCCTTCCACATATGTTCAATGGGATTCAGATCTGGGCTCATAGAAGGCCACTTTAGAATAGTCCAACGCTTTTCTCTCAGCCATTCTTGGGTGTTTTTGGCTGTGTGTTTTGGATCGTTGTCCTGTTGGAAGACCCATGACCTGCAACTGAGACCAAGCTTTCTGACACTAGGCAGCACATTTCTCTCCAGAATGCCTTGATAGTCTTCAGATTTCATCGTACCTTGCACACTTTCAAGACACCCTGTGCCAGATGCAGCAAAGCAGCCCCAAAACATTACTGAGCCTCCTCCATGTTTCACCGTAGGGACGGTGTTCTTTTCTTCGTATGCTTGGTTTTTGAGTCTATGAACATAGAGTTGATGTACCTTACCAAAAAGCTCCAGTTTGGTCTCATCTTTCCAAAGGACATTCTCCCAGAAGCTTTGTGGCTTGTCAACATGCATTTTTGCAAATTCCAGTCTGGCTTTTTTATGAGTTTTTTTCAGCAGTGGTGTCCTCCTTGGTCGTCTCCCATGAAGTCCACTTTGGCTCAAACAACGACGAATGGTGCGATCTGACACTGATGTACCTTGGCCTTGGAGTTCACCTTTAATTTCTTTGGAGGTTGCTCTGGGCTCTTTGGATACAATTCCAACGATCCGTCTCTTCAATTTGTCATCAATTTTCCTCTTGCGGCCACGTCCAGGGAGGTTGGCTACTGTCCCGTGGGTCTTGAACTTCTGAATAATATGAGCCACTGTTGTCACAGGAACTTCAAGCTGTTTAGAGATGGTCTTATAGCCTTTACCTTTAAGATGTTTGTCTATCATTTTTTTTCGGATGTCCTGGGACAATTCTCTCCTTCGCTTTCTGTTGTCCATGTTCAGTGTGGTACACACCTTTTCACCAAACAGCAGGGTGACTACTTGTCTCCCTTTAAATAGGCAGACTGACTGATTATGAGTTTGGAAACACCTGTGATGTCAATTAAATGACACACCTGAGTTAATCATGTCACTCTGGTCAAATAGTTTTCAATCTTTTATAGAGGTACCATCATTTTTGTCCAGGCCTGTTTCATTAGTTTGTTTTTTTAAATAATTATGTTAATCAACAATTCAAAAGTAATGGCTGTTTTGATTATTTAATTTTCAATAAATTTTTATTTATTGTTACTTTTGTGAGTTTCAAGTGATTTCAGTGAGAATTGTGGGTTTTTCCTTCTTTAACTGAGGGGTACCAACAATTTTGTCCACGTGTGTACATGGAACATTTTGCAGTCAAAGCTCAACTCCAAAGTCTGGTATCTCTGAATGCATTTAAGGCTAAGATCAATCCAGTCATAACCAGGCTTCTGGAGTGCAAATGTTTTAATTCAGAACAAATGTTTTATTTTAACTAATCTTGTAAAATCAGTTGTATTTTTTATGTTTATGTTTAAATGTGATTGTGTGTTAAAACTGTTGTTTTTAACTGTATGTACTGCCATTCTAGGCCAGGTCTCTCTTGTAAAAGAGATAATTGTTAATAAGTCTCAGTTTAAGGATGATTTATAATTATTGTAAATAATCATCAAAATTACAGGTGTGTTGTGTTGGACAGATGTGGCAGCCATTTGGAAGAAGCTGATGATTGTTGAGATGTCTTCTCATTGTTTTCAGTAAAGACCAGTTTTTTGAGGTCTAGTCCCAACAGGGTTTGGGAACTGAAATAAAACACTCTCTTCAGTGAATGCGCATATGCTAGAAAAACACAGTTTTCTTGAGTCAGTGGTGCATTTCAGGTCGTGAACCTTGCTCCGGCATCTTACTAACCGTGCCTCTTAAATCCCATTGCGTCAGTAGCAGATAAAACTATCTGAGCAAAAGCCAGGAATGGAGAGAAATGCTGACAGAGACATCATAGAACCTAAATCTCCACTTATCATAACCTCCATGTCCTTCATGTGTGTTCTAATTGCCTGGACTCTAATTGGGTTAAAAAATAGTTGAAGGACAAATTCTGAACAGGAGTTTCTGCTGCAGGACTTCACTGGAATAAGGTGTTTAAATTTATCCAAACCCACAACTCAACAAGTTTGTCTGTCACCGGTGGAACTACAGGTGATGTTTGTTGAGGATAGGAAAAGCCTCGAGATCAATGTATGTTTTCTCTTTTTCCCTCCATGTTTTCAAGTTTAAAAAGATCCCCTTCATCACAAGGCAAGATCAGAGGTCTTTTCCACATTTATCCTGCTGCTTTCTGATGCTGCAGGTGTTTGATAAACTCAGCAGATGGAAGCAACAAACTAAAGTCCTGTTAACACTTTCAGGTCTATGTGTCGCCTCAAACAACTGTGTCACTCGTCGAGTGTGACCATGAGCAACTATACAGACGACTGGCTGCTGCTATGCACAACCATTCTAGTCAGCTAATTGGGCTTTTACTCTTACTAGGTACCTTTGTTGAATTCACTGAAACCTGGACATTGGAGTGAATTTCCTACTGGAGCCGGGGAGGCTAATGAAACCCATCCCCTTCCTTGGAGGTGACTGTGATTATTAGAGGTGGGTGGATCAATCCAAATTTAGATAATATCGATACCAGCATTGGTATCGATATTGAACGATACCAGTATAACGTTGATATTTTAATTTCAGTTTCTCTCCTGTATGCCAGTTACAAAGACTAGCATCATAGCACGGCTGCAAAATTAAATATTCATTACTCACATGATCATGATTTTTAGCTTCAAAACACTATATGAAAACAATTGAATGTGGCCTTTGAAATGTAAATATGTGTCTGCTCTTAAAAGACGTAGCTCAGTTACGTGTGCGGTTTGCTTTGCTCATGGAAAACACCACATTTGGATAAAATCAGCCACTTTCATTTTGGACTACTCTGAAATGAGAACATGTTATCTCACTCAAATCATTTTTCTTCGCCCGCCAGTCTGAGCAGCATCTACCGCAGTCGCACTTTGAGGTGTTTAGGGAACATCGGTAAATGTAGTGTCTGTCAATAAGCAAATGTTCAGCTAGTGAAGTGTTTCACTTGTAACCAGGTGGAACCAGGTGAGATCGACCAACTGACAATGTCTGTCACACTTTATTATCAACGACAATAACCATGGGGGGACATTTTTTGTATTCATCATTATAAAAGTAACTCTGTGCAAAAAATGTAATGTAAAATGTATCCTAAAAGAGCATTTCCTATTTCAGTGACAGAAGTATTGCACATATATTTGCAAAACTGTCAAAAATGAACACTGTGGATATCCACAAATCAGGTGGATACCCCTCACTTTGTGATTTCATCAACAACCCAGATTCTTCCTACCCAGGAATTAGTCTGATTCTTAGACTATGTCATTTACAGCCCCATCTTCATTCCAGATGTGACCGACCATATGCAGCACCGAACCTTTGTTCTAAACGTACCGACAAATCCAAAGTTAGTCTGGAGTATTGTTATTGGTATTGGCGATATTGGCCCTGTATTTACTCAGTATTGGATTGATTCCAAATCTTGCAAAATCACAGACCACTAGTGACTGTGTTCTGTGGGAGTGGATTGTGTATAATACCACAGAATATTTCTGGAAAGACGTGTTTCCGCTGAACTTTCTGAATTCTCTGTAATCGTGTACCACAAATCTAATTCCATTCGCCTCCACAATGTGAGGCACTGTAAAGTCCTAAAGAAACTATTTTTTTGTTATTGCTTTCGTCTTCATTTTTATTTAATCTGTGGTTTAGCAAATGATGATACTGAACTACCATTTAATAAAATAGACATATATTTACACCTACTGAAATAAAATTTGTTTGATTCAATTTCATTTATATAGCTCCAATTATAATTCAGATTGTCTCACGATGCTTTACAGAAGCTTGTTGCCTTATTCTTTATTTACTTACTATAAGTGATCAGATAGTTTCATTTAAAATATTATTGAAACTAGGACATCAAAAGTGAAATTACTGTGTAATAATGCACTTCATAATAAGAAAATGTACAGAATGAACAATATTTGCTGAAATTGAAAATGTATCATGCTTAAAAAAAAGTAGCAGTTTTTCACTCAAAAATAGATTTTTGCTTTCATGTAACCTCCTAATTTAAGATGTATTAAAATTATGTTGAGTTTTCTTGTAAAATACAACTCAAAAAAAGATAATTTCAAGATTGTTTGACTTAACGCGATATTGCTGAAATGTCACTTGTTAAGTGAATTTATCTTAAATTGACTGGGATGAGACATTTGGACTAAAAATAAGACAAATAGACATGGTAAGATTTTGAGTTTTTGCAGTGTAGATATTTTTCTTCAAATAGTTGTGCTAAAATTGCTCATGTGATTATTTGCATTACGCTTAAAGACAAACTGATAATTGGTCCTTTCTCTTACCTGATTTTGGATAAGAGACAATGAGCACATCCGTGTCCTTGAACAGAAAGTTGACAGCAAACTCCAACGAATCCTTTGTGTGAAGATGTCCGGGAAATGAAATGCCTTGAAACTTCTCTGTGACATCCAGCCTGGCCATATCTTGATATATTTAGGTATCTGCTGGTCTTGGTATTTCTCTCTCTTTTTTTTTTTGGATGTCCCTTGGCCAACCAGTTTTCTTTTTGTAGATGTTTTTCTCTGTAGCTAAGCCTGTCTCTGTCTGTCTCCCCGTTCTGTCCCTGTGTCTATGTGGCACCCTGGCAATGATCAAGTAGTGATCAAATGGGGTTTTCCTTGAATCAGAGAGAGTGAGAGAGAGAAAGCAAACGGAACTGAGCGTCAGACACTGGGTGTTTCTTGGGATACTTGCCCAGTTTCCATAGCTTTCATGTTACTACTAAACAGGAAAGAACACTTTATCAGTGTTTATGTACAAGATTCATATGTTGATTAAAAAAACCTAGAAGTTTGCGTCTAGCTATAGCAGTCTATTCATTTATATTTGCATGTGCACACTCACAGATACACCCAACCAAGACATAATTTGTTCTGAATCCTCCTCACACTCTGAAGTATAATATAAAAAATATCCATCCATTCTCTATACACCGCTTTATCCTCACCAGGGTCGCGGGGGGTGCTGGAGTCTATCCCAGCTGACTCAAAGGCAGGGGACACCCTGGACAGGTTGCCAGTCTGTCACAGGGCTACATATACAGACAAACAATCACACTCACATTCACACCTCCAGGCAATTTAGAGTAATCAATTAACCTCAGCATATTTTTGGACTGTGGGAGGAAGCCGGAGTGCCCGGAGAAAACCCACGCAAGCACAGGGAGAACATGCAAACTCCATGCAGAAAGATCCCAGGCCCACCCCGGGATTTGAACTGGGGATCTTCTTGCTGCAAGGCGAAAGTGCTGAACACTACTTCCACTGTGCAGCCCCCAATATAAAAAATACATGTCTGTAAATTCTGTATAACATTACAGTGCTTCAACCAAGAATTCCAAGAAAAAGCATCACAACCTAGTTATGCTTGGACAAACAAATGGAGACCATGTACAAGTTTTCTTTTCTTTTTTTTTTACTTTAGTATAACAAATGTAGGGAACAAGAAAGACAGACTGACTAAGCACAGTTCATTATGATGAAACATGTTGGAGAGACGCCATGTTAACACACAGTCCATCCTTTTATCAAGACGTCTGTGCTGCTAGTACGCTGGTGAAGAGGATTTTAGCTTTAGCTTGATGATATTTTACATCTTGATAGATCTTTTTGGATAAAAGAGCGTGTCTGGTCAGTTGAAAAATAAGTAGTTGTTTTCAAATGCAAATGTTTCTTTTTAAGTGTTCTCAAATTCCAAAGTGTTTGTGTACATTATTCAAAGTACGCAGCTCTGCCAATTTACTGATTTAATTTCAAAGTAAACTTCTTCCTTTTTTGAGGAACATTTAATACAGACTCTCTGAAATGTGCAAGGTATGACATGAGACTGTATATGAGACACTGTAGCAAAACACTAATACTGCATTGTTTTGTTTTGTTTTTTACTTTGCCCTGGAAAAGCAGCCTTGAAGATAACAATGCGGAGTTGATAGTGGTAGTGGATCGATGCTGTCCTAAGCGATACCTCAGTTGAGGGCATCTTATCTGTTGTTCAAGATAAATGAAGATTTAAATGTGCAGTGTCTTCGAGAACACTTAATAATCTATTTTTTAGCGTTATGTAAGGTCTTTAGGTTGGAATTATTACCTTGTGACTCTCTTGTTGTATAGAGATGCCATCCTACTTTGAATCATAAACATGCAATTTCTATATGATCATATCTGTTGTCCCAATATCAGTTGCATCACATCATCATAGCAGCTCGACAATGGGTAATGATTCCTTCAGTCTCACAGTAAAGCTGATGCTTTGCTCATGTTGCATGATCTACTGTCAGCCTCTGGTTGTTTCTTTTTTATTAGCGTTAACTCTTTGCTTTGCTTTTTGCTTTGCTTGGTGTCTTTTTTTCAGCACAACCTCACCTGTGTTATTCTATAATTAAATATATATTTTGATATATAATGTATGAACACACTTGACCTAAAATTGCAGAAAAAATACAAAGTCCCAGTAGGAAAAAGTTAGATTTTTTTGTTTTACTGTGGACACCATAAAAATGTGTAACCGACCCTTTTCCGAACTTAGAATGCAAATATAAATTGTCTATGTCACAAAATAATGTGCAAATTTAGCAGTAAACACAGTTATATACCATTATTTTCACTAAAGTGCAGGAAGTTTTCAGGCACTTTTACACAACTATTTACAAAATCATCAGGAGTCACAATAAAATTTTGCATAAATGAATTTGTGCCACTCCAAAAAAGCTTCTTCTGTCCACCACAGTCTCTACAATGGCAAAAACAATAGAAACAGGCTTTAGGACCATAGGGAGAATCTGGAGTCCTGGTGTTCTCCATTGCTAGAATATGTTTAGTATTATTATTATTGTTGGTGTTGTTGTTTTTGTTGTTTTGTTGTTGTTTTGTTATTATTATTATTAGTAGTAGCAGTAGTATATTACATCTGAAACAAAATCTTCATTTTCTGTCATCTTTGGTCTTCTCTGTGTCGAGCAGAGAGAGTGATCTGTGGCCAAAGCCAGTGAAAGACGTGCTGCTCTCCCAAAGACTTATAACTATCCCCTGACTAAATGAAATGATAGAAAGTTCCAAATCCATACTTTGGCCATCTTTTTTTTCTTCCTTTTTTTTCTTTTCTTTGGCCATCTCTCCTCTGTGTATTTCTAGAGTATTCCCTTCTCTTACTACATTCAACAAAAATATAAATGCAACACTTAAAAGGCCAGTCTAAGGCACACCTGTGCACTAATCATGGTGTCTTATCAGCATCTTGATATGGCACACCTGTGAGGTGGGATGGATTATCTCAGCAAAGGAGAAGTGCTCACTATCACAGATTTAGACAGATTTGTGAACAATATTTGAGAGAAATGGTGATATTGTGTGTGTGGAAAAAGTTTTAGATCTTTGAGTTCATCTCAAAAAAATTGGGAGCAAAAACAAAAGTGTTGCGTTTATATTTTTGTTGAGTGTATTAACACAGAGATGGGGGGGGCGTGTCTGTGCTGCCGCTCCACGTCAGAGCGTCTCTGTCACTCAGCTCCAAGTTTCTCAGTCACCTTTTGGGAAATCCCTTTGTTGTATTTTTCTGTAAAATTGCAAATTAAAAAAAAAAAAAAATTCTAACAGCAAAAAAAAAAAAAAAACCTTTTGGGAAATCCAGTTTGTGTTTTTTCTCCAGAGAACGCCAGGTTTGTGAAAATCTGGTCCACATTTTCCGTCCTACACCAACCATCGCTCCAAGGGCCTGTGTTTCTAGCCAGGCGCTGTCAGCAGAGAGGACTCACCACTGAGTCCAAAGTTCAAAGTTTCGCCATGCATTAAAGACGCCGGAAATATGCTTGAGTGAAGTTCGGTAAAAAACAAAATGTGGCGTTATTTATTGATCATATCTCTGGTTTTACTTGGCCGATCAACATGATTCAAAAACTGATAGAAAGATCAAAATCTGGACTTTCAAGACAAGACAAGAAGGGAGACTCGTCGACGCTTCATTTCCCTGCTTCGTTTGATTACAGCGGCGCAACAATATTGACACGCCGATGCGCCAGTCGGACTGTGAGGGTTGTTCACGATGAAGTTAACGATGAAAAACTATTTTAGAAAAGGAATGAAAAAGGATTGATTTTCTTATTGTTGTAGAACATGTCAATAAAAGTAATCCAGTAGGTCATATTTTCTTGGATGCTGGCAGTGAGACTGTTGAACGCCCTGCGGCTACAACACATGTAGACCAGCATGCACATACAGCTACATCACCTCCAAACTCAAAAATACACACATTGCACTTTATATAAGTACATGACATTATGTACACAACTACTATAGACTGTGTTTCACTGTTCTATGTGTGATTACGTACCTACCATGTTAATAACCACTCGCTCTGCATTATTTATTATTTACACTGTATCAGGTGTTTATGATCTGTACCATGTATAGCTATCACTTATATCCTATACCATGTATAATTGTCATCTACACTATATTGTGTATAATTAGCACAATAACTGATCATTCAGGACTAATGTACATTATATTGTGCATAACAACAGATCACCGCAGTCCCATTATTTTCACATATTTTCACCCCACTTGCGAGTATGATTCTGATGTATGCTTGTGTTTTTTAGTTTAGTCTTTTTAATTTCACTTTATATTTATTCTTATTTTTTTTATAGTATTAACACTTGTATTTCTACATTGTGAAATGGATGAGAGAAGTATCATTTTGTTTAACTGTGTACTACGTACATTGCTGAATGACAAAGTTCAAGTCGATGTTGGTAGTGCATAAAGAGTGGTGTGTTCACTCTTGCAGCCAATAGCAGAACATTTTGTGTTATTTGCTCAAGAAAGTAAACAAACTTGTTGGATTAAGATGCAGCTACTCTTTCTGAGAGGCTCATTTAGGGGTTGCAGGCGGTGAGGTTGAATGATTATGCAAATCTTTAGCTGAACAACTATTGGTTCTTTAATTTCTACATAGAAATTGAATACAATTCTGAAAACTTGGAGGCAGTTTATCTGAAGCGGGGTTAGAGTAATGGCAGTAAAAATGTCTTTATATTGTTACAGCTTTTATTTTACATCTCCAAGGTTTTAAGACATAAAACGTGCAATAAAATGGATTTTTACTATGTGAGACCTTTAAAACAGCAACATTTTACTTCTAAGAAGGTTTGGTTTTTAGTGTAATTTGAATTAGTAGTTTTATGTGGCTCTGCTAAAGTGCATTTACACACGTGGACAAAATTGTTGGTACCCCTCAGTTAAAGAAGGAAAAACCCGCAATTCTCACTGAAATCACTCGAAACTCACAAAAGTAACAATAAATAAAAATTTATTGAAAATTAAATAATCAAAATCAGCCATCACTTTTGAATTGTTGATTAACATAATTATTTAAAAAAACAAACTAATGAAATAGGGCTGGACAAAAATGATGGTACCCATAACTTAATATTTTGTTGCACAACCTTTTGAGGCAATCACTGCAATTAAACGATTTCTGTATTTGTCAATGAGCGTTCTGCAGCTGTCAACAGGTATTTTGGCCCACTCCTCATGAGCAAACAGCTCCAGTTGTCTCAGGTTTGATGGGTGTCTTCTCCAAATGGCATGTTTCAGCTCCTTCCACATATGTTCAATGGGATTCAGATCTGGGCTCATAGAAGGCCACTTTAGAATAGTCCAACGCTTTTCTCTCAGCCATTCTTGGGTGTTTTTGGCTGTGTGTTTTGGATCGTTGTCCTGTTGGAAGACCCATGACCTGCGACTGAGACCAAGCTTTCTGACACTAGGCAGCACATTTCTCTCCAGAATGCCTTGATAGTCTTCAGATTTCATCGTACCTTGCACACTTTCAAGACACCCTGTGCCAGATGCAGCAAAGCAGCCCCAAAACATTACTGAGCCTCCTCCATGTTTCACCGTAGGGACAGTGTTCTTTTCTTCGTATGCTTGGTTTTTGAGTCTATGAACATAGAGTTGATGTGCCTTACCAAAAAGCTCCAGTTTGGTCTCATCTGTCCAAAGGACATTCTCCCAGAAGCTTTGTGGCTTGTCAACATGCATTTTTGCAAATTCCAGTCTGGCTTTTTTATGAGTTTTTTTCAGCAGTGGTGTCCTCCTTGGTCGTCTCCCATGAAGTCCACTTTGGCTCAAACAACGACGAATGGTGCGATCTGACACTGATGTACCTTGGCCTTGGAGTTCACCTTTAATTTCTTTGGAGGTTGCTCTGGGCTCTTCGGATACAATTCGAACGATCCGTCTCTTCAATTTGTCATCAATTTTCCTCTTGCGGCCACGTCCAGGGAGGTTGGCTACTGTCCCGTGGGTCTTGAACTTCTGAATAATATGAGCCACTGTTGTCACAGGAACTTCAAGCTGTTTAGAGATGGTCTTATAGCCTTTACCTTTAAGATGTTTGTCTATAATTTTTTTTCGGATGTCCTGGGACAATTCTCTCCTTCGCTTTCTGTTGTCCATGTTCAGTGTGGTACACACCTTTTCA
This sequence comes from Acanthochromis polyacanthus, assembly GCF_021347895.1. Classification (NCBI taxonomy): domain Eukaryota; kingdom Metazoa; phylum Chordata; class Actinopteri; family Pomacentridae; genus Acanthochromis; species Acanthochromis polyacanthus. The sequence continues at coordinate 8,609,807 of NC_067114.1, read as the reverse complement.
CCAAACAGCAGGGTGACGACTTGTCTCCCTTTAAATAGGCAGACTGACTGATTATGAGTTTGGAAACACCTGTGATGTCAATTAAATGACACACCTGAGTTAATCATGTCACTCTGGTCAAATAGTTTTCAATCTTTTATAGAGGTACCATCATTTTTGTCCAGGCCTGTTTCATTAGTTTGTTTTTTTTTAAATAATTATGTTAATCAACAATTCAAAAGTAATGGCTGTTTTTGATTATTTAATTTTCAATAAATTTTTATTTATTGTTACTTTTGTGAGTTTCAAGTGATTTCAGTGAGAATTGTGGGTTTTTCCTTCTTTAACTGAGGGGTACCAACAATTTTGTCCACGTGTGTAACTGAAAGTACAAGCATTTACAGGTGTGAGGAACAACTTGTTCTTGCAATCAGTCAAAGGTCATACAGAGCAGATCATAAAGTGACATGTGGCTTATGTGTGATTTTGTATGTACTTTTATTGTTAATATGGAATTGCGCCAAAGGTGAGGGAGAGATTGAGGAAGGAAAAAAAGGTCAACAACAGTAAGAGTAAGCATCGTCATGAACACTATCACTATTTTAGCAAAGAAAATGTGGAAAAAAGATGTGCAATGGAGGGAAATTTATCTGTCATAAATGTCAGCAACATGCTGAGAAGTTCTGTCTGCACAGACAATGTTTTCTAAATAGAATCAGTTGGTTGTACCCTTTTCATGGAATTTGTGAACAACATTAAAGAAGCATTTACACAGTGTTCAGCCGTGTTGTATGAGATCTCTTCATTCTATCATTCAAGCCCACTAAGTTTTAGTTTACATTAGGAGTTTTCCTCTACAGGTAAACAGTCATCAACACATTCTTTTACACAGAGAGGATAATTAAACTGGTTTATAGTTCTGGAAAATGTTCCCATTGAGTTTCAAATCCACATGAATGACAAAATAAAACTTCGAGATAAAATTGTCCAAAGCATAAATTGTGAACTTTAGAAAAACTGTCAAAAGTCACATTATACATTAACCAACATGTCCTGGCCAACCACTGGAGGAATGTTTAGACTATTGTGCTGCATTTATGACAGCTGACGCTGTAATGAGAAACAGATTCAAGATAGAGGAGGAGCGATGATCAGAGCTGACATTCAAAGGCAAAACCAACAGAGACAGGCAGAAAACCAGGTGAAATTGACTGACAACTTTTCCTCCTTCAAGGTTAAAGAGAGACCAACTAGAATAAACTTGTTTTGGGGAAAAGTTTAGAAACACAAGGAAAAAGAAGAGCAGTGCATTTAACAGTGTGTAAAAGTTTAAGAGATGTTGACCAAGGTGGTCTTAGCTTCATGGTTGGTGCTGTGGATCAGTTCTTGCGCCGTCAACTCGGCTGAGGATCTGAAGACCAGAGCTTTTAGGCTGATGTCTGAGACTCCGCTCATTGATGGGTAAGTGAAAACCTCTTTTACATCAAATAAAAAATGCTTTGCATGTTATCTGCTGTAGGCTGCTCAGTGTAGTAGTGGTTAGCACTTTCACCTTGCAGCAAGATCCCTGGTTCAAATCCCGGCCTGGGCCTGGGATCTTTCTGCATGGAGTTTGCATGTTCTCCCTCCTCTGGGTACTCCAGCTTCCTCCCACAGTCCAAAAATATGCTGAGGTTAATTGATTATTCTAAATTGCCCGTAGGTGTGAGTGTGATTGTGTGTCTGTATATGTAGCCCTGTGACAGACTGGTGACCTGTCCTGGGTGTCCCCTGCCTTCGCCCGAGTCAGCTGGGATAGGCTCCAGCACCCCCCGCGACCCTAATGAGGATAAAGCGGTGTGCAGAGAATGGATGAATGGATGTTATCTGCTGTTGTGTACATGAGCAACAGCGGTAAAGATTTTACATTCTGTTCTGGAAGTCTGCATATGGAAGCAATTTTTAGTTCTCATCCAACAAAACAGGCAGTTTTCCTTCCTGCTGTCACATTACAGTTGATGTACATTAGGAGATAAAACATTTTGAGGCTCTGACTTAAGTTTACTTTAGCTTACTACTCTTTTTTCAGCCATAATGACCTGCCTTGGCAGTTTCGCAAGCAGTTCAATAATGAGCTGACCAAAGTGGATCTTTACAAACTGTCAACAACACACACCAACATCCCAAAGATCAAAGAAGGACGGCTCGGTGCACAGGTATGTAAAGAACAGAATGTACAGTACTGGGATATTAAAAGAAGCCATCTTTCCGGGGTCAAGGTTTGTGTTGGCAAGCACGTGTCTTCAAGAACAGCTGTACAAACTGGTGGGACAATTGGTTTCTTGCAGATTGTTTATATGTAAAAAGCCAAGCTGACCTGCTGAAGCTGGACCCAATCTCCCTCTGTCCTTGCCTTTCTCTAAATATGTGTATTTATGTTTTCATAGACTTGATTTGTGTCGTGTAAATATTTGCAATTCATATAATTGCAAAAGTTTTCCTATAAGGAGATCAGCTTGATGTATGTACAGTATATCTGTCAAAATATCTGATCTAATAATATTTAAATCACTTTATAAACGTGTACCTTGTAAGTCTTCATTTTACCTTTAATTAAACATTATAGGATGAAGATAATTATTTCAGTGTACCAAGCTGCTCCGTGGTGCCAAAGAAAAGGCTTGCAAAAGGTGGATCAAAACACTTAATTTTAGAATCTGCTCATTCTCAGTGTTTTTAAACCAACAAATGAATTAGAAGAAGCAAGAAAAGATTAATTTATATGCAGATGACACAGTTCTCTGTACACACAACTGAAGCATACATTTTTTGACGTGCCACTGCTACAAAGGCTTGAGGAAAGCAGATAGACAAATAGACAGAATAGAGACAAGTAAAGAGTTTGAATACGTTTACCTCCCTGTAGGCCTTTATCTGCTTTCAGCTGGCTGACTGGGTATTTGCCAAATAGATGCCCAGATTTTTGAATTTAGTCAGGCTGTTTTTAATGGCTCACAATTATCCCTGGCCTCAGTTCTATGCTTACATAGTATATATGAGTATACAAATTTTAGGTACTGGAAAAAGAGCGCTAATATCAAATCTGTACATGGTTTGTGCCTGTATTCTGAGTAGAGGTTTTGTGTAAACTATGTAAAATGAAGTGATTCTAAGGGCACACAGTGGTGCTGATAATTTATACATTATCCTTTGTCCCTCTCTCAGTTCTGGTCAGCCTATGTGCCATGTGACACTCAGTACAAAGATGCTGTCAGACAAACGCTGGAGCAGATAGATGTGGTGCACAGGATGTGTGAGAAATACCCAGAAACCTTCATGTTTGCCAGCAGCAGCAAAGGTGAGACATTTTGATATAATTTCAGACATTTAAATGACTTTGAGCCAACCTGCTTTTGCTTCCTGCCTGTGTCACACATGAACTGTTACGTCTGCACAGAAATCATGGACGCCTTTGCAATGAATAAGACAGCCAGTCTGATCGGGGTGGAGGGCGGTCACTCCATCGACAGCAGTCTGGGAACCCTGCGCACCATGTACCATCTGGGGGTCCGATACCTCACACTCACACACTCCTGCAACACACCCTGGTAAGAGCCAGCTGTACAGCTGATTTACAGCATCAAACACATCACGTCGCACGCAAACAACTATGTTAATCAGTACAGAGTGGCATGAAATAGTACTGCAGTCTGACAAATACATCTGTAAAATAAAAAAATAAGAAAGTACTGACAGTTCATCACCCAGATGTACATTACCCCATAGGAAAACGAACAAACAAGAACAGAAACAGGATATTTCTGTATTTTAATGATATCTTTATGGGGACAAAAATGGCATCTGATGTGAAAAATAGTGCATTTTCTGCTCTCCAACAACAACAAAAGAGAACAATTTTTGCTTTTTGAATAGTGTATGTATGGTAAAAATACAGAATATTTATTATTTATTTATTCCTTAGTTATTTGTTGGCTAATGCATTATAAATATTTAAGATGCATTTAATGTTATTTAATGATATATCTGCAGTATAAAAACTGAAAAAATATGGACAGTTTATGATAGTATAATTTGTTGTATAATTTAAAAAATCTGTTAAATAATGGATCATACTCTAAGTTAAACATACTATACATGTAGCAGTAAAAATATAACTTTTCTGCTAGTTAATGATTTACCTATAATGATAGCTACAAATACCTATAAAAGTATTCACCCCACTTTGAAGTTTTTTCCTTTCATTGCCTTCCAACATTGAATCATACTCAATATAATTTGGCTTTTTGACAAGACTTTCTGAAAAAGAAAAAAAAAATTCTCTTTTTAAACATGATGGTGACATTGTCATAATGTGGGGCTGTTTCTCTGCAGCAGACCCTGGAAGGTTTGTAAAGGTAGAGGGTGAAATGAGTAGAGAAGTATGGGGACAATCTGATGCAGTCTGCAAGTGAACTGAAACTTGGGAGGAGGTTTGTTTGTCAGCAAGTCAATGAGCCGACCTCAGTCCTACTGAAAACGGCGGTTCGCTCACCGTTCCCATGCAACCTGACAAAGTCTGAGGAATTTTCCAAAACAACAATTAAGTAAATTGCAGTGTCCTGGTGTGCAAGGTTGACTGAGACCTATGTGCACAGGCTCAATGCTGCAATAGCAGCAAAAAGTACATCAACTCAATACTGACTTAGAGGAAATAAACCCTTATACGTTTGTTTATTTTAAGTTTTATTTTTTTATTGAATTGATGTAACTTTGTAGAAATCTGATAATACTTAGATTTGAAAGGATCTTTTTTTGTAAATTCCTGTTAAAAAAAATCTAAGACATTGCACATAATTTCATGTCGGAAAGAATTTTTCAGGGTAAACCTTCCAAAGGAGGTCAAAAGTTTATATCAACACTATATGACACTTGCATAACTGTAAAAATGCTAAACTAAACTAAAACGGAACAGCTGGATTTTTATTGCTGAACTGTTCCACTTTTACAAACTCATTACATCAACAAAGACAAGGCCACATTACATCACCTGATAATAATGCAATTTAAGAATGTAAAAAAATAAAAGATGGAAATACACACGTATTAGGCATAAGTACAGAACAGGTACTTCAAGTTTGTACCGAAATGGAGTACTTGAATATGTGACATTCCACCTTTGTGCCTTTGTCCACATTTGCATCTGTGTGGTGCATTACCATCAGCTTAGGTTGTGTTGTGGAGAGTACGGGGGATTCCTGCAGGCCGGCTGTGCCTTCCAGCCAGCAGTGTCCAATTCTCTAGAGATCTGAGTTGGTACGGAGATGTTGTTTTTCAGTTAAACCGTTGCAACTAGCAGTGATTACTTTACCTCGCTGAAAGTAGCTGACTGAGAGGAAACTTTATGAACACCACGCCGTCTCATAGAAATAATTTTTCTGCATTCGTAAATTGCTTTGCTAGTGGCGTTGTGACTAGTTCGATTGCCCTTAATTGTGTATAAATAATTCTATGAGACATGCATCTCTTTGACCTGTCTTCTGATTTGTTCTGTGAGGTCAGAATGTGTTCATGTTGTGTATCTGTAAGATCACATCATAAAGTACAGTATAAACTTTGAATCACCAAATCTACTCCATAGTAAAATATATTAATCAGATCATAGATATTATCTGATTATTATGTTTATTGGTTACTCCTTATCCCAAATACCTAAAAGTCTAAAATGCTAGCCCAGCCCAAGCTCGGGTCTTAAGAGATTGCATTTTTAATTTCAACTCAAGTTTGACTTTTTAATGGAAACTTTTTTCTTTTCAGGGCTGATAACTGGCTTGTTGACACTGGATCTGAGCCATCTGAGCACAATGGTCTGTCTCCATTTGGCAAGGTCAGTCATACAAGGAGGTATTGGAAAATCATGTATTTAAACTGTAAAAAATATGCTTTAGTGCAATTTTACATGACGTGCAAGTTATCTGGATTCCCTTTGTTACAGAAATGACTAAATAGTGCTGTCAAAATGTGCTAAAATAAGAATGTTCTTTTCTTGTGCAAATGTGTCTTCTTGTGTTTGCACTATACTCCTTCTGTGAGACAGATTGATATTGTGCCCATAAAGAGTATTGTGTTATGCTTTATTGTGTTACAACACTGAATAAAACTAAGGGACACTTACATCAAAGAAAGTTAAATGCATTGCAAAAGATTAAAAGATGCCTGAGGAGCGGCTCTCGCCTAGAGAGCTCACTCAGAATACCGAATGATTTGTACATCTTTATCAGATTAGCTAGATAAGATGAGACTTTAACAACATTATGAGTTCGCTTGATGGAGGGAGTTTGATAGCATTAGATTATCAGCAGGGTAATAAAGGTACTAGTTTGAATATGACTAGAAGACATGCCAGTGATATGAAACAGCTAAAACTTCAGCACTCTGACTCGTTAGATTTTACATTTTCTTTCAACAGAAAAAGACTCTTTAATGTCAAAATGAAAGCAGATTATAAGGCTTTAATGTGAAGTGGATAAAATATGAAAAATGACAGGAGAACATTTTATTTAGGTTTGATATTTTGATATTTTATGAATAAATTGATCAGTGAAATACTCATTGTTCTTTCGTCCAACAGCAACTAATTTTGGAAATGAACCGTCTGGGGATGCTGATCGATCTGGCTCATGTGCCTGTAACAGTGATGAACCAGGTTCTGGGCATGTCCCAAGCTCCAGTCATCTTCAGCCATTCCTCTGCATACAGCGTCTGTCCACACAAGAGAAACGTCCCAGATGAGGTTCTCTTGAAAGTGGTGAGTCTCAGAAGGGCTTCTGATGCAGAAAAATTGCCCCCGGGTGTGATATTGTATGCCATTATTAGATTGTTGTTACTGTCTAAGTTCCTTGTTGTTGCTCCTTGACATGAATCAAATTTTAAATTATTTCATGTGCAGTTGGGTAGTTTAATCACCCAGCCAAGGGGTCAGGCCTTCCTCGGACAGTGAACAGATAAATCTGATGAGATGGTTATTGGGAGAGAAAAAGTTCAACACTACAATTCAGCAAAAATAGAAAAAAAAATAGTAGCAATTGTTCAAATTAATCCTTAACATCTCTAACACAGCTGTCTTTTCTCTCTTATATTTTTCATCTTCAGTCAGAAAAAATCTGTCGGTCCGATAAAAGGTTACTATAAATCAAAATGCATGAATAATTTTGTGTTTAACTGTTCTTTACATTTTGAATGTTGGAAGTGATTTAAATACACAAAAACAAAACGCAATAATGAACATCCTGACTGCGGTGAAATGACCAGTCTACTGGTGCTGTTAAATGTTTTGAGAATAAAACTTGCCTATGCTGCTTGTTACTCAGATAACACACTCAGTAAGGCTTTTTATGACACAGTTCAGCTGATTTATGCACAACAGAAATTTCTCATTTGAAGTCAATAAATCAAGAGAAGAGTTACTGTTGACCACTTTAAAATAACAAACAGATAAAGCAGCAGAGTTACAGTCAGAGGAAGAGTACTGACAGATAAGATAAGAGGTCAACAACCTCGCATGGATTACAGGGAGTCTGAATGCATCTTCTGGCCTGGATCAGATCTTTTCCTGTTCCTCTTGTGCACCTTCATTGCCTAACATAGCAGAAAGGGCATGTCTCCTTTCATCCTATAGAAGGGAGTTTCAGGGTCACCAAGTGTTTGACTGTTATGTAACATTTGTGTCTCCAGAGAGAGAAAAAGGGAGTTGTGATGGTGAACTTCTACAACGACTATGTGACCTGCAGTAAGACTGCTAACCTCTCAGATGTTGCAGGTAAATCCCTGTTATGACCACAGCCACTGCTGTAAAGCTGGTGAAACATTAACATTTATCATCCTTTCTAAAAAAACTTCCATGTGTGCCCACTTCATTGTTACGCTTACTGCTTTCATTGCAGATCACTTTGACCATATAAAGAAAGTGGCCGGAGTAGATATCATTGGTTTTGGAGGAGATTATGATGGAGTTACCAGGTGAGTTTTAGTGATTCCAGTATTAACTGACAGACAAAAAAACCCAAGCTTCTTATTGTGAGCCACTGAATCCATGAATAGTGTTGATGAAGCATATTGAAGGAGTTTTTTGTCTGTCAGACGTTTAGTAAATAGCAATCTTCTCCAAAACTTTTGAGTCGCACTTGTTGTTGCTCTTTGAGCAATGGACACTTAATCTTAGAAAGAACCATTAAAATTTATGACCAAATTTTGAGTCTTCAAATATACAGTAAATTGCTTGGAAACCTTGAAGCGGCTGAGTTAAAGGGGCAGTAAACTAATAAACCATAAGAGACCTGACATGATAGCTGGGAGTAACTAGTAGGAAGTACAATCATCTTTCTGCATGTCACTGTCTCAGAGTACCTGAAGGTTTGGAGGATGTGTCCAAGGTTCCTGACTTGGTGGCTGAACTACTGAGGAGAGGATGGACTGATGAAGAAGTCAAAAAAGCTCTCGGAGATAACCTGCTCCGGGTTTTCACAGAAGTTGAGAGGGTGAGGAATGAACACACACAACTGAACTCTGCACAGGTTTCTGGTTATGCTGCTTGAATTATCTGTTGTGGTGATGTAGAATGGTAAATGGTCTGTATTTATACTACACCTGCAAGGTACCCAAAAGCTTTACGAGATACGTCCCATTCACCCATTCACACCCACATTCACGGCGGAAGCTGCCATGCAAGGCGCTAACAACGACCCATCAGGAGCAATTAGGGGTTCAGGGACACCTTGACATGAACATGACGGGCCAGGGATCGAACCGGCAACCCTCCGGTTGCAAGACGGCCACTCTACCCACTGAGCCATGCCACCCTGTTAACTAATTTTCCTTCTTGGCATGGCCTTGTAACTTCTGGTGAGTGATTATTATTGACTACAGCTGCTGACTCCTCTGAGCCAATTTAAATAGGGCCCATTTGAGTGATTCATTAGACCCAGGTATAAACACTACAGTAGGAAAGCCTGAGGAGCTCAGCAAAGATCTGAAAAAGCAAATCATTGATTTAAACAATTCAGGAAATTCACTTACGATTTTTGCAGCCTTCAGCGTGCAAGTTTTAACGAACTCCCCCTCAGAGTACGGCTTTGATGCTAACGCTGTTTTGCTAGCAATTAGGTAGCTGGCTTTCACTGCAGCATCGCTGACCTCACGGCTCCGGGTGAAAACAGATCGCCCTTTCCTCGAACCCGCCAACAATTCATTTATGTTCTGTCTTCTCAGTTCTCCTTGCAAGGTGTTGTACTTTTCACCATGCCGAGTCTCATAGTGGCGCCAAAGATTAAATTCCTTGCTTGCATACACACCGAGCACACAGGTTTGTCTTTCACCTCAGTGAACGAATAGGAAGTGGTCCATTTGTCTCGGAAAGTCCGACACTCCATGTCCACTTTTTCCTTTGTTGACAAAGACATCTTGCTGGTGAGCGTGTCAGGGCCAGCAGAAAAGCAGGTAAAATGCCAATAGACAGAACGCCACCTACAGACCCGGATTCCGTACTGCTGCCATCCGCTGTAAGTGCCAAGTCGCGGTGCTGCGTCACACTGTCCGCTTCGAATGAGGGGGAGCGCCCCTAGCAGACAATGGGGGAACCGCACTTTGATCAAATGAATGCAGTAGTAATGTAGGTCATAATTGTTTTGATATTGTAGTTGTATTCCGCGGGCCATACGTGTGACCCCTCCGCACACAGTATACATTACAAGTAATCTTCTCAACCTGTGTGCGGCCTTGTGTGCCCTTTTATTGTGGGCAGTCTAAGTCACACCTGTGCACTAATCATGGTGTCTAATCAGCATCTTGATATGGCACACCTGTGAGGTGGGATGGATTATCTCAGCAAAGGAGAAGTGCTCACTATCACAGATTTAGACAGATTTGTGAACAATATTTGAGAGAAATGGTGATATTTTGTATGTGGAAAAAGTTTTAGATCTTTGAGTTCATCTCATAAAAAATGGGAGCAAAAACAAAAGTGTTGTGTTTATATTTTTGTTGAGTATAATTGTATTCTATTAAGGCTCAACTTAAGTTTGCTGCTGCTCACATGAACAAATAAAAGGCCTTCTGGAGGGATGTTCGGTGGTCAGCTGGAACAACTGAGGCCTTTAAAGCTGCTGTCCGGAGTTTCCGTTTGTTTTCAATTTATGTATAATTTTTTAACAAAGCTTAAATGTGTTAGTCTAGTTCGATACTATAATATAAAGTTAGTATAACGCGATATGAAAATTTATTCCTGAGCTCCGCCTTCCTCTCATAGACCCCCATGTTATTCCAAAAAGCGCTGGTTGCTGCCGACCAATCAAGTTCGAGCTTCAGCTTTGTCATGCTGTCAATCAAAGGTTACGCGCACAGCAAGCAAGCCCATGCAGAGGTGGGCGAGCTACGCACTACGCAACCGCGCGCACATTTGTTTTGCTTGTGGAGGAGAGAGCATCAGGGCTCAGCAACTTCCAGAAAAGTTACCAATCCCACGGCTTGTCAGGCCAAGAGACTGCAGGACGTTTTTTGGCTCGGGGTGCTCGCGTCGCTCCCCGACCACGGCCTCCATAGCCCGCCTGACGGCTTCGTTTAGATGCCGTGATCGGGGTGCTCGCGTCGCTCCCCGACCACGGTCTCCATAGCCCGCCTGACGGCTTCGTTTAGATGCCCGACCTCTGGAGGAAGATGTTGGGGCGTCTGGGACATACTCTTCGTCAGAGGAGTCATGCAATTCTGAACTCTAGATAGAAATAAATAAACAATGTAACACATATACACGCGTAAATGCACTAAGTTTGATAAACAACGTCATCGAGAGGGATACAGGAGTGTAATCACATATTGAAACTTTACTCGTTCGTCCTAGCAGATTCATGTTATTTTGGTATTAGGACAAGTTAGACTCAATGCAGCATTCTAACGTAATTCCTTTATTATTTACTAAATGTACTAAATGTAGAAGAGGGGAAAACAGCAAAACAGGCAAGATGCTGCAGCACTCCGGGCACTTCTCTCATGTACTGCGCGCGTGCACAAATAAAGGGGCGAAATCAGAGGGACGGAGGGTGGGACCACCAGTGTTTTGGGAGACGCTGCGATTCAAACTCCGGACAGCAGCTTTAACCAAAAGAACACCAAAACTACTGTCAAGCATGGTGGTGGCAGTATTATGCTCTGGAGCAGTTCTGCTGCCAACAGAAATGATACTTTAGACAAAGACAATGAAATAATTAAAAAGGAGTATTATCTCCACATTCTTCTGGAAAAACCTAAACTCATCAGCCAGAAGGTTGGGTCAGGGATGTATTTGGGTGTTCCAACAAGACAGTGACCCCAAATACACATCATGATGGTAAAGAAATGGCTAAATCTGGCTAGAATTAAGATTTGCCACTGGTCACCCCATAGTCCTGACTAAAACCTCAACAAAAACCTGTGGACTATGATGAAGACAAAAGTCATTAACCACTGATTGGAACATGATGACAGTTCAGTAGGATCTTTTTATGTTTGTTTACTTTGTTTTTTAAATGGGACAGTTCGTACTAATGTACATTACCGCGCAAATACTAGAGATTTTAGCCATATGGCTAATTGCCATCTCTTATTCTGGAGGTGCTTGATTTCCGTATAGGCTCTGTGAGTGAATGAACATACAGCTATCAGTGTTTTCCTGTGTAATGTCTGACATTCTTCTGTTTGTGTGTCAGGTTCGTGACAGTCTGAAAGGCTCAAAACCAGATGATGTTCCAATTCCATATGCGGATGTGCAGAACCCATGCAGGACGAGCTATGGTTACCCCGACAACGCTGGAGCTGTTCATTCAGTCAGCGCACTGACCCTCCTGCTCACACTGGCTCTGCAGGTGTTGGTCCATTAACCTGAATGAATATGCTGCTGATCAATGCGACTGACTGTATGTATGTATTTATGACTGTAAGGAGTTTGATCATTAATAATAATGCAGTCTGAAAACCATTGTTTTAAATGTCAGATTTCCGATAACTATCTCCATCCTGTGCTGTCAGAAATGTATAATACCTGCAGTTTACATTGTGTTAAGCAGCCTGTTTCGTCTGTAGATTTAATGATTGATTTAATGATCAGTGATGAACAACAATGTACTAGTTAACATAATGACAAAGACAGTAAAGCAATAATTCTCTTGTCAAAGCTGAGTTTATTTAAACCTGAGTCAAAATTTCAACTCATGCCAGTTTTATCCACTGTCATTTAAAAGCTATAGCGGGAAAATATTAGTGTGTGATGGTCAGTATTGTGAAACAAAAGTTGTTCTCAGTGCTTTACCTTGTTCAACAAAACAAATAACAATAGCAAAGTCACATGAGAGCAATCAAAATGAACAAATACAATATTCCTGAACCTCAGTATAGACGTGTTCTCAGAGAGAAAAAAAACATATTTGTGAGAAAAGCACCATCTAGTGTTCTGAGAAGGTAACCCTTCTGAGTGAGACATCACATTACTGTACCTGGGTCTCGCATCATCAGGGCCGACTATCTCTGACATGCTCAAAACTTTGTATAATCTAAACTATGGATATTTAAAATGCTAACTGTGAAATTTTGGTTTGACATATCAAATACATTCTGAGAACGACCCATTTTCAGCACATTTTTTGCATTTAAAATTTGAGGCTGGGTTTTAACATTGATATCTCAACAACTATTACTGACCTGAAATTTTCTGTGTAGTTTCTCACCGTGTCAATAATTCACAATACTGGACCAGTAGATCGAATAGTCTTAAGTCATATATTAGTTGGACAATGGAAAAAATAAAAGTGAAGCCTTCATGAAAAGTCCGGTTCTTGATCATTCATTAACAAAACCGATCACACTGCAGACGTCAACCAGTGATGTTTTCTAAACCATATGTAGTTGCATATCACAATATTACAAAAAAAGCATATAACAACACTTTCTATTATGAAGACCCCATCACAAAAAAATTTAAAAAAAAAAAGAACCTTCACAGCTGATTGAGCATGTATGACAAATTATACTATGAAAACAGAAATATTGCTCAACAGCCTAATCAAAGTACAACAGTGTTTTGGATTTTCAGAGTGGTTCTCCAAATATATTTTTTAAAGAAAATACATATTTTTACATTGTAGTTTTCTGAACAGCCTCCATCTTCTGACAGAAGTCATGAAGGCGAAGTTTATTGCTCTAAAGAAAGAGAATCTGTTTTGATCCTATCAAACACTTTCCATAATAATTGTGAGAATGCATTTACCACTAAAATCTGAGTCTGATATGAGTGCATCAGATTAGCATTAAATATATGTCAAGGTATGAAAAATTCACACTAGAAAAATCTCACTGTCCCAGCAGATCTAAGTATTTGGTTATATTACTTTGAGGTCACCCTAATGGCATAGTACAGAGATAATTCCCAAATTAGACAAAACTATGTTACAAGTCTCTTCCAAATTAAACTTTATGCTAACAAACTGGAATCAAAAAATGTAAAATATGTACATATTTGTCTATTTTTTACAGATTCTGAATCCATATCATAATCCATCTATCCATTCTCTATACACCGCTTTATCCTCACTAGGGTCGCGGGGGATCAATGTCATGATGAAAAATAAAACAAAAAAGTTTACAGATGTCAATGTATGACTTGGAAAAGTGGAATTTGTGGACAATATAGCAGGCACACGTTCACCATAAATAAAAATCATCTTTGTATGAGGTGTCTTTAGATGAAAGTGTCAGGAATTCTCTCATACATGTAAACACTCTGTTATTCACTTTCTCTTCTTCACGGAGAAGATGATAAATGCTATCAAAAGTTACATAACACATTAACCAACATAAATTGACCCTTTATCACAACTGACGCTCTAATGAGAAACAGATTCAAGATAGAGAAGCGCTGAGCAGAGCTGACATTCAAAGACAAAACCAACGAAGACCGGGTGACATCTGCACTGATCTGAAAAACAAAAAAATTTAAACTCAGAAAGTAATCTGTTTGAACTGCAGTTATTGGAATCAGGATTACTCTAACGTTAAAGAAAGACCAACTAGAATAAACCTGTCTTGGGGAAAAGTTTAGAGACACAAGGAAAAAGAAGAGCAGTGCATTCAGCAGTGTGTAAAAGTTTAGGAAATGTTGAACAAGGTGATCTTAGCTTCATGTGTGGTGCTGTGGATCAGTTCTTGCGCCGTCAACTCGGCTGAGGATCTGAAAACCAGAGCTTTGAGGCTGATGTCTGAGACGCCGCTCATTGATGGGTAAGTGAAAACCTCTTTTACATCAAATCAGAGGTGCTTTGCATGTTATCCGAAGTTTTCCATATGAGCAGCAGCACTAAACATTCTGCTGTCAGTTGATAATGTAAGATGAGGAGAAAGCTCTTTGCTGCTCTGACCTTTGCTAACTGATGTATTTCTTCAGGCATAATGATCTGCCCTGGCAGTTTCGAGCACAGTTCAATAATGAGCTGGACAAAGTGGATCTTTACACACTCTCAACAACACACACCAACATCCCAAAGATCAAGGAAGGACGTCTCGGTGCACAGGTACGTCCAGATTAGAATGTACTTGGACATTAATGGAAGCCATCTGTCCAGGATCAAGGCTTCTTTGTCTACTGCTTTATCTACGGCTTCACAGAGGCTATCACAAGTTTATTGTGTCAAACTGTCTATATATAAGAAACCAAGCTGACCTGCTGAAGCTGGTTTGACAAAAAAAAAAAACTCAGATGCCCCAGTCCCCCTCTGTGGTTGCTTTTCTATAAATATATGATGATATAAACTCAATCTGTTTAAATGTAAATCATTACAGGCTGAGGATATTGCTTTGCTTTCCTAAGGTTATACAGTATCTAATCTGATGAGCATTTAATCACCTAATTAAAGTATTTTGTACCTGCCACAGAACTTGCACAGTCATGCTTAGCTCATGCATTTACTGACTTGCCACTGATAACGCTTAGAATCCTAGTGAATAAATGCCAGTGCATCTAAAACAATCTTAATTTGTGGGAAAATCACTTTTATTTTTCCATAATTTATTTCAAAAAAAGTAAACTTTTTAAAATTAGAAAATTACTTTTCATTACATGACTTTTTTTTTTAAATTTTGAGGGTTATGACTTATAGCTCTTGAAAATTACAATTAAACAATTAAAGTATCTTTTTATTAGAATATCTCCTAAAATCAATCAATTGAAGGAATTACATACACACGTGGACAAAATTGTTGGTACCCCTCAGTTAAAGAAGGAAAAACCCACAATTCTCACTGAAATCACTTGAAACTCACAAAAGTAACAATAAATAAAAATTTATTGAAAATTAAATAATCAAAAACAGCCATTACTTTTGAATTGTTGATTAACATAATTATTTAAAAAAAAAACTAATGAAATAGGGCTGGACAAAAATGATGGTACCTCTATAAAAGATTGAAAACTATTTGACCAGAGTGACATGATTAACTCAGGTGTGTCATTTAATTGACATCACAGGTGTTTCCAAACTCATAATCAGTCAGTCTGCCTATTTAAAGGAGACAAGTAGTCACCCTGCTGTTTGGTGAAAAGGTGTGTACCACACTGAACATGGACAACAGAAAGCGAAGGAGAGAATTGTCCAGGACATCCGAAAAAAATTATAGACAAACATCTTAAAGGTAAAGGCTATAAGACCATCTCTAAACAGCTTGAAGTTCCTGTGACAACAGTGGCTCATATTATTCAGAAGTTCAAGACCCACGGGACAGTAGCCAACCTCCCTGGACGTGGCCGCAAGAGGAAAATTGATGACAAATTGAAGAGACGGATCGTTGGAATTGTATCCAAAGAGCCCAGAGCAACCTCCAAAGAAATTAAAGGTGAACTCCAAGGCCAAGGTACATCAGTGTCAGATCGCACCATTCGTCGTTGTTTGAGCCAAAGTGGACTTCATGGGAGACGACCAAGGAGG
Organism: Acanthochromis polyacanthus; assembly: GCF_021347895.1. NCBI lineage: Eukaryota > Metazoa > Chordata > Actinopteri > Pomacentridae > Acanthochromis > Acanthochromis polyacanthus. The sequence goes on along the minus strand of NC_067114.1, from coordinate 8,593,854 downwards.
ACACCACTGCTGAAAAAACGAGACTGGAATTTGCAAAAATGCATGTTGACAAGCCACACAAGCTTCTGGGAGAATGTCCTTTGGACAGATGAGACCAAACTGGAGCTTTTTGGTAAGGCACATCAACTCTATGTTCATAGACTCAAAAACCAAGCATACGAAGAAAAGAACACTGTCCCTACGGTGAAACATGGAGGAGGCTCAGTAATGTTTGGGGCTGCTTTGCTGCATCTGGCACAGGGTGTCTTGAAAGTGTGCAAGGTACGATGAAATCTGAAGACTATCAAGGCATTCTGGAGAGAAATGTGCTGCCTAGTGTCAGAAAGCTTGGTCTCAGTCGCAGGTCATGGGTCTTCCAACAGGACAACGATCCAAAACACACAGCCAAAAACACCCAAGAATGGCTGAGAGAAAAGCGTTGGACTATTCTAAAGTGGCCTTCTATGAGCCCAGATCTGAATCCCATTGAACATATGTGGAAGGAGCTGAAACATGCCATTTGGAGAAGACACCCATCAAACCTGAGACAACTGGAGCTGTTTGCTCATGAGGAGTGGGCCAAAATACCTGTTGACAGCTGCAGAACGCTCATTGACAAATACAGAAATCGTTTAATTGCAGTGATTGCCTCAAAAGGTTGTGCAACAAAATATTAAGTTATGGGTACCATCATTTTTGTCCAGCCCTATTTCATTAGTTTGTTTTTTTAAATAATTATGTTAATCAACAATTCAAAAGTGATGGCTGATTTTGATTATTTAATTTTCAATAAATTTTTATTTATTGTTACTTTTGTGAGTTTCAAGTGATTTCAGTGAGAATTGTGGGTTTTTCCTTCTTTAACTGAGGAGTACCAACAATTTTGTCAAATCAATGATTGAACAGGATGTCATTCTAATAAGAAGCACAGCTTCTCAATTGGCTTTTTTTGGACACACAGTGGGGCCAGTAGTTCATATGTTATTCTTTGTTCCTCTCTCAGTTCTGGTCAGCCTTTGTGACATGTGACACTCAGTACAAAGATGCTGTCAGACAAACGCTGGAGCAGATAGATGTGGTGCACAGGATGTGTGAGAAATACCCAGAAACCTTCATGTTTGCCAGCAGCAGCAAAGGTGAGACATTTTGATATAATTTCAGACATTTAAATGACTTTGAGCCAACCTGCTTTTGCTTCCTGCCTGTGTCACACACGAACTGTTACGTCTGCACAGAAATCATGGACGCCTTTGAAATGAATAAGACAGCCAGTCTGATCGGGGTGGAGGGCGGTCACTCCATCGACAGCAGTCTGGGAACCCTGCGCACCATGTATCAGCTGGGGGTCCGATACCTCACACTCACACACTCCTGCAACACACCCTGGTAAGAGCCAGCTGTGCAGCTGATTTACAGCATCAAACACAAACAAAAACATAGACATTCCTATGCTAGAGGAGAGATACAATCCCTCCAGTGGGTTCTGGGAGTCTCCTTCAACCACCAGATGCCAGAACCGCCTCAACTGGCTCCTTTCGACATGTATCAGTAATTCTACTTCCTCCAGACGCCCGTGTTCCACATGCTAGTACCAGTCAGTACCACATCATCTGCAAAATGCATAGATGCAATTCTGAGGTCACCAAACCAGTCACTCTTCTTATCTGGGCCTTGAAATCCTGTCCATGAATGTCACAAACAGAATTTTGTACTTAGAATGTGAATGGTGGTTTTGCTTTGGTTATACAAAGACTGGATTGCTCCTAACAGTGCCCCTGATACCCCATACTCCTACAGGTACCCAACAGGGCCTCTCAAAGGACATGATCATAAGTAATTTCCAAATCCATATGTGAACTGGCTGGACAAGCTGACCATGACCCCCTTGATTGCCCCTCTGTAAGGGTAAACAGCTGATCCACTGTTCTACGCCTCGGACAGAATCTGCATTGCTCCTCCTGAGTCTGAGATTCAGCAGTTGGTTGGAGCCTCCCCTTCTCGTGGCCAACAATATCTCCAGTCTGGATCAGCAGTTCTTTCCCCGGGCTGTACACAGCCTAATTCAAGCCCAGGCTTACCTTACCTTGAAGCTGATCAGAGGTCCTCCTCTATAGACTCTCTACGTTCCTTCCCCACCTGAATTTTTGCTCCCAACACTGCCACAGCTGCAGCCTATGTGGACCACTGATACTTGTTTGTTGCCTGCTTCTCTCTTTACATGAGTGTCTGAGACATACTGCTGCAGGTCTGATGGCATGACTACAAAATCAATCATCAGCTTTTGGCCTAAAGTGCTCTGGTATCAGGCACCTTATGCTTGATCATGGTTTTCGTTATGGTCAATCCTTGACCAGCACTGAAGTCAAACACTAGAATACCACCTGGGTTCAGATCAGGCACGCCATTCCTCCCAATCACCCATTTCAAGACGCCTTCCAGAGACTCCAAAAGGTCGGGCACTCCGAATTTGGATTCCTTCAGGCCTGCTGTATGTTACACTTAAACAATAACGTAGACATGTGAAGGACTGCTGTATCAATGAATAATGTTTACAATAAAAATACATATGAAAAACAAATCCATGAGGCAAACAAAAGTTGAACTTCCTCTGGCTCATTTTCACACCTTTATGAAGAATACTTTCGTTTAGATATTTATTAACTGGGTTCAGCCTTGTCTGCGTGGTGCATTACCATCAGCTTAGCTCGTGTTATGGAGAGTACGGGGGATTCCTGCAGGCCGGCTGTGCTTTCCAAGCAGCAGTATCAAATTCTCTTACAATCTGTGTTGGTACGGAAATGGTGTGTCGGAATAAAACAGTTGCAGCCAGCAGTGATTGTTTTACCCCACTGAATGTAGATAGGTGGGAGAAAACTTTACAAACACAACCCAGTCTCCTACAAATAATCTTTCTGCATTTGTAAGTTGCTTTACCAGTGATGCTGTGGGAGTACATCTAATCTCCAGTTGGATCATGTTTGGAAGAACATAGCTGTGTATAAATATTTCTATTAAATAGGGTTTTATGAGGTATACCTAAGGAAATGAAAAACAATACCTCCTAAGCTGTATCAGTGCTTTTTCTTTTTTAACCTGTCTTCAACTTTGGTCTTCATGAGGTCAGCATGTGTACATGTTGTGTGTTTGTCAGATCACATTGCAGAGAACATTGTAAATCCTGAATCTCCGAATTTACTTGAGAATAAAGTGTTAATCAACACTTAAAAATAGCTTTCCGGCTAGAACGTGATCCATGTTTACCGTAATCTTTTAACATTTCTTATCAGGGCAGATAACTGGCTTGTTGACACTGGATCTGAGCCATCTGAGCACAATGGTCTGTCTCCATTTGGCAAGGTCAGTTGTACCAGCAGACATTGGCAAATCATGTATTTAAAGTGTAAAAAAATATTTTTGCAGTTTTACATCATTCTAATTCTAATGACCAAACATTACTCTGTAGGTGTGTCAAAATAAGAGTGTCTGTACTTGCAATTATATTTTAAATGTCTTTTTCTTGTGCAAATGTGTCTTAGTGTAGTTGTGTTTGTGCTGTGTTCATCCCGTGTGACAGATTGATTGTGCCGATAAAAATGTGTAATTATGTTTTACTGTGTTACATGATAAGATTTAATGTGTTACAATGCACATTGAATCAAAGGTCATTCTAAGACACTTGTATAAAAGAAGTAAAAATTTATTGCAAAAGATTAAAGATGTGTCAGAGAGCACTGGATAATAGGTACATCAGCATCAATTTGTCAAGATAAGATGAGGCTTTAATAACTTTATGAGTTCAGGTGTTGGAGTGAGTTTGATAGCATTACATCATCAGCAGGGCAATAAAGGTGCTAGTTTGAATATGACTAGACGATGTGCCAGTTAATCAGAATCACACAGATGATGAACATAAAAAGAGTCTTTAATGTCTAAACAAAAAGTGATTAAAATGTGAAACTTTTAAAATAAAATTGCATAAATATTTTATATAGGTTAAATATTTCATGACACTGTATACATTTTTTTTGAATTGCTCATAAAAATACTCATTGTGCTTTCGTCCAACAGCAACTAATTTTGGAAATGAACCGTCTGGGGATGCTGATCGATCTGGCTCATGTGCCTGTAACAGTGATGAACCAGGTTCTGGACATGTCCAAAGCTCCAGTCATCTTCAGCCATTCCTCTGCATACGGCATCTGTGCACACAAGAGAAACGTCCCAGATGAGGTTCTCTTGAAAGTGGTGAGTTTATGAATGAGGCAAAGTGAAGTTGCAACAGGTCTAAGTCAAGCTGAAGTACCACCATGCTTTACAGTGGTGGAATAAATATTCAGATCCTTTGCCTAAATAAAAATACTAATATATTGTGTATGTGCAAATAGTCCGTTATAATTAAGAGTCCTTTGCTTTAAATCTTAGTACAGTAAAAATGCGGAAATATTGCTGGCTAAGGAAAGTGTTACTGGTGCAGAAAAAATATAGATGGATGGACAAACACTACAATGAGAAAATCTAAGGAGATCAGGGAAGATCTGAAAAAACAAATTACTGACTACAAGTTGGGAAGCCACTAGGAGCCAGATCCCATATCCCAATATTGCCTGTGCAAACAATTGTTTATAAGTATTAAGTACACGGCACAGTTGTATCACTGCAGTGATCAGGAAGAAAATGCAAACTGTCACCTGCTGCCAAGAGACAATTGGTCAGGATGGTCAAGAGTCAACCAAGAATCACCAAAAAAGCAGGTTTGCACTGAATTAGACATTGCTGGAACATAGGTGTCTGTTTCCACAGTCAAGTGTGTTTTACATTGCCATGAGCTGTGCGACTGCCAAACAGAATCAGAATCACTTTTGTCATTGTTACGTTCAACAACGAAATTGGGTGCTCTCTTTCAGCGCAAATACAGATAAAAACAGAAAATACTGATAAAAACTAAAAAAAAAGATAAAACAGGAAGAAGGACAACCGTCACACCTTCACTAGTGCTCGTTCACATTCTGGAATGATACACAGTATCGATAAATGTATATATAAATTTACACTTAAACACTTGTAAGCTCACTTCTCAATATTGCACTGGTATAAGTATATGTACATATTCTTTAGAGGAGTCCGGCAGTGTTCAACAGATTTATAGCAGTTGCAAAACTGTTTTTCAATCTGCTGGTTTTAGTTTTAATTGCCCTGTACCGTCTGCCTGATGGCAACAGTTCAAACGGGTTGTGACCAGGGTGTGATGAGTCCTTTGTGATGTTCACTGCTTTCTTGATCCAGCGCGAACTGTACAGTTCTTCCAGACAGGGGAAGCGGCAGCCAGTAATCCTCTGGACAACCTTGATGACCCTCTGGAGCGCTTTTCTCTGTGCCACTGTGCAGCTTGCGTACCACACACAGAGGCCGTATGTGAGAGTGCTCTCGACAGAGCAGCGGTAGAAGGCCACCAGCAGCTTTTGGGGGATGTTGTTTTTCCGCAAGACCCTCAAGAAGTAAAGTCTCTGCTGGGCTTTCTTCACCAACTCAGTGATGTTTGCACTCCAGGTCAAGTCCTCTGCCAAGTGAACTCCCAGGAAACAAAATTCAGGGACCCTCTCCACACAGACCCCGTTAATGCATAGTGGCTCAATGTCCTGTTTGTGTTTTCTAAAGTCCACTATAAGCTCCTTGGTCTTGGCTGTATTAAGGAGCAAGTTGTTGTCTTTACACCACACTGTCAACCGCTCCACCTCATCCCTGTAGGCAGACTCAAGCTGTTCCTCTAAAAATGACACCTTAAAGCTCGACTGAAGTTTGCTGTTGATCACATATACAAAGAAAAGTCCGTCTGGAGGAAAGTTGTGTGGTCAGATAAAATAAAAATTGAACTATTTGACCATAATGACCAGAAATATGTTTGGCAGAGAGAAGGTGAGGCCCTTAAACCCAAGAACATTAAACCTACTGTTAGGCATGGTGGTGGCGGTATTATGCTCTGGGGTTGTTTTGGTGACAGTGGAACTGGTGCTTTACACCAAACAAATTGAATAACAGATAAGAAGGATTACCTCTAGATTTGTAGGAAAATCTAAAATCACCAGAAGATCGGCTCTTGGTTGACTTTGGATATTCCAGCAAGACAGTACCTGAAGCACATATCAAAAATGGGAAAGGAATGACTAAATCAGGCTACAATTAAAATTTTAGAATAGCCTTCCTAAAGCCCTGACATAAAATCCATCAAGAACCTGTGGATTGTGATGAAGAAACAGATTTATGTTAGAAAGCCAGCAAATTCAGTTGAATTGCACCCATTCTGTCAAAATGAGTAGTAATGGACACAACCACAAGCTTGTGGATGGCTACAAAAAGGGTTTAATCCAGGGGAAAATTTCCAAGGGACTTTTACAAAATATGTACATTTTTGACTGAGCAGATTTTGTCATACTCTCAGAAGACATACAACATATTTAAACAACCAAAATGAATGATTGCTCTTTATGAGAAAGACACGTGCTTCGATCATTCCGTCACAGAAAATGAAGATTTGTAGATTTGTAAGAGTCACTGGAAGCTCAAATCTGCCATTATTTACATGATCTTTTACAAGTGTATGTAATCTTTTTCATTACTATACATCTGATGAGTTCAAACCAAAGGATGAGCACTCTGGTTGATTAAAAAATAACACCCTCTTGTGGATTATGGGGAGTTTAATTGTTTGGTCTTTCCTGGATCACATCTTTTCCTGTTCCTCTTGTGCACTTTCATTGCCTAACAAAGCAGAATGGACATGTCTCTTACCATCCCACAGAGCAGAGTTTGAGGTCTTCAAGTGCTTGACTGTTACGTAACATCTGTTTCTCCAGAGAGAAAAAAAAGGAATCGTCATGGTTAACTTCGCCAACGACTTTGTTACCTGCACCCAGACTGCTAACCTCTCAGATGTTGCAGGTAAAATACTGTTATCACCAGAACAACTGCTGTAAAGCTGGTGAAACATTAACATTTATCATGCTTTTTTAAAATCCTGAGGTCTTTATTGTCATGTTTGCTATTTTTATTGCAGATCACTTTGACTACATAAAGAGAGTGGCTGGAGTAGATATCATTGGTTTTGGAGGAGATTATGATGGAGTTCCAAGGTAAGTTTAAATTATACCAGTATTAACTGGCAGACAGACAAAAAAACAAAACAAAACACCCCAATCTTCATATTGTGAGCCAGTGGATCCATTAACACAATGCTGGTGAAGCATGTTAGAGGAGTTTTTATGTCAATGTTTGCTTGTTTTTTCCCCAAAACTACAGTAACTTTAGTTGATGCTCTTTAAGCTATTGGTATTTAACCTTAGTGTGAAAATACTAAAACTTTAGACCAGTTTTGATGCTTCAAATGTACAGTATGTTCCTTGGAAGCTTTTTCCATGAGGGAGCTGAGGAGAAAAAGTAGGAAACAAAAATGCCTTAATATATAAACCATAAGAGACCTGACATGATAGTTAGGAGTAACTGGTAGGAAGTGCAATCATCTTTCTGCTGTCACTGTCTCAGACTACCTGAAGGTTTGGAGGACGTGTCCAAGGTTCCCAACTTGGTGGCTGAACTACTGAGAAGAGGATGGACTGATGAGGAAGTCAAAGCTGTACTTGGAAATAACCTGCTCCGGGTTTTCACAGAGGTTGAGAGGGTGAGGAATGAACACACACACATAACCGTAAACTGTTTTGATTTAAACTGTAGAAAAATTGGTGTATTAAAAAAATACACCAGATTTTAAAAGCAGTTATGTGGCTGCTTCTTTGCTGGGAGCAACTATCAGGTGACAAGATGAAAATCCAGGAAGTTGCTGCACCCACCCAGCAGATACACACATCAGTTACACATAACTCCCCAAACAAATCAAGTATAATGTGGAAATTTGCGATACACTGGTAGGTCGGTAGGTTGACTTTGCTACCTCTATTTACTGGCTTTATGCTAAGCTAAGCTAACTGTATTTTAGCTCCATCTTCAGATTTGCCATATCGACTTTCTCATCTTGGTCTCAGCAAGAATGAAAGCAACCAAATCTTATGTAGTGAGCTTTTAAATTTCTGATTCAGATATTGAAATGAAACCAGTAAATTATAATTCTGATGAAAAAGAGGCCCACTCAAGTTGCATCATGTGAAATGTAGGAATCACCAGTTTTTGGGCCTGACATAGATCGGCAGTGAAAAGTTGAGACGTCTTCCTCTGAGGTCTTAACTATTTATAATCCACTGATACATCTTATATCAAGAAGGAAACACACTAACATAACATACACGCTTGCAGGGTCAGGAACTAAACTCTTGTCTCTGTCTAGAGGTGGAATTTATCGGTGATCATCCATACATTCCCTTACAAATTAAAGAAAAATTATTCCTGTAGTACTTTTTTCTTTTAAGAAACTGCCATAGAGAACAAAAAATTCCAACGTTTTTATGACATTCTTACATATCATGAAAATTGCGTAGGGCTCAAACACATCTATATGAAAGATCCTCCTATAATTTTTGTGCATGGTGGCTTCAGCCATGTACAGCAAACGCACGATGCCTAAAGAATAATCAATAAAACGCTGGATTAGAGACTGGAGGATTTTTATTGGAGCGTGATACCAGCTCAAAAAGATGTTTTTATACCGAAGGTGCTTGAACTGCAGATAGGCTTGTGAGTGAACACACACCATAGTTAGTGTTTTCCTGTCTGCTGTCTGACATTCTTCTGTTTGTGTGTCAGGTTCGTGACAGTCTGAAAGGCTCAAAACCAGATGATGTTCCAATTCCATATGCGGATGTGCAGAACCCGTGCAGGACGAGCTATGGTTACCCCGACAACGCTGGAGCTGTTCATTTAGTCAACGCACTAACCCTCCTGCTCACACTGGCTCTGCAGGTGTTGGTCTATTAACAGCTGAATACGCTGCTGATCAATGCGACTGACTTTATGTATCTATTTATGACTGTAAAGAGTTTGATCATTAATAATAATGCAGTGTGAAAACCATTGTTTTAAATGTCAGATTTCCGACAAATATCTCCATCCTGTGCTGTCAGAAATGTAAAATAGCTGCAGTTTAAATTGTGTTAAACAGCCTGTTTCTTCTATAGATTTAATGATCAGTTTTACTGAGTTACCTTTAATTTAATGACAAAACCTAGTGACAGGCAACAGTGTATTAGTTAACATAATAAGAAAGACAGTGGCACAATATTTATGTCAAAGTTTATTTAAACCTGAGTGAAAGTTTTGACTCATATGGCTGTTATATCCACCATAAACTGTCATAAGAGGCTGCAGTAGGAAAATGTTAATGTGTGATGGTCACTATTGTGAAACAGAAGTTGTTGTCAGTGCTTTAACTGGTTTAATAAAAATTTAATCAAAATGCACAATAACAATATTGTTGAACTACAGTATAGACATTTTCACAAGGAGAACAGATTTGTAAGTGAAGAGCATCATCTAGTGTTCTGAGAGGGGAACACATCTGAATGAGGCACCGCATCACTGTACCTTTAAAACTCTAATTTTGCGGATTTGCATGTTTTGAATTAAGTTTGCTAATGACTAAATATGACTTGATTTAGTTGTGCGAGCTGATGGCACAATGTTTAAGATAAAAAGCATTTCTAAATGAGTTTTTCATTGAACAATGAGACAAAAAAACAGGCAAATCACAAAAGAAAACTAGAAAAGCATTCAGAGTGCAGTACTCTGCCAAGGCTGCTCAGTTCACTAAAAAGTCATAGTTTAGTAAACTATGACTTTTATATACAATTTGGATGACACACAAAACTATGACATTTTAGTGACATTTTGGACCACAAATAAACTACAAAATTTTAGTGATATTTTTAGGCGACATGCTAAACTATGACGGGTTTTTTTTCCACATTGAGGATCAAATCCTATGATGTCAAAGTTGTTTTTTGGGCAGTGTTATTAGTTTCATTCAGTAGGTAAGTAGAGGGGAAGACAGAAAAGCAGGAAACATAGATAGCAGGAAAGACCTGCAGTAAAGGGCAATGACCTGGAATCGAACCTATGATGTTTTACTGACATGTTGGACGACATACTAAACTATGACATTTTGTGTCACATTTTGGACGACATACTAGACTATGACGTTCTTTGTCACATTTTGGACCACAGACTAAACTGTGACTTTTTAAAAAAAAAAAAAAATTTGATCACATACTAAGCTATGACGTTTTTTGTAACATTTTGGATGACATACTAAACTATGACTTTTTCTCCATATTTTGGATGACATACTAAACTATGACATCTTTGTCACATTTTGGACAACATACTGAACTACGATGTTTTTGTGACATTTTGGACGACATACTAAACTATGACATCTTTGTCACATTTTGGATGACGGTTTTTTTTTTATATTTTGGATGACATACAAAACTATGATGTTTTTGTCACATTTTGGACGACATACTAAAATATGACGTTTTTTTAAAAAACGGCATATTGACGACATACTAAACTTTGACGTTTTTTGTCACACTTTGACCGACATACTAAACTATGACTTTTTCTCCATATTTTGGACGACATGCTAAAATATGACTTTTTTTTTAAAAACGGCATATTGACGTCATACTAAACTATGACGTTTTTGTCACATTTTGGATGACATACTAAACTATGACGTTTTTTGTCACACTTTGACCGACATACTAAACTATGACTTTTTCTCCATATTTTGGACGACATACTAAACTATGACATCTTTGTCACATTTTGGACAACATACTGAACTACGATGTTTTTGTGACATTTTGGACGACATACTAAACTATGACATCTTTGTCACATTTTGGATGACGGTTTTTTTTTGTAACATTTTGGATGACATACTAAACTATGACTTTTTCTCCATATTTTGGATGACATACTAAACTATGACATCTTTGTCACATTTTGGACAACATACTGAACTACGATGTTTTTGTGACATTTTGGACGACATACTAAACTATGACATCTTTGTCACATTTTGGATGACGGTTTTTTTTTTTATATTTTGGATGACATACAAAACTATGACGTTTTTGTCACATTTTGGACGACATACTAAAATATGACGTTTTTTTAAAAAACGGCATATTGACGACATACTAAACTTTGACGTTTTTTGTCACACTTTGACCGACATACTAAACTATGACTTTTTCTCCATATTTTGGACGACATACTAAAATATGACTTTTTTTTTAAAAACGGCATATTGACGTCATACTAAACTATGACGTTTTTGTCACATTTTGGATGACATACTAAACTATGACGTTTTTTGTCACACTTTGACCGACATACTAAACGATGACTTTTTCTCCATATTTTGGATGACATACTAAACTATGACGTTTTTTTGTCACACTTTGACCGACATACTAAACTATGACTTTTTCTCCATATTTTGGACGACATACTAAACTATGAAATTTTTTTCATATTTTGGACAACATACTAAACTATGAAATTTTTTTCATATTTTGGACGACATACGAAACTATTACTTTTTCTCCATATTTTGGACGACATACTAAACTATGACGTTTTTTGTCACATTTTGGACGACATACTAAACGATGACTTTTTCTCCATATTTTGGATGACATACTAAACTATGACATCTTTGTCACATTTTGGACAACATACTGAACTACGATGTTTTTGTGACATTTTGGACGACATACTAAACTATGACATCTTTGTCACATTTTGGATGACGTTTTTTTTTTATATTTTGGATGACATACAAAACTATGACGTTTTTGTCACATTTTGGACGACATACTAAAATATGACGTTTTTTTAAAAAACGGCATATTGACGACATACTAAACTTTGACGTTTTTTGTCACACTTTGACCGACATACTAAACTATGACTTTTTCTCCATATTTTGGATGACATACTAAACTATGAAATTTTTTTCATATTTTGGACAACATACTAAAATATGACTTTTTTTTTAAAAACGGCATATTGACGTCATACTAAACTATGACGTTTTTCTCATATTTTGGACGACATACTAAACTGACATTTTTTGTCACATTTTGGACGACATACTAAACTATGACTTTTTCTCCATATTTTGGATGACATACTAAACTATGACGTTTTTTGTCACATTTTGGACGACATACTAAACGATGACTTTTTCTCCATATTTTGGACGACATACTAAACTATGACGTTTTTTGTCACATTTTGGACGACATACTAAACGATGACTTTTTCTCCATATTTTGGACGACATACTAAACTATGACGTTTTTTGTCACATTTTGGACGACATACTAAACGATGACTTTTTCTCCATATTTTGGATGACATACTAAACTATGACGTTTTTGGTCACATTTTGGACGACATACTAAACGATGACGTTTTTTGTCACACTTTGACCGACATACTAAACTATGACTTTTTCTCCATATTTTGGATGACATACTAAACTATGAAATTTTTTTCACATTTTGGACAACATACTGAACTGCGATGTTTTTGTGACATTTTGGACGACATACTAAACTATGACGTCTTTGTCACATTTTGGATGACGTTTTTTTTTTAATATTTTGAACGACATACAAAACTATGATGTTTTTTGCCACATTTTGGATGACATACTAAATAACGTTTCTGTTGATATTTTGGATGACATAATAAACTCTTTCATTGTGGTGATTTACATTCAGGACCACATCCCATAACATTTTCTCAAATTCTGCTCTTGCTGGATTCGAACCTGTGCCCGTGAGATAGTTCTGTTCATGAGCCACACTCTCAACCAATTGAGCTATAAACGTACCTACCTACCATGACTTGGACCACATACTAGACAATGACCTTGTTTTCAAATTTTGGATGGCATACTCAACCATGACATTTTTGTCCAATTTTGGACAGCATGCTAAATGGCATAAATTCATGATGATTTTTTTTCAAAGAAAACCCCTCTATAAGTGTTTTTCACTCCCTACTTTACATTATTTCATCATATGGCATGTTTTTACAACATGTCTAAAAGATTGCATTTTTTTCGACATGGTATAGTATGGCAGGTTTTTTTGGACAAAATTCAAGATGTTTTTTTTTTAAAGAAAACCTTACTTAGTGTTTATCACAGCCTACTTTACATTATGTCATCATATGGCATGCTTTTACAACATGTTGAAACATCGCGTTTTTTTCAACAAACTAAGCTCTGATGTTTTTGTGACATTTTGGACGACATACTAAACTATGAAATTTTTTTCGATATTTTGGACGACATACTAAAATATGACTTTTTAAAAACGGCATATTGATGTCATACTAAAATATGACGTTTTTCTCATATTTTGGACGACATACTAAACTGACATTTTTTGTCACATTTTGGACGACATACTAAACTATGACGTTTTTTGTCACACTTTGACCGACATACTAAACTATGACTTCTTCTCCATATTTTGGACGACATACTAAACTATGAAATTTTTTTCATATTTTGGACAACATACTAAACTATGAAATTTTTTTCATATTTTGGACAACATACTAAACTATGATGTTTTTGTCACATTTTGGATGACATACTAAACTATGACGTTTTTTGTCACACTTTGACCGACATACTAAACTATGACTTTTTCTCCATATTTTGGACGACATACTAAACTATGACGTTTTTTGTCACATTTTGGACGACATACTAGACTATGATGTTTCTTTCACATTTTGGACGACATACTAGACTATGACGTTTTTTGTCACATTTTGGACCACAGACTAAACTGTGACTTTTTAAAAAAAAAAAAAATTTGATCACATACTAAGCTATGACGTTTTTTGTAACATTTTGGATGACATACTAAACTATGATTTTTTTCTCCATATTTTGGACGACATACTAAACTATGACTTTTTCTCCATATTTTGGATGACATACTAAACTATGAAATTTTTTGTCACATTTTGGACCACATACTAAACTATGACGTATTTTAAATTTTTTTTGACAACATACTAAACTATGACGTTTTTGTCACATTTTGGACGACATACTAAACTCTGAAGTTTTTTATATTTTGGACAACATCCTGAACTATGACGTTTTTTAAAACATTTTTGACGACATACTGAAATATGATGTTTTTGTCACATTTTGGACCACATACTAAACTATGACATTTTAAAAAAATTTAGCCGACATACTAAACTATGACATTTTTTTTTAGATTTTGGATGACATACTAAACTATGACATCTTTGTCACATTTTGGATGACGGTTTTTTTTTATATTTTGGATGACATTCAAAACTATGACGTTTTTGTCACATTTTGGACGACATACTAAAATATGACGTTTTTTTAAAAAACGGCATATTGACGACATACTAAACTTTGACGTTTTTTGTCACACTTTGACCGACATACTAAACTATGACTTTTTCTCCATATTTTGGATGACATACTAAACTATGAAATTTTTTTCATATTTTGGACAACATACTAAAATATGACTTTTTTTTTAAAAACGGCATATTGACGTCATACTAAACTATGACGTTTTTCTCATATTTTGGACGACATACTAAACTGACATTTTTTGTCACATTTTGGACGACATACTAAACTATGACGTTTTTTGTCACACTTTGACCGACATACTAAACTATGACTTTTTCTCCATATTTTGGATGACATACTAAACTATGAAATTTTTTTCATATTTTGGACGACATACTAAACTATGAAATTTTTTTCATATTTTGGACAACATACTAAACTATGACGTTTTTTGTCACACTTTGACCGACATACTAAACGATGACTTTTTCTCCATATTTTGGACGACATACTAAACTATGACGTTTTTTGTCACATTTTGGACGACATACTAAACGATGACGTTTTTGTCACACTTTGACCGACATACTAAACTATGACTTTTTCTCCATATTTTGGATGACATACTAAACTATGAAATTTTTTTCACATTTTGGACAACATACTGAACTACGATGTTTTTGTGACATTTTGGACGACATACTAAACGATGACGTCTTTGTCACATTTTGGATGACGTTTTTTTTAAAATATTTTGAACGACATACAAAACTATGATGTTTTTTGCCACATTTTGGATGACATACTAAACTATGACGTTTTTGTCACATTTTGGATGACATACTAAACTCTGAAGTTTTTATATTTTGGACGACACACTAAACTATGGTGTTTTTTTAAAAATTTGACGACATGCTAAAATATGACATTTTTTTGTCACATTTTGGACCACATTCTAAACTCTGACGTTTTTTTATGTTTTGGATGACATACAAAACTATGATGTTTTTTGCCACATTTTGGACAACATACTAAATAACGTTTCTGTTGATATTTTGGATGACATAATAAACTCTTTCATTGTGGTGATTTACATTCAGGACCACATCCCATAACATTTTCTCAAATTCTGCTCTTGCTGGATTTGAACCTGTGCCCATGAGGTAGTTCTGTTCATGAGCCACACTCTCAACCAATTGAGCTATAAACATACCTACCTACCATGACTTGGACCACATACTAGACAATGACCTTGTTTTCAAATTTTGGATGGCATACTCAACCATGACATTTTTGTCCAATTTTGGACAGCATGCTAAATGGCATAAATTCATGATGATTTTTTTCAAAGAAAACCCCTCTATAGTGTTTTTCACTCCCTACTTTACATTATTTCATCATATGGCATGTTTTTACAACATGTCTAAAAGATCGCATTTTTTTCGACATGGTATATAGTATGGCAGGTTTTTTTGGACAAAATTCAAGATGTTTTTTTTTTTAAAGAAAACCTTACTTAGTGTTTATCACAGCCTACTTTACATTATGTCATCATATGGCATGCTTTTACAACATGTTGAAACATCGCGTTTTTTTCAACAAACTAAGCTCTGATGTTTTTGTGACATTTTGGATGACATACTAAACTATGACATTTTTTCGATATTTTGGACGACACACTAAACTATGACATTTTTGTCTAAATTTGGACGACATACTAAACGATGACATTTTTTGTCACATTTTGGACGACATACTAAATTATGATGTTTTTTAAAAAATTTTGGACGACATACTAAACTATGACATTTTTTGTCACATTTTGGACGACATACTAAAATATGACGTTTTTGTCACATTTTGGACGACATACTAAATTATGATGTTTTTTAAAAAATTTTGGACGACATACTAAACTATGACATTTTTTGTCACATTTTGGACCACATTCTAAACTCTGACGTTTTTTTTTATGTTTTGGATGACATACAAAACTATGATGTTTTTTGCCACATTTTGGACAACATACTAAATAACGTTTCTGTTGATATTTTGGATGACATAATAAACTCTTTTGTTGTGGTGATTTACATTCAGGACCACATCCCATAACATTTTCTCAAATTCTGCTTTTGCTGGATTCAAACCTGTGCCCTTGAGATAGTTCTGTTCATGAGCCACACTCTCAACCAATTGAGCTATAAACGTACCTACCTACCATGACTTGGACCACATACTAGACAATGACCTTGTTTTCAAATTTTGGATGGCATACTCAACCATGACATTTTTGTCCAATTTTGGACAGCATGCTAAATGGCATAAATTCATGATGATTTTTTTTTCAAAGAAAACCCCTCTATAAGTGTTTTTCACTCCCTACTTTACATTATTTCATCATATGGCATGTTTTTACAACATGTCTAAAAGATCGCATTTTTTTCGACATGGTATAGTATGGCAGGTTTTTTTGGACAAAATTCAAGATGTTTTTTTTTTTAAAGAAAACCTTACTTAGTGTTTATCACAGCCTACTTTACATTATGTCATCATATGGCATGCTTTTACAACATGTTGAAACATCGCATTTTTTTCAACAAACTAAGCTCTGATGTTTTTGTGACATTTTGGATGACATACTAAACTGACATTTTTTCGATATTTTGGACGACACACTAAACTATGACATTTTTGTCTAAATTTGGACGACATACTAAACGATGACATTTTTTGTCACATTTTGGACGACATACTAAATTATGATGTTTTTTAAAAAATTTTGGACGACATACTAAACTATGACATTTTTTGTCACATTTTGGACGACATACTAAAATATGACGTTTTTGTCACATTTTGGACGACATACTAAACTATGACGTTTTTTTAAAAAAAATTTGATGACATACTAAAATATGATGTTTTTGTCACATTTTGGATGACACTAAACTGTGACGTTTTTTTAAAAAAAATTTGACGACATACTAAAATCTGACGTTTTTGTCACATTTTGGACGACATACTAAACTATGAAGTTTTTTCTATTTTGAACGACATACTAAAACTATGACGTTTTTAAAAAAAAATTTGACGACATGCTAAAATATGACGTTTTTGTCACATTTTGGATGACATACTAAACTGACGTTTTTAAAAAAAAATTTGACGACATACTAAAATATGACTTTTTTTGTCACATTTTGGACCACATTCTAAACTCTGACGTTTTTTTTTATGTTTTGGACGACATACAAAACTATGATGTTTTTTGCCACATTTTGGAGAACATACAAAATAACGTTTCTGTTGATATTTTGGATGACATAATAAACTCTTTCGTTGTGGTGATTTACATTCAGGACCACATCCCATAACATTTTCTCAAATTCTGCTCTTGCTGGATTTGAACCTGTGCCTGTGAGATAGTTCTGTTCATGAGCCACACTCTCAACCAATTGAGCTATAAACGTACCTACCTACCATGACTTGGACCACATACTAGACAATGACCTTGTTTTCAAATTTTGGATGGCATACTCAACCATGACATTTTTGTCCAATTTTGGACAGCATGCTAAATGGCATAAATTCATGATGATTTTTTTTCAAAGAAAACCCCTCTATAGTGTTTTTCACTCCCTACTTTACATTATTTCATCATATGGCATGTTTTTACAACATGTCTAAAAGATCGCATTTTTTTTCGACATGGTATAGTATGGTGTTTTTTTTGGACAAAATTCAAGATTTTTTTTTTTTAAAAGAAAACCTTACCTTAGTGTTTATCACCGCCTACTTTACATTATGTCATCATATGGCATGCTTTTACATGTTGAAACATCGCGTTTTTTTCAACAAACTGAGCTCTGATGTTTTTGTGACATTTTGGATGACACACTAAACTATGACATTTTCTCGATATTTTGGACGATGTACTAAACGATGACATTTTTGTCCAAATTTGGACGACATACTAAACGATGACATTTTTTGTCACATTTTGGACGACATACTAAATTATGATGTTTTTTCTTTATTTTGGACGACATACTAAATTATGACATTTTTTGTCACATTTTGACCGACATACTAAACTATGACTTTTTTCCGTATTTTGGACGACATACTAAACTATCAATTTTTTTTTCATATTTTGGATGTCATACTAAACTATGACGTTTTTGTAACATTTTGGACGACATACTAAACTATGACATTTTTTGTCACATTTTGGACGACATACTAAACTATGAAGTTTTTCTTCACATTTTGGATGACATACTAAACTATGACGTTTTTTCTTTATTTTGGACGACACACTAAACTATGACATTTTTTGTCACATTTTGGACGACATACTAAACTATGAAATTTTTTTCATATTTTGGACAACATACTAAACTATGACGTTTTTTGTCACACTTTGACCGACATACTAAACGATGACTTTTTCTCCATATTTTGGACGACATACTAAACTATGACGTTTTTTGTCACATTTTGGACGACATACTAAACGATGACGTTTTTTGTCACACTTTGACCGACATACTAAACTATGACTTTTTCTCCATATTTTGGATGACATACTAAACTATGAAATTTTTTTCACATTTTGGACAACATACTGAACTACGATGTTTTTGTGACATTTTGGACGACATACTAAACGATGACGTCTTTGTCACATTTTGGATGACGTTTTTTTTAAAATATTTTGAACGACATACAAAACTATGATGTTTTTTGCCACATTTTGGATGACATACTAAACTATGACGTTTTTGTCACATTTTGGATGACATACTAAACTCTGAAGTTTTTATATTTTGGACGACACACTAAACTATGATGTTTTTTAAAAAATTTGACGACATGCTAAAATATGACATTTTTTTGTCACATTTTGGACCACATTCTAAACTCTGACGTTTTTTTTATGTTTTGGATGACATACAAAACTATGATGTTTTTTGCCACATTTTGGACAACATACGAAATAACGTTTCTGTTGATATTTTGGATGACATAACTAACTCTTTCATTTTGGTGATTTACATTCAGGACCACATCCCATAACATTTTCTCAGATTCTACTGTTGCTAGATTTGAACCTGTTCCCATGACACAGTTCTGTTCATAAGCCACACTCTCAACCAATTGAGCTATAAACACACCTACCTCCCCTGACTTGGACCACATACTAGACAATGACCTTGTTTTCAAATTTTGGATGGCATACTCAACCATGACATTTTTGTACAATTTTGGCCCGCATGATAAATGGCATAAATTCATGATTTTTTTTTTTTTCAAAGAAAACCCCTCTATAGTGTTTTTCACTCCCGACCTTACATTATTTCATCATATGGCATGTTTTTACAACATGTCTAAAAGATCACGTTTTTTTCGACATGGTATAGTATGGTGTTTTTTTTTGGACAAAATTCAAGATGATTTTTTTTTAAATAGAAAACCTTACCTTAGTGTTTATCACAGACTACTTTACATTATTTCATCATATGGCATGCTTTTACAACATGCTGAAACATCGCGTTTTTTTTTCAACAAACTAAGCTCTGATGTTTTTGTGACATTTTGGATGACACACTAAACTATGACATTTTTTCGATATTTTGGACGACGTACTAAACGATGACATTTTTGTCCAAATTTGGACGACATACTAAACTGAATTTTTTTTCATATTTTGGACAACATACTAAATTATGACATTTTTTCCACAGTTAGAACAACATCTTATGACGTTTTTGTCAAAGGTGTTTTTTGGGCCCTTTTGTTGGTTTTATTCACTAGTTCAGTAGAGAGAATCGCAGGGAAGCAGGGAAGACCTGCAGTATAGGGCCATGAGCTGGAATGGAACCTATCAATTTTTGGTTATATTTTAGACGACATACAATCCATTAGTCTGGTTTTGAGTAATGTTTCACGCTGACTAACAGACAGACATATTCACAGAGAAACGTATGCCTATTGTTCCATAATTCCGCCGTTTCTTGGCGGAGTAACAAACTGTAATATAACTTTCTATGACCAACTCTCACCTTCAGTTAATAAAAAAGCACCTTTGCTTGGATCCTGAAGTTAAATTTAAAAAAATTCTGACAAAGGGTTCACAAACAGTAAACTTTTACTTCATGACATCTCACAAAAAGGCAACCTTAAAAAAACAAAACAATTCCAGTCACAGAGCTGAAAGAAGTAGATCTGTAATGAAATGTCTTATTAAACATATAAAGAATTATAGAAACATTAAATGATAAGTTGTGGAAAAATCTGATGCCCTCCAGTTACGGCTGGCCTTGTTTAATTCTGAAGCAGTGAAACCAGTGTTATGTTTCAGTTGTGTGACTCCAGACAGACTAAAGCAAGAGTGATAAGTACATTTGTAAATTCATCAGCTATTGTCAAAAAAGAAGTTTAAAAAAAAGCACATTCTTTCAGTCTAAGCTTGGAAACCCAAGTAGTTTATAGAGTCTGATAACAGCCCAACATTTAACTAAATACTAACATTTAGCCATAATATTTGCATTACTGAGATATGTTAGTGGGACAAGGTCATGTTAAAAATGCTAGATAAAGGCCCATTGACTCTGTCGTCATATTAATAACCAGTGCATCATTTAGCGCCCTTTTTCATATCTTACATGAACAGTTTGAACCAGTCTTGTGCTTCCTGGTCAATCTCGGGCTCCTCTCAGCACTGAGATACTTCTGGTGAATCAGACAGATTTAATAAAAAGTGCATGCATTAGGCTACTAGTTAATGAATAAAGGCCTCTGCTTGTATGTTTGGTAGCAGCTGCAAAACAGAGTTCATCTGATGAAACTAATGTCTGCTGATCTCTGTTGAAGCATTCAAACTAAATTGTCAGTGTGAGGTCACTATCAAGGGGAGGTACCTCAGGAAAACATACAGAACATGCAGTGTTACAGTTCAACAGGGAAATTCCTGGACCCTACGAAATTGTGAATAACAAACTCTAGCTGTATAAGGTGTCAGTTACCCAGGACATTACCTGACTTTAACTGAGAAAACATCACCATATAAAAGTAAAACAGAACAACAAAACATGGATATGAGATGCAATCAAGAAGTAACAAGACTGTGCCTATAAAAAGCAAAAACAACACCGGATTTAAACTTGATCAACGTCCTATTTGAAGTAGTGATCTTGTGCAATGATACTCTGCTCCCAGAGCTCCTGCCACGTTTGGAATAAACACTGAAGACTCATCTGGAAGTCACATGATGCGCAGATTGTCCTCCACCTTGGGAACCAAATCTGGCAAGTCGGGTGGTGGAAGAGTGACAATTATGTTGGTGTAGTCAAAAAATTGCACTGTGATAAGGCACATGTTTGCATGCGCTGCAGTTAGGTCATTTATTCTGAACTCAGTGGCTGTGGGACGAATTCACAAAAGTTACAGGCATTGCTGTTTGTTGCACTGCTCATCAGATGCAACTTGTATAGTGTTGGGTTCTGTATGTCCTTCTACTGAGGTTTGCTGTTTGGTCTGCAGTTCACAGCCATGGATCCAACTCTGGTCATCGGTGTTGATCCTTGGCATCATCAGTTGGACACAGATGTTTATGTTTGATGTTTGCGCAAGTTTGACGTCCATGGTGAAATTGCAAATTGCAAAGCGGTCAGAACTGGACTTCAGGGAGCTTTACAAACGTTGTGCCATTAGTGGGAGCAGTGTATCATTGCACAAAAGACTATTTTGAATGTGATAGTGACTTCATGTAAATCAGACACAGTCGCTTGATTGCACCTCATATTGCTCAAAATCGACAGCAGGAGCCATCGCTCTAAAGTGCATCCAAATTGAGGTCAGTTCTTCAATTACAATTTTTCCGTGAAGGCTGGTTGTAGACTGTTAGAGGTATGTCTGGAAGTAGGGAGGATAATCCAAGTCTGTACAGAGGAGGATGAGGAGAGTCTGTTAACAGATTCAAGATACAATCTCTTTCTGTGTCTCATTCTCTTGTTCCTGTGTGTCACTGTCCAACAGCAGAGGGGGATGAGCTGGCACAGCAATCCTATAAGCCAAATGATCTTTAGTC
Source organism: Acanthochromis polyacanthus (assembly GCF_021347895.1). Classification (NCBI taxonomy): domain Eukaryota; kingdom Metazoa; phylum Chordata; class Actinopteri; family Pomacentridae; genus Acanthochromis; species Acanthochromis polyacanthus. The sequence continues at coordinate 8,571,403 of NC_067114.1, read as the reverse complement.
AACATCTTCCTGGTGGCAGAGACCAGGCGGGAATAATTGTCAGGGTTGTATTCTGACAAAGGCTGCCGTGTGCACAGCAGAGGAAGGTTGTCTCTGTCGGGTCGAGACAGGAAGAGAGGCGGCCGTCGCTGGCTCTCGCCCTCCTTCAGGGAGTCTGGAAGCGGCTTGCGTTTGCTTTCTGGTAGGAGCATAATGCAGAGGACAGAGAGGACAGCGAAGGAGGCGAAGATGACATGGTGGAGGAAGTAGCCGCCGTTGTTCTGGAGCTCCATCAGGGAGGAGGCGGCCATTCCAACACAACCCGAGGCCAGAACCAGGCCAAGGCAGCCACCTCTGGAGCGGGAAAAGAAGAACAAATCGTTATGAGGAGACAATACTTTTATCTTATCTTGTTTTGACATAATGTTTTCTAACTCCAACTTCCTCACAATGTCTGTAGTCCTCAGCTCAAAGTCTGTTTAGTTCCTATAGAGGAAGTATAGTCTTGAGATCACATACATACTTTAAGTCAAAATTTCTGCTGCTGTGAATAACTCATCAAATAAAACATTACCTGATTTCTAAATGCATAAAGTAAAAGATGACATTTTTTTCACTATAGCTTCTTTAAACTTGCTGTTTGTTTCCATCTTTTAGCATTCCTGAGTAGAAAAGGAAAATAGCTAAAGTTTGCTAATCCTGCATGGTCAGTACTTAGTGGCCACTATCACAGCTTCTAAATGTCATTTGGAACTAGCTAAGAATCTTTCAGGGAACTTCCCCATTCTTCCTGCAGAAGCCTCCAAGTTCTGTGAGATTCTTTGATCATCATGCATGCTCTGCCCTTTTGAGATCTAATCACAGTTTTTTTTTTATGAGATTCATGTAGGGTGGCTGTGAGGGTCATGAGAAAACCCATGAAATGTTCTGCATGCTGCTGGCTGCAACACAAGCCCAAAGCATTATCAGTCCACTCTGTGGTTAACAGTTGAAGAGGTGTTTTTGTTGTCATGAAACACACCTTTACTTGTTGTAGTGAGAAAGTTTTAATTTAACTTGGTTCCATAATGCATGAGGCTTCTTTAGGCGTACATTTGCAAACATGAATTTTGTGGAGAAGGGTACAGGAAAGGCTTTCTTCTGTGAAGGTCACATCTGGGCACAGTAGAACGCTGTACCACCACTCCCAGGCTGCTAAATCTTCCTGAATGTTTTTTGCACTCTGTGATTTTAATTTGGCTTCCAAGCGAATACAGCAAGCAGTTCTCCTGAAAGTTTTCTTGCTCCTCTAGACCTCACCTTGACCTCCAGTGTTCCTGTGAACTACCATTTCTTAATTACATTACAAATGCAGGAGACGGCCACCTAAAAACGCAGTCCTATCTTCTTTTCGCTTGCTTTGTCGGCATCAATTATTTTAATTTACAGTGTGCCAGACAGCTGCTGAGAGCTCATAGCTGCAGATTGTTGTCACAAGGCTTGAGTTGTCAGCTTTGAAATTTGTATAACCTCACCATAATCCCTAATGATGTCTGTGAACAAGCCATTATTTTAACAAGCTAATTAAGGTCTGAGACCTTGGTAAAAGTTATGAGCTCAGATCTTTTGGGGAGCCTGAACATTTGCACACACAGCTGAAAAAAATATACCAATGCTGCTTAAGATACTGAAAAGAATGCCCTTTGGAGATGAGTGCATCTTCTAGTCCTTAAACTAAAGCAACAGAACCTGTGAAATATGGTTCTCCAAATGTTTTCATGCCACTGTACAGACATTGTCAACAAATGTAACTCATACAAGAGTAAATATAGTATTTGTGAGGAAATCATGTATCAGGCTTCAGCTACACAGGCAGTGATTTACAGTAGGATCAAATCACTGTCTTCATTTTCATTTACTGGCAATAAGAAAAATATAAATGTACATAAATGCCTGATCCTTTTGGTTGGAAGAAAAAAGACACTCACCGAACGACAGTTGGCATCACCTCAGAGGCGAAGAACGCGCTGAGCATCGCGAGAGCCTGAGAGAACAGCAAACCCACGACGGAGAGCACCAACACCAGGCCGCCTTGGAGGTCTGACATGAAGAACAGACAACAGTTTAAACTAGACCCAGAATAACTGCAGTAGAATCAACACAAGAGACATTGAATAAACACTTCAGTTTCAAGAGCAGGGAGGGATCTTCAAATGGATTATAGACGTATACAACTGACTCCATCAACAGATCTGCAAAGTTTCATGATGAAAGCAGAAAGAAATATAATGCCGACAGACACGTTAACATTTGAAAGTGTGTGAAACCTCAAGAACACCTTACCAGTTTAATTTGATAAGATGTGTCAACAAAGGGGAAAATCTGCAGTTGTCATTTAACTTACATCTGCTTCCATTTTAACCCTCTGAAGTTCAAAACCCAACAGTAAGTCTGAAAGATAGGTTGTTGAAAAAAATTAAGTCCAAATTAAACTGTTTATCATAGCCAGAAACGGTAAAAACATGGAAGAATTCTTTTGTTTTTAAAATTTCTGACAATCCTTGAAGTAATTATGTGTGACTTTCAGGAAAACAGCTTAGGATATTTAATCATAATCACTACATTTTATATATATTTTTTGCCACCGAATCAACCAATTACAGTAACCAGATTGTGTTGAAAACAAAAAAATCGGACAGTGAAATATTCCAATCAGACTGCCTGCTGGAGATTGCGTGGAGATACTGTGGCAAATATTTTCTGGAACTGTCCCTCTGCGGCTCTATTTGGGCGAAGTGTTCACAGGGTCCTGGAGGCAGTTTTTAAAAGGAAATTTCTTTTTGACTTGATGTACTTATATGATTTAGAACATATTAATGGAGCCAAGAGTGATAAATAGCTGTTAATCGTGCTGTTAGTTGCATGTACGAAGACTTTGACTGGAAAACAGCTTAAGAAATATACGCCAGCCATAAAAGAGTGGATTGGTCTGGTTTACAATATACACACATTGAAAGAACAATTTTAAATTAAGAAATTAATTCGAAAATATTTGAGGAAAATTGGTCTAGATGGCTTGCCCATGTGCCAACTTTTGGACCTGATTTCGTACAACACTAGTAATGTTTTAAAGTATATTTTCAGATCTGAACAAGAATTGGTGCGTAAGAGCCCATTTTTAAAATCATTTAAATTTGTATTAATATTCATTTTTGCTATTATTATTATTTTATATATGTACAGGTGAACTTATACATATGTGTATAGCTTTGTGATGAGATGGATTCTCCCTTTTCCAGGTGTTGCTGTCCTAATATGTTTCTGTTCCAAAAAATAAAAACAATAAAACAGAAATGAAAAAAAAAAAATCTGTGTGCCACAGTGCAAATGAGAATTTATAATTCATTCAGATGGAGCCAACAGTCATGTAGCAAAAATTCTAAGACTTTTCAGCTGAACTGCAGGCTGTGCTTACACAGAACAGACAGAATAAAAGAACTGAGACAAACTTAAAGTAGAAGAAGTAAAAATAGTTGACCCATTTTTTCCAGCGTTGGTGTCGTAGGTTCTTGGATAAATAGTGTATATGCCGATTCCATTTTTGTGAAATAAATTATCCTTTTCAGATTCAGTTTTTTCATTTTTTATGATTTATGGCATTATAAAATAATAAAAGTCATTACTGAGAGTTTTCTACTTCTAGTCAAGGTTGAACTGTTTCCAGAAAGGTGCAGGATTTCACACTGCAGTGAAAAATGAGCCCACACTGAGCAAAAATGTAACAGGAGCAAAAGATGCCAACAAACGGGCTGTGGTTCGGAGGGTTAAAGAGCAATGATTAGATGTCACTTAAGGAAAGTAACGTGTCAAACAGCTGATGTGGATGTAACGTACACGGAGTGAGGGCCAGCAGAAGCAGCGACGACAGTCCAGTGATGATGGCGGACAGCAGCAGCATGCCACGCCGACCGAAGTGATTCACAGACAGACAGATGAAGATGCAGCCGACAGCTCCTGTTGTCACTCGGAGGAAGTAGCTGAAGTAGAAGTTGGTGGAGTAACTGTGCAGGTTTCTGGTGAAACAGTACTGGATGCCTGTCCCAATGAACCTGGAGGGGAGTTAGATAAACAGACATACAAGAGTGTGTTGTTTAAATGCTCACCTGACTGTTTTAACATAAAAGAAATTTAGCTGTGAATCAGTAAGTTAAGATAGTTTTCACATCAGTTCACTCAGTCTGTTGATTTCACAGACAACTAAATCCATTCATGTAGTAAAAACTCACAGAGTGAAGCTGAGAATGAGGCAGTTCTTCCAGATGACACGAGTCCGACGCATCTCCAGAACTGAATGGTAACTTGGTTGACAGTCATCTCCGTACACTGAATCTATCTCTAAAAACAGAAAAAGAAGATCAGATTGAAGATTTGGTTGAAACAGCTAAACTCTCTCTCTGATGGTTTCCAGCATAATAGAATTCCAGTAATCCAGTGTGTGTTTTAGAAAAGATGTGGAAGTACAGCAATGAAAGTTAGAAATGTACTAAAGCTCCAAAAGACCAAATCTCTGTCATAGATTCTATAGATAGAATCTTTTTATATAACAATAAAATATCTACAGGAGAAACAATCAATTGCTGCAGGAGGAAATACACTGAGTGAATTAAAGTTGAATAATTTAAACCGTAGCTGAAACAACTAGTTGATCGATATTAAAATAATCGGTGACTATTTTGATATTTGGTTAATAATATATGATAAGACTTTACTGGTTCTACCTTTTCAATATTTGGAATTTCAAGACATTTTGAAGACAATATTATAGCTCCAGGGAACTGTAAAAGATTTTTATTTTTTTACATTTTTTTGATAATTTATGGACCAAATGCTCAAGTTGCAGTTAAAAAGAAAATAAAAATCATCATAAGTTGCAATATTCATTTATATTTATTTGTTGGAATACAAATAATAGTTTGTGTGCTTAATAACAGCAAGGATACAAAGATTTAGGCTGGAGAGATTTCTTCTAATAAAGTGACCAGATCAATTTCAGGTGGATGAACTTCACTTGTTTAGAGAAAATGAAAACATCTTTTGGATTTTACTGAGTCAGACTTGACCTTCAAGGCCACTGAAACAGTGGGAAACAATAATAATCATAACAGAAACTGCATATTTCTTGTACAATATTACATTAGAAACATACCTTCATGTTGACCAAAATGATAGATAACGTTTCGCTTCATTACAATATTTTAAAGCTTGATCAAATTTAATCAGTTTATGTGTCGATGAACTGTTTTACTTGTTCTCGTTCAGGAAAATGTTTGATGAGCAAATTTTTGTGCTTATGTGCGTATAGAAGATGTGTGTGAATGTGAATATATCTGCGTGTACCTGACAGCAGGGTTTCCCCCGGGTAGATCTCATCCTGCAGAAAAACACCATTTCTGGTGGAGAATTCCCGGAGGCTCTTCTTCACCTGAGGAATCCGAGTCGTAGCCAACAGCCAGCGAGGAGACTCCGGAAAAACTGATGCACAGCTGAGAAAAACAGATGTGTTGAAATTTTCAGAAAGATAAAACTCTCAAACATTCTCTTTAAACTCATCAGAGGGGGTAAAAATGATTTAACTTGTGTTTTTTCTTCTGCACATTAGATTTAAAATAACTGTTGACATTGTAGAATTCCTTAGCAAGGAAAAGGAAAACATATTTTTTTACAACACATTACCACTGATATCTCAACAGCCTATGCAAACCTGTTAACATAGATTTATAAATATATATTTATATGATCTTACTGTCCAAGTTTCCCACATATTTAACATTTTTAGTTCTGCCATAAGCTGATACCACCACCAGATATGTTCACTTCCTCAGACAAACTCATGGGTAAGAAAGGCTACTAAAATGAAAAGCGGTGTTGGTCTTAATGAGTGTTCCTGATAAATAAATTGATTAATAAATAACTGAACTCTGAATGGCATAAAGATTTTTATCATCATTTTATATATCTAACCCTCTGAACCCCAAAACCCACTGTCAGTTTTAAAAAGCATGTAAACTTTTTTTTTTTAAATTGACACTATTATACCATGTATTGGAACCTCAAACTGTAAAATCATGCAATTAAAAAGTCTGCTAAGTTTTATTTAACATCCTCATTGTGCTTGATTTACTCACCTGTAGCATGCCATTCTATCAGCAAAGCATCCAAATCTAATCTTAAAACCGTGATATTTCATCAGAATCACTTTGTATTGCATGTCCCATTTAAAATAAAATAAATAAGTGACTCTGCCGGAACCGACAGTCTCTATTCTGTGACGTTTTGATTAAACTGCAGGTTGTGTCAACATAGAATATACAGAAGACCAGCAAGTAGTAAAATACCTGTAATATGTACAGTCATGTTTGTTTTTTCCAGTTTTAGGAATACCAGTGGTAAATGTTGTACATGTTGATTCCATGTCTTCCCCATTTTTTTTTTTGTAAATTAAATAACAATAATAATTTAAAGAAATCTTTTTTCTTTTTTATGATTTATGGCATTTTATCTTTGTTATATTGTACAGAAGACATTCTCGAGTTCTCTCAACATCTAGCTCTGACTACGCTGTTACATGGAGGTGCAGGATTTTATATTGGAGAGAGATATGAACCTTAAGTGAGTAAGAACTTGACAGGAGCTAATTTAAAACAACAAACAGGTTCAGAGGCTTTATTTTTAAATTTAGATGTCTCTCTTAAAAGATGAGAGCATAAAACTAGAGCATCTCCACACTGCCAACACTTTGAACACTAATTCACAATGTCAGACTGATGCACTGAACACCACTCTCCTACAAATACAAACATCTTTCACCCTCAAAACCGTCAGCTGACTCACCACCAATAGGAAAGCAGCAGGAGCAAAGGCAGCGTGGCCACCGCTTGGAGAACGGGCCAATCACGGCACAGGACGGCGACGCCTGGCAACAGCAGCTCTGCAAACACACCGAAGAAGCCGCTGACCATGGCGACCATGAGACGATGTGGAGGGTCACACAGCTCCAACCCTGAGGGAGGAAACACACAACATCAGATGACCGCCGGGGCAAAACAAACACGTTTATCCAGAACCAAACCATCACTTTCTCACACGTGAAACGAATGGCTCAAGTATGACACACAGGTCAGATGTGGGCTTAGCAGCACTGATGAAGGCATCTTTTGTTCCATAAAATCCACCTGTACAACACCTGCAGAAAAACAGGAAATGCTCACCACTAAAAATTAAAAATGCAGGTTAAATTCATTAGCAATGAAAGCCTTGATACATTTGTTTGGCAGCCTGATGTATAACAGTGCATCTTTTTCACTTGTGTCACTGTTACACTGTTTCTTATTTTACATTTTCCCTTCAGTTAGATATCTCCTGTGGCTGTCCTACACTGACTGATAAAACACCACAAAACACTATTGTGGTGTTTGTTAGACATGAATTTCTTAAATTACATTGCAAACAATCTAAAACTAAACTGTCATAAAACAGATTATGCAATTGTGAGAAATAAATTAAGAGGATCCAACTATGAGTCACTGGGAAGAGACAAGAGTCCCCAGACATGAGGTGGACTGGATTACATGTTACCAGCAGCACAGCTTACAACCTGACATGACAAGAAAATCAGAGGTGGTTGAGCAGAAGCCTGATTTGAGATGGAATAAAGCATCTGAAAACACACAGATGTAAGGTCCAACAAGCTGCATGAAGCTGCTGGAACACAAAGTCCTCTTAGCTTCAGGTCATGACATCAACTTGTTTAGGAGCGTATTAAACTGTGCGTGCTTCTTCTCAACTTTAACCTCTTTCACAGCTCAGATTCCCTTCACGTCTCCTCCCTGTAAAGCAGGAGGGTGTGCAGAGGAACGAAGAGCTCACTTCCTCCTCACTTCCTCGCCTTCAGTCCTGTCCTGCTATTGTTTTCTGCTCTCCGTGGACGAGCAGCGCTGGCAGGACATCACTGAGAACCTCTCCCCTCAAGTCCCTCATCCCACCCACCAAACATGAGCCGAACCTGGGGGGAGAAAAAGCCTAAATCTGGTCCTAATCTAGCCCTGACCTCGCAGGAATGTGGGAGTATGTCAAAAACAGAAAAAGTGTGTGTATTTTAGACGAACCACTGAAACACTCCACCGCCTCCCATCACCTTCTCCCATGCAGGAATGTGTACAGTCTCAAACATAATTATGCTCCCAAGTTTTAGACATTTTGTCCCAGACGAAGTCCTGCAGAACACCAGGAGTAAAGGATCTATCACAGAGGGGTGGCACACTTCTACTTAAAAATACCACCGACCAGCTGCCTGCTGTCAGTCAGATTTCACAACACACTTCAGATGATCCTCAGATGACAATTTCCCCGAAAACTCTCCCGTCAACATCAAACACACAATCTTGATTTAAGCTGAGAAGTTCAAACACGCAGGCTGAAGCAAAGATCATCCAATTTACATGACTCATGAGCAAAATGAAAAAAATAAATAAAAAGCTACAGTGTGTCCCTTTTCCATCCTACATAACTAAAACACATTTTTAAAAAAAGCTCTAAAAATCCACTCAACACGACTTTATCTGCACCAGGCAGCAGACAAACAGTCAGATTTTCCCATTTGAAGTTTGTGGAAATCAAAAACTCAGATAAAGGAGTGTAAATATTGGACTGACATGATAAAGTAGGCCTGTGACTGCTGGCTGACAGTTCTTCAGCAGCAGAAGTTGTTGTAGTAGTTACAAGTTTACAGATGATCCCTAAACGCCTCACATGCTCGCTACACAGCTGTGCACAGAGAAGCCTCTAGTCTCCTCAGCTGAATGTGAGTCCAAATATTACTTTTAACAGTGTGAAATAAAGTGTTCTAATCTCAGACTTAGAAAGATGAGACCTAAGGATTTTATTTACATGGATTGTTTTCTAGGTACAAGTTTATTCTGTGAGAATAGTTAGAATTTTCTCAGTCGATTACATTCATTTATTCTGGGGAAACTGTGATTGACATTTAATTAACTGTGCAACCCTGAGAGAGGCTTATGCACATTAGGAAAACTCATGAGGTGACCCAAGAATATAATGTGTTCTACGCATGAAAGGTCCCTTTTTAGAGTCTTAACATAATTAACTGTCTGCTAAATGGAACTGTAGTAATTCTAGAAGTGCTTGTTTGACTGACTGGTGGATACAATCTGATAAAATTAACTCAGTTGCTTTTCCTGTTATCAGAGTCTGAAGCTGTAAATATCACGAAACATCCTAGTAACAAAGACATGAGAAAGAAACAGAGAGAAGCAGCATGTGAGGAGGAGATGGTTGATAATTACAGATAATCAAACAATGTGTTACATAATGTGCAAGGATCTTGAAAAATGAGCTGAGTGGCATTTGCACTGATGGAAAGACCACCAACAAACTTTAAAAACTAAAGAAATAAAGCTCGTATTGTGTAGGAATGACAAGTATTACATAATATAAGAGGAAAATATGGATCTTGTCGGTGATAGAACAGAGAAAGTGTTCTTGCCACGAAGCTGAAACTGTTTCCTTAGTACAGATTTCAAATTGCATTTAAATAATCTTTTGGTTCTGGTTTGTGATTTTCAGACATCAGCAGTAAAATTATGAAGTCTGATTTCACTTGTTTGCGCCTCCTGAAGTAAAGATAAGACGATAATGCAAAGATAGGCGACATTTCTGATTTGCTCCTATAAGAACTCGGAAGGCTTTTCTTATCTTTGACCGATAAGATAATTCACCAGTTAGCAGGGTACACAGCTTTACAGTCTGAATGTTTTTTTGTTTGCTTTCCCCGTGTAAAGCTTTAAAAAGTCTGCAAACAGCGTGACACATTTTGTTCAATGGTGGGAATCACAAGGCTGCTCCTTATTACATCAACATTATCTAACCTTTATACATTTAATGAAACAGTAAAGACACGTGAGTCATCATCAGTCTTTAGGTCAAACACACGATGGCTACAGAAAAAAATGTAAAAAAGACAAATCTAAAGTAACTCCTTTATCTGGGAAAAAGATCAACTAACTCTGTAATATTGAAACTGAGACTGTGAGAGCTTGTGGGTTTGAGGGACTGTCCTCCACTAACACAGCTGCACGTCTTGGACAGAGAACAAATGGAAACACAGTGGTAATCATGTGCCACTTATTATTTACCCACTGGCCTCTAATTTTGCTTATTTCTGTCATCAGGGTTTTGCTTCTGTTTTTTTTTTTTACAGTTCTTCTGCTGTGTAAAATTAAATTGTGTACACCAAAAAACAGAGAAAAGCAATTTACCAAAGTTATGACCCTGGTATAAACACAGTGCCAGCCAGCGACTCAGGACCAAGAGCAGGAATCCAAAGTGCTCTCTAGAATAAATAAACGAGTGAGTGCGAAGAGGCTGGGGTTGTTCTTCCACTTTCTGACAGAAGTCGATTACTGAATAAGACCACAGGAAGCTCAACCGTCGGTTAAACGCCACAACAATTAAATGTGTGTTTGTACAGGACACTTACTGGCAACGTAGGACGACACAAACACTCCGGCCAGCATGACGCCCTGAGACAGACGCAGCAGCAGAAACACCACCGGACTGCTGGACAGACAGACGGCCGCCCCGAACAGACTGGACAGACTGATGGAAAGGAGGAAAGTTCTCCGACGACCCAACCTGAAAACACAAACACAAGTCACACTGCTATCGTGTATCAAAGCACTTATAAAGCACTAAAGCGTTCAGTATTAACCTCCGAAACCCCAAGCAGCTGCCGTTGGTCTGGTTTTTGTTCCAGTCTCATTTTTCATTGCAATATAAAGTCCTGCACCTCTATGGAAACAGCACAACCATGACAGGAAGTAGAGAGACCTTGAAAATGTCTTCTGTGCAAAGTTAAGATTCCATAAATCATTAAAAACAAAAAAATTAATACTGAATCGCTTTCATTATTTTTCTTTATTAAAAAAACTTGTGGTCATAGGTATTAGCAAAGCACGTAAAAGAGGCTGTGACTCTACATACAATACATATTTTACTGCTTACGTTTGTGAACAGATTTTAGTTGTTTTTTTTACAGATTCTAGTTTGAGCAAAAACTATTTTGACAAAATTTGAATAAAGGGATTCTTTTGATAGATCATGGCTTTTTTTAAAGGTATATTATTGTCCTTTTCGCCTTTATTTTATTGGACAGTAGAGAGAAGAGAGACAGGAAACATGAGTAGAAGAGTAGGAGAAAGACATGCAGTAAAAGGTCACACATTTGATCGATTGGTTAATTTTCTTGACGGAGCTGAATCACAGAAAAGTAGTTTAAGGACCATTGGAAAGCTGGAAATTCAATGATTTTCACTGTTTTTAGATTGTCTTGCTCTAAAAAAATTGTGAACTTGGGTTAGGGTTATTCTTCAAACATGAAGACCTTTTAAATGAAACTGAAATTTTACAATTTGAACACCTTTAGGCCTTTTTTACTGATGTAATATTGAGCACTCTGGGTGTCTGCATTAAATGTGATTATTACTTACCAGTCACACAGTGTACCAAGAAAGACGTATCCCAGAATCCACCCTGTCATGAAGCCGATGTGCTGCACAGGGACGTTCCAGTAGTTACTGCAAACTAGATTCCACTGCAAAGCAAGACAAAGAAGTACACTGACGCATGTGTAGACCAAAGCAAGACTCACGATTAACAAGGAGAAAAAAATACTTATAAAATACAGTCCACTCTCCTTCGGTTTAAAAACAGACAGAAATGTCAAGATCCAAAGTACTCTTCTACCAAAAAGCTTTAAAAACCTTCTCTTCTAAAATCACAGACGATGCTTGTGCACGTCAAAACAAAGCTGGATTACAAGCCACATTTTTTTTAGGTCCAACAGTGTTGTTCAGGGTGTAAAACACAGTACACCGATTTAATCAAAGGAAAACAGTTAACACCTGAGCAGGAGGCCTGTAAAGTCACAGGTGAGAAATACACAGTCTGACCACTAGATGGAAACAAACAAGTTACAAGATTTAGCTAATAGCAACTATGGCATCAGGCTACACACACCAGAGTAACGACAAAAAGGACTGAAATCAATTCATTGCATTTGGTCTGGGATGAGCTGAGGCCTCTATTTGGTATAACTGAAAATTTCTTCTCAATTAATTATCTGCTATTTAATTAACGGCCAACTATTTTGATAATATCCAGTTTAGGGAATTTTGTTTGAAGAAAAAAAAATGTCGCAATTCTATGATTTGAAGTTCTTAAATGTGAATTCTGGCTCTGTTGTTCCTTTACAACAGCAAACTGAATATCTTTGCCTTGTGTCTGTCATCTTGGACTTCCAGAAACATTTTCACCATTTTCTAACATTTTAGAGACCAAACATCAAATCCAACTAACAGAGAAAATAATCAGATAGTTCATGGACAATACAAATAACTGCCTGTTGCAGAACTACTGGAAAGCTACAATATAGTTTTAGCCACATGATGATCCAAATTTGCGTTCCTGCCTTTTAGTTGCTCCTTTGTCCGGGTTTTTCCATGAGGCCAGCAGACATCCATGGGCTAAACTGTGACTGCTTTGTTTTCATTTAAGAGGTTAAACAACTGGACTACAAACTAATTACATTAGGAATGGCATTATATTCTACATTTTTCTTTAATGGCATGAAGAGTATGAACCCAGTAAAGTGTTAGCCTCTGCTTTCAGTCTTCTCTGTGGTTCTCAACCCAAAGCCCAAATTCATTCTGAACACACAAAGCTTTAAAAACCGAGTTTTTTTTTTTCTAAAACAGTTCAGTTGTTGCCTAAAATAGTCGGGTAGAAGAGCTTAAAGCAAATGATCCTCAAACAGAAGTAAACAAAGCATTTTTGACACCATTTTCGACTGCAGATTAATACATATGTGCTCTGCTGAATATTTGCAGCAACAAGACATGAGGGCATGTGGCACCAAAACAAGCCCCAGAGCTCATTTTCATACCAACTTGAACAACAGCATACCACACAGAGGAACACCCTACCCATAATCATCGTTCACGATACTTATAACCATTGAATGATGCATACAGAGACATTTAGCTTCGTGATGCTTCAGTGGAATTTACTAAAATATCTGATAAATACATAGCTGCATTAGCTTCTTGTTTGTTTTCTGGCTTTGAATCTCTGATTTTGTGTATTCAGATTGTCCTGCTCTTCAGCTGCTCAGATACACATCTAATACCACATCGAGCTTTAAAGTAAGTAGCTTTTCATTTGATTATTCTCATTTTAGCTGGATGACCTCTCATAACCTAGTTTCAAGTCTCAGCAAGTTATCTGCCATCAAACCACAACTGATCTGGAACGCAGAAATCAAACTACAACTTGCATTAATGTGTATAATTGACTTTTTGTGCAAGTCTGTGACTTAAAAGGGCACGAGAACAAGATGTCACCAGCATGCGTCACTCATCCTAATGTGACTGTGCAGCACGCAGAGAGTAGCAGGATACCAGCCGAGCCCCAAACAGAGAGATTTCTGTGAGGAAGCAGGAATGGAGATCATGCCGTTCCTAATGGAGTTAAGATGCCTGCTGACAGTGTTATTACATTAGAACAAAGCAACGCTCAAAGATACCAGCAGCTCTACGCCTATTTAGTACCAGTCGCTGCCTGCAAGAAAGTATTTCTCCACTTCTGTCCTCCTCCCCCTCTGATATCTTCCTCCTCTACTCTGCTGAATGTAGTCGCAGTGTTCAATCGAGAGTATTTTAGAGGTACATGACTGAAGAGTGTGGCATCGAGGCAGCATTAGTAACTACAGTAATAGTCAAAGTTGAGAAGAACTTAGAACAGGAGTGAATAAAAACAAACGCCTAATAATATGAAATCCCAGCAGAAACTAAACTGCTGTCTGGCAGATGTCAGGTTTCAATACAAAATAATAATAAAAAATGTATCAAATAAGACTTTGGTTTGTAGCTGCTGCAAGACCAGTTGTGGAGGCATATGCAAGTATATCTACGTAAGTAGGTTCAGGATTTGATTGAAAGTGCTAATAACCTCATCCTGAAGCCATTGCAGAGTGGCTTTAATATGCAGTACTTCTGACAATCAACAGGTGGTGACTTCCATGAAATCTCTGGCTGACAGACTCTTATTAACCACACCTGACGAACATCAGCGGGGTTACTGCATTCGGTGCGGTATCTGGCTGGGTAAGTGTGTGTGTGTGTGTGTGTGTGTATGTCCGGTCCGATATCTCTACAAGTGCTGAAGACAGGATAATCAAACTTGGCACTGAAGATCGGTCTAAAGTCCCCTGCTCAGGTGTGGGGTTACAGGTCAGCAGATCAAGTAGGAAGGGATATACGTAGGATGATCAAAATTGATACAGAGTCATATGCAAGTATTTGATGCCATCTACTGAAACTCGCCAGTAGATGGCGTGGTTCTGCCATCTACTGAGGGCTCATCTAGTTCAAGACGCATCACCTTCTCTCAACAAATATTAAGCACATTTTTTTCCACAAGCCATTATGATGCCATTAGCTTCATTCACTCCTCCTGATCAGAGTGCTGGTGGTCGTTTTGACAATAATTACATAATTAAATACATATTAGGCATCAAATCGTCATAGACATGATGAACACGCCTAGTTTGGAGTTATGACAGGCTATTTAGTGAGTATTTATCCACTTGTACCTGTTAGTGAACTGGACTGACAAGACCTTCATATGATTCCTGTATCCTATTTTTATACAAGAAAATGTCTATTTTATGTTGGTTTTCAATTTTAGCGAACTTTTACATACGATGTTAGTCCTTACTGTGTCCTAGCTCTATCTGCATGTTTAATGTACAAAAAAGAGAGCTGGTAAGCGTTTGCAAAAATCTGCTTGAAGTTAGCTCAAGTGCAGACTAATGAGTGAAGTCATCTCATCTATTGCTACGTCCATCTGTGATCAAACCTCATTACTTTTCCCGTAGTGATCAAAAAATGCCGCTAAGACAACTTCTCAAAAGACACCTTTTTGTGCAGTCGGTATCTTTATGCTGGAATGAAACGGGGAACCATGTTTGCTGTTTGTTAAGGCAAATTAATTGAAGAATATGCTAAATATAATCAGATCATATAGTCTTAGAACTATATTCTCCTGAAGAAATCCTTTTAAGCTCTGGATGCAAAGCAACATTCATTTATAGGCCCTTAAAATCTCAAGTAAGTAAGTTGCTAAATATTCCAATCTGCTAATAATGACATTGGAACAATAAGAGAGCTTTGTGCTTGTCTGATTTGCCACGTTTCCTCTGGGTTCTCACACTTGACAGATGCTTATTCTGGTACTGTTTTTGTACTTTTATCTCACAGGCTACATTCACACTAATATGTTCATTTCAAAATGTGGAACTTTTTCTCCATTCATGCCTTCTCTGGTGTCTTAGGAGCCCTAAAACTGAAACTATTAGAAACTATTAAATGCTGCTGAACCCGTTTTAGTCTGGACAAAGCAGAGAGGGACACTTTTGGAAACAATAATTAAAGACACTAATGTTTCTCTTCTAACTGGTTCTTAACTGTTACTGGGTGCTGTTTTCTGAATCGTCAAGCCTCTAATCATGTGACCATCACCTGGAGGAAAACACATACATCAGCTTTGACTCCATTTGGTTAATTCAACACAGCTATGTTCCCAATGCGCTGCTGATTTTTGTCATCTACACTCGCTGCAGTTTTGCAGTTAGGAAAACTCTGGTCTTACTTTTTTCTTTCTCTGTACAATTTTCTCCAACCGAGCGGCCAACTCCCTGCTTCATGTTTACACTGATGCTTGTATCCTCCATGTACATGAATGATCAGAATAACCTTTGAGATGAGTTCTGATTTGAAGCTCATCTAAACAGACATTTTTTCTTTTAAAACACTGTTTTGTTTTGTTTTTTAGAGATCCTTTACTTCTGATGTGGTGTTGTTAGTGCTTCACTTGAACGCTGACTACTGCAACTCCCACCTTTGGATTTATTACACAATAGAGTTCAACCAATCATCCAATCAAAACTGTGCACCTGGTTTAGGCTGACTAAGTCTGTTTGCCTTGTGTTTTTGTCCACTTTGGCTGTACATTAATCCCTATTCTGCCATCCAACTTTGTCCTCTGGACGTTGCCGTCTGCTAGCACAGAAGCACCTGATTCAGCTACTTTTTGCTGGAAGATGCACGTCAAACCCTGTTTTTAATCAAATGCCCAATCGCCACACAGTAAACCTGGAGGTTTCATGGGCCTTTTGGAAATCTGGGGCCTCGGGGGAAGTTTGATTTTCACAGCTGGTAGTCAAACGCTGATTACGGGGTAGGAAGATGCCAAATAGTTGTCATCTGTGTGATGTGACGAGTGTGAGGAAACATTACGACATACACCAAGTGGATGACAAAGGGTTTGGCAAAGAAGAGTAGAGATCACAAGGTGGATCTTCACCAACACCTGTGCCTTCAGAGATGAAAATGAACACCTCTATCTCTTAACCTCTTAAGCCCTGGCCATATTTTCAGAAAAAATTTCTGGGCTTAAGAGGTTAAAGCAAACATAATGAGCTTCACCAATCTGTGGTGCTGGACGTCTGCACTCAGTCTGTTGTTTTGCTCAGCGGCCTGTGTTGTACTCGTTTTTGTTTTTCCATTATTGAAATTTCCTTTGTCTTGGTGAATGGCGTCATGGACAGAGGAAGCTGTTGCTGGAGGACGCCAGGGTCTCAGGAAGGAACATGGAGGACTCAGACTTCCCACAGTTTGCCATGGACGGAGGGGAAAGTCCTGTCACTGCCGGTTACTGTTTCCTTGAAGCCACGATACACAGACCATAATCTCAGAACAACCCCAGGGGCAATTACCCATAATGACTTTGTCCGGTTTGTCAACACTCAACTGTTAACGCTTACAACCGTGCTTTGGCATTGTTTATTATTTACTCACATTTAGCACACAGTAGCAGACTCAGTGTGAGGCTGTTTGAATGAAGTCATGGTGACAAAACATCTTTGTTGGAGGCTATTATCAATATTTGCAGACTGGGATGGATCCTTAAGCAGCACAGGAGCAAGAGACCAAGTGAAGAAGAGACAAAGAGGCCTGCTGCCTGTTTAGACGTAACACAACAAGATACAAGCACACAGAAATGCTGCCTGGTTGTAGCAAGCAAGAGATCTAGTTCTATATTTTAATTCAAACCTCAAAGTGATTTCTGTATAAATGCTGGTTTTCTGTGGCCTGAGAAGCCATTCTCTGTCCACTGTCTGGTTGATCTGTTACATGTGATCCTGGGAAACACAGATGAGTGAGAGTGAACAACATTCTGTGCTCCAACAAACTTTTAACTGTTCAACAACCTGAGTCAATATTGACTGAAAGTTGCAGACAGTCATCTTCATGACAGGCACATGCCTCGAGCAGAGATAAAACCTGAGTGGAAACTGGAACAAAGACAGAGGAGCACCACCATTTAGGATCAAGTCCAAAGAAATGTAATTAGTTAACGTTATGCAACCAAGGAAGTTGTTAAGCCCAGAATGTTGCTGCTGGTTCCAAATATGACTGCATGGGTAGATTAAGGAGATAAACATGCAGTCAAACTGGATTCTGAAATGTTTTTCAGTGCAAAACTCAGACTACACATAAAGTTTAACCTCCAGCACACCCACAGAGACCTCTATCATACTCAGCCTCTTACCTCAGTCACAAAGTTGCTCTGCAGCCCCGCCGCAACAGAGTACTCCCACCCCTGGGTGCAGGACACCCTCTCCTTCGGCACGTTATGAGAAAAATCCGAGGTGTTGGGAGGGTATTTGTAAAGTTGACAGTGGCTGAACCCGGAGCCGTTCACCCAGGGGATGGTGAGGTTCAGGTATCCCTGCCTGGAGAAGTTGCTGAGGAGGAAAGTGGAGGGAAGCAGCTTCGGGTCCGCTCTGCAGTGGTACGAGTCCGGGATCAGGGTGTAAAAAACGTCGCTGAAGAGGTTCAACATGACCGCGAAACTGGGGAACCAGCTGAAGACGACCACGATTCGGTTATAGCGCCCATAACCGCCGGTGTGAGGGAAAATCTTGGTCTCGTAATCCATCTGGAGACGAGGTTTGGCGGTGGCAGACGCTCCTGTGGCCATTACGCAGCGAGAGCGCTCACTGGAGAGGCTGGAGGCGCAGCAGCAGGTAGGCAGGAGGGGCGGGATCTGAGGCTCAGACAGCCCGGGGTCTCTGGATCGAGCGATGACACACCTGCTGGCTGATTCAGGGGCTAATTTCTGGCCAACACGTGAGTCCAAACTATTTTTACTGAGTCACAAACAGCAGCGCAGGGAGATACAGTTACCTCTGTGGAACTCTGCGTCCATGTGACTCGGTGATTCACAGCTGAACGTGTAGTGAAACTAATTCAGATTTCTGTAATAAAATATCAGGTTTTGATATTAGAAATTAGCCAGCTGTAACTTAATCCTAACATCCTTGTAGTGGTTAAAGTTTAATGCCAGCGATGCAGGATTGCACTTCCGATAAACCTGTTGGACGTTAGTTAAAAATACACAAAAGAATAATCACACTTGGAATATTAAGACTTCTATCATCACTAGAATGTGCTGAGATCCCTGTGGATCATTCATTTCCCATAATGCAACTCACCTGCCGATATCAAGAGACCTCGACCCAAGCCTTTTCTTTTGATATCCCTCTTTGGAGTATAACATCCTAACATGAAAATTAACATTTGTTTTTTTGTTTTTTTTTACTTTTAATAAAAATGTATGCAAGATATATCCCATGGATTTCAAAATTCTCTCAATTATATATTGACCCTTTCATTAGCCTAGCCCTCACCTACCAAAAGAACTTTGTCATCAGCTGGATGTAGCTTTCAGTGGTGTGTTGATGAGTTGGTATTCGGGATTTAGAAATGCTTTGCCATGGGATGTGTGTATTCCTTCTTCAGACTGAAAAAAAAAACCCAGACACACACACACACACACACACACACACACACACACACACACACACAGAGGCATATATATATATATATATATCACATTACACCAGGAGATACATTAACAAACTAAGTGCAACAACAGACTGTTGACATCATATCCAGCTGACGACTCATAACTCCAACTGGTTTTTCTACTTTTGTAAGAGCTCATTATGTTAATGCCAGTGAATACATAAATGTGTTATGTCAGTTGTTGGTGACAAGACTCCACAACTTACAGAAAAGTTGCAAAAACAACTGAGATATTAATGTGAAATAATGTGTATTTTTCCCCCTGTAATTTCAGATTAGTTCTTGGCAGACATGGCAGGTGACAGTTTATGATTAGAAACGGGAATTCATCGACAGATATTCAGGCTGAGTGACTAAACTCTTCCCAGCTTGTTTACTTCCTGCAATAGACTCGGCAGCCACGTCACAGTGGGCATTTCAAATGCTCAGGTTTCTCCATTTACAGTAAAGATTTGAAACCAAACGCCGTTACCTCTGGCTATTATTAGAAACACGTCTGTTGGACTACACAGGACCACCAGAATGATTTGGCTGGTCATCATATTGAATTAAATGCTATCATTTTTAACATACATTCAAATATTAGGAGACATATTTTACAGCTTTTGCATTCTGACAGCGACAAACACAAAGCCAAGAACCAGAAGAAGCCGGCAATATTTCAAAATTTTATTAACGAACATAATCTCTGAGGAACAACAGCAGTTCTCGCGCTCTCTGTACATGCAACTGTAGAAAATAACAATTTAGAATTTTTACTTTTCAGTTTTAGTCTTTTTTTCCCCCCATCCATACTCATTTTCAGTTTCTCTCGTTTTTAATCTTTTTTGTATCTTTTGTGGTTTTTTTATGTCTTAATTTTATTTTTTTGCAGGAAATCAACAACAGCTAGAGGTGAAAGTACTGGATTTCTGTTACAGCACTGACGATAGCATCAACAACCCCTCTCATATACCTCCCGCCCGCCCTCCCCTCCCTCCCCCCTTTAGCTGCTCCAACAATATGTACACAAATAAACTACATTGTACAAATAAAAAAATGTTACATTGTTACATCATAATCACCTGCAGCGAGCGCACACAGCCCGTTGCTGTTAGAACCCCACATTCTACGCAATTTTTCAGACTAGTACAAAGAGGAGGGTGCAAAACGTCCTGGGAGATTTTATTTACAGAGCTATGTACAGTATGTCTCTTTCACGCATTACAAGGAGGAAAATTTACACAGCGGAGACAAACTTCAACTCAAAAACATACCACAGGTGTCAGAAAAAAACAAAACAAAAAGGTAATAAATAGGTTATTTCTCACCATTTAAAGAGTAGTTCTCCATGCTTTTATTAGTCATTTTCCATTCTAAAAAAAAAGGAAAAACAAAAAAAGGAACAAAGAAACAGCTACAGTCTGGGTTTTAATAAAAAAACAAACAAAAGAAAACTAGAAAAAAAGGCTTGAAATCGTGATTCTATATAATGAAAAAAATAGCAATTATGTATATTTATGTCCAGTAAGAAAAAACAACAAATAACAAATCTAAAATAAACATTACGCGTGAATGTGAGGAGAGTAGAGGTAATATGTTGCTGACTGAGGTGGTGTCAGGCTAGCATCTGGATCACCACGGCCAAGTGCTCTACTGTGCATCTGAGGACTGATGTGTGTTTGAGTCCGTTCAATTCGTCTGTCGTTAGTCTGAATGTTCACACCGGGGAATCAGCGTGCATGGATGTGTTTAGTCTATTGCTCTGTGCAGCGTTGAGCTGCGAACTGGGGGAGAAATCGCCTGTCGGTTGCTTCGACCATCACCATTTCAAGCCTTTGTGGTTCAAACAAATGACTGATTGCAGAAGTATAAACAAAGGCAGGGCTTAAACCGTTAAAAAAAGGTGACACGTGAAACGGAAACGCTCATGATGTCTTGTAAACAATAGTGAGAGGGTGTCGGTCAGGGCATAGTAACGGTATACATTCTGCTTGATTAGCAACGTGATTGACATGCCACTGGTGTTTATGCTCTTTACAGGAACCAAACAAACAAAAAAGAAAAACCCCAAAGATAAACACAACAACATTCAAATCTACATACACATAGCTAAAAAACACACAAGGATTCTGTGAACATAAGACATCCTTAACTCTCTTCCCACAAACTGTAAGAAACCAACAACAAAATAAAAATGAAAACATGACAAACGGGTTTAAAAACCTAATTTCTGGCTATTTGTATCCAAATACGTCTGTGTGTGTGTGTGTGTATACCAGCCAGGATGTGTGTGTATCTCTGAAAAAATATCCAGGACTATACATGTACCCACCTTGTCTGCACAGTGTAATAGCAACAACCATTGCACTCAACTAGACATACCATACACAGCTATGCTGACTGACAGTGTGTAAATAACTTAAAAAGTTTTCGATAATATTGCCATCAGGATACGTGAGCAGCTTTCACACACAGACGGGCAGCCTGTGTGGTAGGTCGGGAAAGCTTTTCAAAACCAAGACCCAATAAAAATAGAGAACCAATACAAGCCATCACAAATCAACATTCCAATGGGATTTTAAACAGTTAAAAAAAAAAAACGAATGAAGAAAACTCAGTCTGTTCAGCATGAAGCTGTTTCTTTCCCCTCCACTGTCTGAGTTACTGTCTGTTCACTTTTTGGTTCATTCTGAGAAGATTTAAGTCTCATTAACTGTCTGCTTGGGCCTGACACAAGAACAAGAACATGATTATGGCAAATGCCACCACACAACTGAATACTATGAGGAAGTAAGCTAACATTTAAAATCCCTGACAACACTAGCCAAGCCTCCTGTAGGTTAAACATCGATTAAAAATTACAAGGAGGATGTGAGCGGAGCTAAATGTTTACTGAGCCTATAATGATTTCACCGACTGATCCTATACGGAACGCAACCTCCCTCTGGGCTGTAAGAAAATTTAAATACATTTAAAAACACCCATTCAAGTGGAAGGCCTCAGGTCTCATGCTAAGCCAAATGACTTTTCTGACACACTGGCGCCACCCAGTGAGTAAAGCCGGAACAGCACCAAGAAAATAAGCTGCTCTGCAATTTTAGACAAGGGGTAGACAGAGAGGACGTAACGTTAAAAGTCAGTATGGAATGAAACCTTTCAGTGGCTTTCAGTCTCTTTACTGTGAAAATCAGACAAGCTGGGAGAACCGGACGAGTGGTGAAGGTGCTGAAAGACCCGTGTCTTGTTGGTGTTAGACGGTGATAAATGATTTCCAATTTTGGTAAATTAAAAACAAGCAAAAATAATTTGAAACCATTCTACACTAATATGATGGTTTTGCTTGTGAATGACATCTCTAACCTCCATCCCACCCATATATATCTACGTGACTTTGCCCAACAATGAGTACATTTTTTTTCACTGAAAAAGGCATTTTCTTGGTTCGAAATTTTTCAGATATAATTGTGTAGTAAAGTAATGAATAATAATCTGTCTATTCTTTAAATAAATCCTCAACAACTATTCTGCTACATCTGAGGGGCTGTATGGTGGTCGGCCTGTGGTGAGGCCCTTTTAATCCAGAAGTGTTCTCTGTCAGCTATTTGTGTTGTGTTGACTCGCGTCCAGGTGAGTTTCTTTACCTAAACCTGGACTGAATCTAGAGATGGGATCATACAACTGTGCACTGGAGTCTT
The DNA here is from genome assembly GCF_021347895.1 of Acanthochromis polyacanthus. Taxonomy (NCBI): domain Eukaryota; kingdom Metazoa; phylum Chordata; class Actinopteri; family Pomacentridae; genus Acanthochromis; species Acanthochromis polyacanthus. The sequence goes on along the minus strand of NC_067114.1, from coordinate 8,548,704 downwards.
TCAAATACTGACAGAATCGTGTACACATTTTGGCCCATGGATATGAGGGGGGGAAAGTGCTGCCCAAAAGTGAACTGTACATAAAAAGATAATTTTTATTTCTTTTATGTTTTTTTCTTTACACTTAACTGAGTGATATTACAGTACATAAGTTATTTACAACTGTGCAGTAATGTGTGGCAAAATAAATTATCTAGAAGGCAGCAAGAATACATTGGTTAACGAATATAAAAACTGTACATAATTTACGGAATACAACTTTTTTTCAGTTTTCTTTTGTTTTTTTTTCCATTAAACTAATATTGGCTCTGTAGTGTTTCAAGTCACTTCCTCAGAAACAATGAAATGCCCAAGTAAAGAAATAGACAAAAACAATATTTCTCTCCTCCTGCCAAACAACAAATTTTCTCAATAGTCTCTTTGAATCTCAACATTCGTTTTGTTTGTTTCTTCTGGTTGTCCTGTGGTGTTTTTGCAGTCCATGGCGGTCTGATGTGTTGGTGTCGGAGCAAGCGTGGTCGCTGAGGAACACTCCGGTCTGTCCTCAGAGATCCGCACCCGTCCTCTTCTGTTTAGCCAGGCTGAGAGGCTGCAGGGTCAGTCTCTTCCTCTCAGACACTGGGCCCTGACGTGCACACACATCGTAACCCCTCTGCTGTATTCCAACCTGCTGCAGGCTCTGTGACACTACTGTTTAGCTATGCCTAGTGCAGTATGAACAGAGAGGGCGTCCGCTGGCTTTACGGTCTTGTAGCCTCAAAACCATCAGCGATCGGTCTCGCTTCCTGGATCCACTGAAGATCCGCATGATACACCACGACTCCGTTGGCTTCCTCTGGGTCACCGCTGGACTCCTAGCCCACTAAGAGCCCTGCGTCAACAGGGGAGGCTTCTCCTCAGTCCTCCCTCAGGACAGGCACCACGCTGTTGGGAGAGCTCTTCTCTGATACGTCCTCCCAGTGGTGGTGGTGGGTATCTAAGCAGGGACCAAAAACGAACGCAGAAAATATATCTCTGTCCCCTGTCTCACAGTAACTGAGCACTGAGGAGTTGTGTCTCGATGTCAGAGCCCCAAAGCAAAAACTGTTTCTGCTTCTCACACTCCGATCAAACAAAAGCCTAAAAACTTTGAGGATGAAAGTGCAAGTTGTGTATTTTCTTTTTCCCCAGTAAAAACGTGTTTCCTTCTTCACGGAAGGGAATCCAGAGCAAGTTTTTCATCTTTACTCTTTTTCTAAAGAAAATAATTTTCCTGTCTAAAGTCCTCTTTCAAACTTGCTAGCCCTTTCCATTCGTTCTGTTCAACGAAGTCTCTTTGAGAAGAAGTGATTCAGATGAAGTTTGTTCTCGTTCTGTGAGCACAGGTGTGTCACGCAGGCAGCAGGACAAAGTCGTCATTGACATCGACCATTGGCACGTAGAACGACGGGACTTCGTTGACACAGAGGGACTTGTGCCCTGCTGGGTCCAGCTCCTGGACCTTCAGCTGCCACTCCATCCTCTGCACTGCGTTGAGGGCTGCTGCCTCGTGCTGCTGGCGCATCAACAAACATGTCTGGAGCAGAAAGAGGCAAGCATGAATTTTGTTTGACACGGATCATGGAATGAATGTTGGTAAATGAAATAAATATGTGAAATCACTACAAAGCAATAGCGTTCACCTTCATGCGGTCATATTTATCATCCACATCCTGGATCCAGGAAATGAACTGACGTGCGTTGAAGCGATCTCTCACAGATTTATTCTCATCACCCTGAGAACACAGAGCAAACTTCAATGCAGACTCAGTAATAACTGGCTGCTGACTGAACACTTAACTGTGTATTGATATAATTCCTACCTGGCTCTCTGATGGCATGTTGTATACTTCAGAGTCCAACAGCATGGTGCAGGCGCTGAATGGCACAGCCTGATTGGCTATTGTCCGTGCTGCTCTGCAGTGGACCCTTAAAACCTCCTGTTCACATGAAACAATCAGCTTCTCCTGTGGACAGCAAGAACAACACAGAAAGGACATCAATATTAGACCTGAAGTTGAACATCAAGATGACTGGCTGGTTTTTGAGGTGAATAAAAAAGGGGTCTTGATCATCCAAGCTGCTGTTTCACAGAAAAGGTTGTCATTTAATTAGGGAGAGAGATGAAATAGATTTGTGCCTGCCGTTCACTCTGGCTCAACCTAAGAGAGAGGACTGTGCAGGTTTCACTTGCATTTATAATTTCTAAAAAAAAAGGGCTTTGATCTTTCATCAAAGAAGTGCTCATGGCGTTCAGTGCACGTGTGTCGCTGTATGTATGAAAGTAGAGATGGAGTGAGATATGAGGGAGTTTAGAACAGAGAATAAGCCTTGAGAATAAATAAGGCATGTAAAAAAATGCACATTTATAGAGAATCTAATTCTTACCCGTTCTATGCTGTGCTGCAACCTGAGCTTCCCTCTCACTGCCTCCTGTTGCCTGAAGAGCTCCTTCAGAGGTTCTGACAGCGATGGAGGTGGGGCAATCTGATGAGCAAAACACAAATGACTATTGTGTACCTTCTGCACCCTATTATAACAGAACAGATAGTATAAAAACGAGCTCTGTTTACAGTTCTACAGTAAGATACAGTATTTATGTTTAGAAATAAACATTGCTGATTTGCTTTTTTGCTGTCAAAAATAAGAAGTGTTTAAAGATTAAACCTTCTAAACCAACTCACAACTTTGGATTTGTCAAAAGGGACACTGTCAAGGCATGGCAGCTTACCACAGGGATGTGAAGCTTGCTGAGGGGTTTGCCATCCAGCAGGTAGGAGCCGGTGTAGGTCACATATTCAGCGTAACACTGTGGGGCCTGAGGGGTGATGTAGCACAGAATCTTCCTCTTTTCCTCAATCTTCTTCCTGATCTGGAGGTACTCAAAGTAAGGGTTGGAACGGTCACTGTGGTACGGCTCAATATCGTCCAGCTTGATGGCATTGACTACTACAGCTAAAGTCTGCTGGATCATCTCCCTGGTCTGCTGCATGGCTGTGTTTACCAGCTGGACCTGCACTTGCTGTCCAGCAGAGCGTGGAAATTTCCTCTTTCGCGGGTGCTGGGTCTGAGATTCCTCTTCGTCTGCAGGGAGAGGACGACCTTTTGTTGCCTTATTGAGGACCACTGATGCAGAGGTCGTCACAGAAGCAGATAAAGACACTGCTGCAGTTGAATTAGATGCAACAAAAGAGACACTAAGCCCAGAGTCTTTGTCTTTCTTCAGGGTTGAGAAGGAAGAGGCTGAGGTGGGTGTTGGGGTTCTTGTAGGAATTGGGTGAATGCTCACCACTGGACTGGTCGTCACTGGGGTGGCAGTGCCGGATGAAGATATTATACTGGAGGTAGGAGGGACAGCTACAGCAGAGGGATTGTTTTTGGCGCGGTTGCGGGTCATCCTTTGAGGGATGTCATCCACCTTCTTGGGGATATCTACAGTGGCGGACACAGTGGTCAGGGTTACTGGTGTTAGCTTGGATGCGGGCTCCTGAGTGTCTGGTAGCTCCACTGTGCTTGGGAGGGTGACTGATACTGGGAGCTGAGAGGGAGGACTGCATGACACAGAGTCTGCTACAGCCTCAGACATCTCCTCCTGTCTCAGGTCTGACTTGACAGCAGACACTGAATCCAGAGGTAATGGCAACGCCTCAGGGAGGGAATGGATCTGTAAGTGATGCTGCTGACTGGCATCTGATTTCACAGATGAATACAACATACTGGGATCGGATTCATCAGGCCCTTCGTAAGGTAATTTTCTCTCCAAAATGCTGCTCTGCTGTTGGGCAAGAGACAAAGAGCTGTTGATGGGCACACTTTGAGGATCAGGGTCTAACTCTTGGTGAAAGGTGGCATGTGGTGACGGTACCACCAAATCCTGTCCAGCAGATTCCCCTAAATCCGACTCTCCAGCAGGGCATGGCGTCTTAGCCAGGCTTGGCAGTTCTACCTCCAGTATGTCCGGGTCATCTCTGTCTGTAATTGTATGCCTAATGTGGGTTGGCACAGTCTTGTTGTGGTCAGCCAGTTCAGGGTCTCGAGACTCAGTCTCTTCTGACTTGTCTGGTAGTGGAAGGTCAGGCAAGGAGAACGGTCCAAGGTCATCGAGTTCATCTGCATCAGCTGAGAACGGGTCCGCCCACGGCACCACAGGCTCAGAGACCACAGCAGGGCCCATGTGACCGTCAGTAGCATCACTGAAGCTGTGTGTGCTCTGTCTGTTGTCTGGTTCAACACATTGCGACTCTGTGTCCATCTGGTGTCCATCCTCTATGTTAGGCTTGTTGCAGTCCTGGAAGAAAGACTCCAGCCTATTGGAGGACAGTGAGGTGTTTAAATAGTTGTGTTCCCCATCCATGGCTGTGTCAGGCCTCTCTGGAGAGGGGATGTCAGCCACAGCTTCCTTCTGCTCATCAAAGTCCTCTGGGTCCTCCTTGTGCCACCTATTCCAGGCATAAGGGGAAGTGACGGACTGGTGTCCAGGCAACTGCTGCATGTCATTGTCAGAATGAGAGTAGGGGCTGGTTATTTTGGAGACGGCAGCCTCAATCTCACCATATGTCCTGTGTGGAGATTTGAGGTCCATATCGGCGTTCCAACCCATGCTCTGATCAAAACAGTTCTCTCCATGGTTGGGTGCAGAGTGTGAAGGTGATAGCTGGTGGACCTCTGGCTCCTGCCGGTCTGGAGATTCTGCAGGCCAGCTCTTCCTCAGTGGGTCCTCAACTTGAGGGGAGAAGGAACATGGCTCTCTTGTTTGTTCTGGTTCCTCCACTCCACAGTGATCTCCCTCAGCTCTATCGTCCCTATCGCCTTCTTCCTCATCATCCTCCTCTTCGTCATCTTCATCCTCCTGCTCCTGTTCTTCTGTGACAGAGGGAAGATCTGAGGGGACCAGATTAGGCTCACTGTGGTGAGGCTCAGATATATCATCAATATCCAGGGGTGGCAAAGCAGCAGGAGCTGGAGTTGGTGGTGCAGCAATGTCAAAGCAGGGCTCTTGGGGATCTGGCCTGTGCACTGGTGTGGAAGGTTTGGGCAAGAAACTGTTGTATACACTTTCAGAAGGGTGTTCGTTGCCCTCTGTGCCAGGAAGTATTGGTGTTGCCACATCTGGAGTTGGATGAGCTGGCTCCCGCCGAGGTGACAATATTCTTATTGGAGAGAAATAGGGTGATGACAGGCATTCCAACCGATCCACAGTTGCTGATTTGTCCTCTAGAGGTTGGAAGGAAGATGACGGCTCAAATTCAGCCGCTGGGTCACTCTGCTGTCGAAGAAACTTGTCATCCTCAGCCTTGAACTCGTCCCCCAAAGGCCTGCGGACATCAGAAGATGCAGAACGGCTGACAAGTGGCAGCTGGAGGTTCTTCGCAGGGGTAGGACAAGTGCCCTCCTGGAAACTCTGGGAGTTTGAGTACCTGCTGGGTGAACAACACAAAGCAATTAGAAAATCTACCACATTCAGAACAACACAAAACAGTCAAAAATGATAACAAAAGTATGTTTGAAATTTTAAATACCTTTCAAAGAAGGATGGGGAGCAGGCATTCATTGACATAGTCATAGCTGATGAGTTCTGGCAGTCCAGGCCATCCAGCATAATGTCAGGGTAATCCTCCGCACTACATGAGGGCGTACGTGGAGTCTGCATTACTTCCTCAAAGCTGGGGCACGAGATGACAGATGTGGGTGTGGGAACACCAGTTGGCCTGTTTTGATCTGGTCTGGGAGAAGCAGGCAGGTTCTCCTTCATTTGGTGTCCAGCCAGCCAGTCCTTTGAGTTCTGACTGTCTGGCTGGAACTTCCTGCTTGGAGACATCATTTGAACTGGAAGTCCCACATCCTTCAGCTTCTTCTCTTTAAGACCAGATTCCAGGCTGTTGGATTTCTTTGATGATAGTTCACTGCGGCTTTTCCGTACTTCCTCTGCAGGCTTGGTTTTGTCTTTGAGTTTAGGATCCCCAGACTTGGGTCTCAGCTTCTCCATTTGCTTCATTCTTTCTTTATGTCTCTTGTGGCGCTCTTCAATTTCCTGGTCTTTTAGACTCAACATCTGACCAAAACTTGTCATTTGATAATCACCATCCACCAACAGTTTTTCACGTGGACGGTTATCTTTCCGCACTGTGTCCTTGGACTGAGTGAGCTTTTCATTTTCCTCCTTTACTTTAGATTTACTGTGGTCCATTCTGATGTCTTTGTCCAATGCATCCCGATTTCTGTCTTTTTTCATATCAAATTTTGGGCTTTCTTCTTTTGACCTGTCTTTTAGAACAGTGACTTGTGGGCTGTCTTTCAACCCTGACTTTACATCCTCTTTGGAGTGTTTAAATGACCCAAAGCCGTCAATGTATTTATTTTTCTCTTCCTTCATTTTCTCCTTATGTTTCTCCTTTTTCTTTTTGTCCTTCATCCTGTCACTGATGACACCAGTTGATTTGTCTTTGTCCTTTTTGGACATCTCTTTTTCAAATTCCAGTGTTTTATCAAAGTCATCTTCGCCGTCTCCCTTACCTCCATATGGGAATGTGTAAGGGTCTGCTTCGAGAGGCATGGGCTCTTTCTCAAAAGGTAAACTCTCTCTGCGGCTGTAGGACTCTCTGATCTCCTCTGTTTTGTCACGTTTGTCTCCTTTGTCCTTCTTCACCTTTTCTTTGTCCTTGTCATGGCTTTTCTTGGATGAAGATGAGGAGGAATGTCGATGCCTCTCTTTCTCTCTGAACTTGTCCTGCGGTGTAGATATGGACAGGGAGTCTCTCCTGTCCTCAGACATATCAGTCAGGCTGATGGAGTCATAGTAACTTGTGAGGACTGGCTCGTGACCTCTGTCAGTGAAACTATCTGAGGAGATTTCACTGTTCTTGTCATTGGAGTCATCCTTGTAATCATTCATAGCCTCCTCTTCCAGTTTTTCTAAGAGGGACTTCTCATTCTCACCACTGCCTTTTGAGGGCTTCCTTTCCTTAGAATGGTCCTGCTTGTCTTTATATTTGCTCTTTGTCTTTTCCTCACTTGTATCCCTTTTGTCCAACAGCTTCTGCTTGTTTTTCTTTTCCTGGTTTGAGTCCACTGACATCCTGTCTTTTCTTTCCTTATGTTTCGCATCCACAGAATCTTTCTTGTCTTTGTTGTGTTTCTCGAGGGAGCCTTTCCTCTCTTTACCTGTGTCAAATGTAGCTTTATCTTTCTTCTTTTCTTTGTGTTCTTTGTCTTTTGCCTTTTCTGTGTTGTGTTTAGCCTCTGCAGAAGATTTTCTCATTTTTTCTGAGGGGAAGTGATCGAGCTCGTCCTGATCAGGTGTTGAGTCTTTCCTGATGGAGTCAGACACAAGCACGCCACCATTATAGCTGCCTTCGTCATCATCGCTTTCGTCCGTGAATATGTCCGCTATATTGTACCAAGTTTTCTCACGAATTTTCTCTGGCTTTCTTTCCTCTTTCTTTACCTCCAAGAAATCCTTCTCCCTATCAGCATGCTTGTCTTGAGAGGCCTTTTCTTTCTTGTCTTTTATCTGTTCCGAAGACATCTTTCGATCTTTGTCTTTGCCATGAGAGTCTTTGTGTTTGTCTTTGGCTCCCTCTTTCTTGTCTTTGGTGCCACGGTCTGCATCTTTTTCCTTGACAGTTTTTTCTGTGGAGCTTTTCTCACTCTTGTCCTTCTCCTGATCAACTCCTCTGTCTTTTGTTTTCTCCTTGTGCTTGTCAGCTTTCGTCTTTTCTCGCTTATCCATTCCCTCACCCTTCTTTTCTTTCTCCTTTCCAGAGTGGTTTCTTTCTCTGTCACACGATTTACCGACAGCATCGATGTCTTTGAAAAAAGTATCATTGCCATATTCATCTCTTATGGATTCCTGTTTGATTTTGATGTCTTTTCTTTCCTTCATGAAGTCATATGAGTCCTTACGGTCTCTGCAGCTGTCCAGAGAATCCTTGTCTTTTTTGTCCTTGACTGTTTCTGTGGACTCCTTCCGCTTCTTTTCTTTCTCAACTGAGTGGCTGGAGTTTAGTTTTTGTTTTTCAGACCAGTCTTTTTTCTTTTCATTTGTCTTTTCTGAGGAGTCCTTGTCTTTCTTTTTAGACGTGGCTTCCTTCTCCGATCTTTTATCATTGTGGTCCGATTTCTTGTCCTTGACTTTGTTTTCTTTCCTCCTCGTCTCCTCCTTAACAGTCTCAACAATTAGCTTAACAGAGTTGTTGGCTTTGTATTCCTTGTACTCTTTGACAGGAGCGTCCCAGCTGTCATCTCCATAGAGGGAGGAGCCCGAAGACATCTCCGAACCCCATCTGTCATGATGGTCATCTGAGGCACTGAGCTTTGTGTCCTCCAGGTTGAGGAAACGACTGTTAACGTCATAGCTTTCATACTCAGACTCTTCTTTCTGTGTTTTGTCTTTCTTACATTTCTCCTTCTCCTCCTTGGTGTTTTTCTCCTTGTCCACCTTTAAATGCTTTTCCTCTTTCTGCTCACTTTTCCTGTCTGCCTTTGAGGAGGACTTCTCCTTGGACTTTTTCTTTTTCTCCTCTTTGTGAGCCTTTTGTTTATCCTCCTTGGGTTTCTCCTTCTCTTTGACATTTCTATCCTTGTCAGATTTCACAGGTTTCTCCCTCTCCTCCTTATTTGTCTTGTCCTTGGTGGAGTCCTTAGTTTTCTTGTTTTTCTCCTCTTTTGCTGTTCTATGCAGGTCCTTACCAGACGACCAGTCCTTATCCTCAGACTTGGTTTTCAAAAGTCTATCATCCTTTTTTGAATGGTCTTTTTCGTGTTTGGATAATTTGACCTTGCTCTCAGCTGGCGATTCAGACTCAACGATTAGGGACTTCTGCCTTGAATCATCAAAATCAAAAGAATAGCTCTTGACAAATTTCTCATTCATATCTTGATTAAGCACTAAACTAGGAGCTTTGTCCTTTTCCTTATTTTTGTGCTTGTGCTTCACTTTATGCTTTTTCAGCACTTTACCATCTACATCGGTTTTGGAGACCGCACTCTCTGTAGTGGAGTTTTTGTAGAGCTCAGAATTTTTCTTGTCTATAGTATTACTGTGCACGTTGTTGTTCTTCTTTTTGTTTTCCTGCGCTTTCCTCTTAATTTGTTTTATCGACTCTACACTGGAATCAGCAGAGGAGTAGTCAGACTCACTGGACAGTCTTGTTCTGACTGAATCTGAGAGAGAACTGACGTCTGACCATGTAGGAGACGACACAGTCTTCCAGCCATCTGTCCTCCACTGCTTTGGATGCTGTTCTGCTAATGATGGTGCCTGTTTCTGAGAGTTCAAGTTTCCATGGGAAGAGGAGGAGGATGCATTAAAGCCAGGAGATTCTTTCAGATTCGTTGCAGAAGAGTCCTTTATACTATTTGAGCCCTTATCATCCTCACTCTCCATATCTCCACAATCAGAGTCAGATGTACAGAATTTGTCGTTGACTTTCCCAAACCTGACTTCTTTACTGACGTTATTTTTACTCTCCTTCTTTCGCTTCTTTTTGACTTTATTCTTGTCTTTTTGTTGTTTAGAGCTCATGCTGCCAGAGTCTCTAGTCTTGGTATTTGTTTGCTGGGCTTGTTGCCGTGGCGTAGGCGCTGGTGTGAAACACAACGTCCTATCATCCTCGTCTGAACTGTTGCTGTCAGAGATAATCCGCCTGACAGTTTTCTTTGGTGTGAGCGAGTTGCTTTTGGAATAGGTTTTAACCTCCATCTTGGGTATAGAGATGAAGCTGTTGGTCTTGCTAATTGTGTCCTTGCGGAAGTCTTTTTTCAAGAGGTGTTTGTCGTCCACGGGAGGGACACGCTCCTCCTCATCGTCCTCATCAAATTCGTATTCATCTTTGATGGGCGTGACGGCAGATTTAGGAGGGTCTGCAGTTTTCCCTTTTAACTTCAGGCCCTTCTCAAACTCTGAGTCTGTGTTATTGCCATCGACAGAGCTGGACGGGGCAAATGAGGGGGCATCTTCCTCCTCTGAAGATTCTGTAGGATGTAAAAAGAAACACAATCAATACACAATTTAATTCAAAATTTCAACATTCATACTCATCGACAATCAAGTAATCAGGCAACCCAAATATCTAATATCACATACCTGATGAGCTTTCTTCACTTGAGGTGTAAGTGCCTTTCCCCAGCAACAGATTCAACATAGTTGGAGAGTTGGCGACTTTGAGTGGCGTTTCACCTCTCCTGTTGCTTTGACGTGGGTCCCCTCCATACCGTAGTAGTAGTTTAACCACCTGAAATGAATAAAAAGAAATAGTTCACTCAAGTAAACTGCAATTTAATATGTGATAGCATCAACTTCTCCTGTGGTTCAGACTTTAGAGGACAAAGGAAACAAAATGAATTTACCAGTAACTTTGTAGTTATTATTTGGCCATAGAATAAAGTACGAATAAGCACAAAAAACTGATCTTACTCTAGCCAAACTGTTTGTTGGATGGTCATAACTCCCCTCCTCCCACACCTTTCTCTTAGCAGAATGGGTGGGAGGTCTCTGTCGAACCGTTTCAGCAACTTTCCAAAATCAATGATCAGACATTTACACCCACTTCATGGCAGCTGTGCAGAGGTTAGATAGTTTAGTGGATTGAAATTCTCCCTCCGGCTCTCTTTGTTCATTTGACACAAGTCTATTTGAGGCTTTTTTTAATAGTTGTTTTCCTTGTCTTTCACTGACTAGAAAGTCCAAAGGAGACCGTCTGAAAATCAGTGCAACAACACATCTCTATCCTCTCTACGGATTTTGTCTTATGAGCTTATTCTGACACATCATAAACCAGTCCTTACTGTCTCTGCCATCATTAGCTTTTCCATTTTCAGAGTCTTATGATAACTACTGTTGCTTTACCTTCCAAGTTTAGAAATGTTATTTTGATCTGAAAAATGTTGAGTAGATTTGGTCATGAGCTGTCTTAGCTCAGTGCATTGCTTTTTACCTTGAAATGTCCATTGTTGGATGCATCATGTAGAGGGGTGTCATCATCCAGACCCTTGGTGTTGACCTCTGCTCCGGCTGCCAGCAGCTGCTTGGCCACATCATAATACCCTCTGTTGCACGCCTCATGCAATGCAGTCCAGCCTAAACACAAAGAGAATTACTGTATAAGAAGCACATACTTCATATGAGTGAATATATATTGCTGCATGCATGAAATAAAGGACAGTGTACATAAAGCGCCTCTTACCTGCAAAGTCTTTTACATTCACATCAGCTCCCTCACTGATGAGCTCCTTAATGCGGCGTACCTCTCCACGGATTGCTGCTCTGTGCAGTCGAGTCTCTCCTCTCTCATTCCGTTTATTCACTTTGTCTTTGGTTTTAGATGCAGAGTTTGGCGTTCCCTTCTGACCCAGACTGGACTGTGACTGATGCTTTGGTGTTGTGTCTGTACGTAGGAGATGAATATGTCACTTCAACACTAAAACAGTCTGTTACTGCATCATTTTTTAGAGTTTGCTTTAATTTAGTTTCTGTCTCTGCCCACTATTTCTATCATGATAAACAGTGTGTTTAAACTGTTTGCAACCAGAAGGGGGCAATCACACACAACGTTGAGCAGCAAAGTGGTTGGACCTACTTTACTTGAGCTCATTTCATCACATTTACAAGATTAAACTCAAGCCTTAATCACATTTACATTATTGAGTTTGTACAGCTATTGTCCCAAATGATATTTGAAACACACTCACTTAATCTATGTCCATGCCTCCAGGCACGCAACAAAGAAATTAACATATAAATAAAAGTGGCTATGCATTGGTCCTCACACACCTAACTTTTTCTCAAATGTCAACATTAAGCGAAAATGATCAAGTTTGCAACAATAATGTTATTTTAATGTCTAATAAATTCATGGCCAAATTCTATTGTCTACAAAAAATAAATGCATAAATTTAGCAGACAGTAATTTTACTGAATTATCATCTCGCAGCAGAGAGGACATCAGATAACAAGCTAACAGCAACTAAAGCCTTGCAGGCTTTTTACATTTAAATGTCTGTTGTGATTTGGCTCGCATGCTGAGATTGCACCACAGAACAGTTTCATTTCCTTACATGCTGTATTTTGAAAAAAATAATTCCACTACTGTAAATGAATGAATACATAGCTGTTACAGCTGCTGTAACAGAACCATGTCTATAACTGACATCATATGTTTACATTGCTCCTGTAACAACAACTAATGTGGGTTAACCTGTGATAGACTCAAATTAAGCAGCTGGTTCTGTCCAGAGGCAGAGTATGATAGACATGTGACAAAAAACCCAGCAGGAAACATGACCAACAACCAGAAAATAAACAAAAACAATCAACCTATGCTTTACTCTCCACCCAGCAGTCTGTAAGCCCACCTATACTGCTCTCCCACACACACAGTCTACATATACAGCTTCCTCCCATCCCTTTTTCCTTGTCCACCACCCATCCACAGAATACGTGGTCTAAATGATAAGTACGCACCTGGACTGTTGACAGACTCCTCAGCTGTCATTTGCATGAGCAAGGCCACCTGCTGCCGCTCAGAGAGGGGGTACCCGGCCCGGATCCCTGGCATCCCCATTCCAAACGGCAAGCCCACCTTCCGGGTGTTGGTGGGCTCCTTTTTAATGCGCTTCCGCTCTGGACCTGGTTTCTCTGTAACGAGAGTGAGAAGCAAAGTTAATTTTATTGGCTTGCACGCATGCACACCACAACATGTTCATTCATAGATACACAAATTTAATTTGCTGAACCTGGGGGAAGGGGAGAGTAATAAGAGTGTTATTAGTGCCATAACAATAAAAGACATTTCCTATTATTGGGAATTTATTGTCTGTCTAGTTATGGCTGCTAGAAAGCATAAACATTTTATTATTACTACCATTATTCTGCAACAGTATTTCATATTGTTTAATTGAAAAGAAACTAAACCAGTGTTGATTTAATCTGACATACAAATTAAAAGTATCACCTATATTTTCTAAACATATCAATCTTTTGCCATTAATAACATTTTTAAAATGCATCAAATACATCCCAGCAATAGGACTGAGATTTTCTTGATCAATCCTTTAGCCAACAAGTAAGCAATAAACAACAACAAAAGCACTTTACAAGTGGTGCTCTTGAACTACGTACTTTGTCAAACCAAACATCAATAAAGCAAAAAGTATTCATGTTGCAATTAACAAACAGTGCTCTCTCTCTCTCTCTTTGACTTACTATAGCAAAAGTCTGCTACTTTCCTTGCCTGTCATCTAAACACACCTCAGTAGAAACAAAACCCACCACACTAGTACACATACTAAATACTGTGTATGCAGCTTTGCATGTGAGAGGTTTGTTGGTCGCAGTGGATGACTTTTGTGTTATTGCCCAGCTATCCCGAAGGAAGGGAGGGGCCAATAAGCAGTGTGTTTATGTCTGTCTGTCTCCAAGCCAATCAGCCAGAATCGTGAAGAGAGGAAAGAGGGTGTGACTTGGCAGAACCGTGGTTATTATGAAATAGCTGGTGTATATTTCAATTCAACATGGCCTTGCCAAGGTCACCACATGCCTGCCTGCCAGGATTACTGGAGACAGTGTGCTACTGGACAAAAGCAGCTGCTCCACAAAGACACACCCAGCAATTATTTTCAGTGGCAACATACCATCTGATGACCCATACAGAAGGGTAAAAGCTGCACATGACTGTAAGACTTCATCACTGAGGGGGCACAACTTCCACAGCAAACACTTGCAACAATACAGACGCCTACCACGAAGAGAGAAATAGAAACAGCAGCTTCAGATGTGCATGTACGGAGGCACCAGCAGAGCAGTGGATGTGTCTGAGCCTGATTTCTGTGGGTCTTCTCTCATTCCAAGACTCGCTGCATTGCTCAAGGCCACAAACACACATGTAAATAAGGCAAGAAGGAAGTATGGCCGCTCGTGCTTCCAGAGTCTAAAGACTTTCCAGGAAAATATTTTTCCAGTCACAAATACAGAGCTGATGAACTTTCACTAACATCTGTGAACACTTACAGCTAATGTACCCTCCACCCATCTTTGATACACTCTCACGTTCTCCAAAGCATTTGCCATTTAGACACATTCCTTCTGCTAAGACTTTAACAGCGGGAACCACAGAAGCAGTCCAAACATGTTTTTTTCAGAAGCAGAACAGAGAAAGTGCTAAGCTAGCTTTTCCAGGCTATGTTTACAAGACTGGGCAGCAGGAAGGCAGTTATTACCCTGATGCACCCACAGAGGACTGTTACTAAACATACAAGGGCAAAATCTCTAATATAAGATTCATCAGCTGTGGCAGAAAACTGACCTGGTTGTCTGTCTAAATAAACATTGTGCAGTTTTTCACAATTCAAAAACTACACATTTATTATCATATACAACAATTCAAACAATTCAGCTTTAAATTTTGAGGTTATCCAAGCTAGACAACAACTAGAAATTCAACAACAACTGTGTACAAATGTGTGCGATTTCTTTAAATATGGTGACAACACAGAGCTACACAGAACACAATCCACATGTTTATAAAGGATGTGATGTGGTTTTTCTTTCATAAGGTTTGTGTTTGGTGAACTGCAATGACAACAGAGGGGAAGATATCAAAGATGGAAGATCAAAAATGTAAAGACGGCTTGATTTAACATGACTTTGTAAATGTAAGTCTACAGTTATGCATCACTATGTGAGTAAAGATAAATTTAAAAGTAACGTAGATTACCAAATTACACAAATTAATAATTTCACAGCAGTGTGCCTGCTCCCACAGTATTCATCCAGTCTGTCGATTGGATGTCTATTTAGGGAACACTGCTAGGGCTTTTACGTGTCTCAGTAAAATGATATTACTCAGCTTAAAGACAGGGTTGAAACCTTACTCTCCTTACTGCTTGAAACTTGACGAACAAGATAAGAGAAATGGAGAATGACAAAGGAAAGCATGCTAGCACGGGATTGTCACCCCATGAATAGACTGCCTACCTGAGCCAGGGGGGGGAGACCACATCAAACATGAATGTCAGGTTATAATAGGAGGTAGATTTTGATATGGCAAGCAGACAATACTACAGTGTGACTGAACGCCAAAACAAAGAGACTGTCTGCTTCAGTTAGCCAATAGACGCGACAAGAAGAACCACTCTAACCAGTCTGACCAGGTACGTTTGACCGTAGCACGACAGAGTGCAAACAATGTTCTGTTTAGGGACTCATAAAAGTTGCATAAACAGGAAGTTAAGAGAGAAGAGGCAGGAAGTGGCCAACAGGATGTTTTCTCAATGCTTTGTACTGAGCAAGAAGACTAAATATACTGTATGAACCAACAAGGCTTACGATGCTCTGCCTGTCCTCTCTGCTCAAGTGGCACATTTGTTACATATTGTTTTAATCAGTTGCAGTCAGTGAGTATATCTCTACTTTATTGGTCTTATTCAGAGCCACTGGCAGTCTGGAAAATTCTGTGTGTTATAACCTGTCTAATAATCTGTACACACCTCTGCCTCCTTTCAAAACCCACCACAATTACTGAGGCGCACAACCCACCAAAGGGCAACTAAATGAGTTTGTTACATTTCAGCTTTTTGTATTTTCTAAATAGGCATCCCCACTACCCTACACAATTATTTCTAAAACTGCTTTTTAGTGTGTAAAGTATAATTACAGGATTCATTTTGACTGTCACTATAGCCGATCACACGATAAAAACACAATGTTTACACTGTGAGGAAAAGTTGCATTCATAAAATGACTTACTGACTGTCAGAGCAACAATGCTGGAATTACTCTTCACACTGAGTTACAAGCAGAGTAATAGCAAAACAAAGAAAAGCAGCACGGGGCCACTCAAAGTAAAAAGAGCTGTGTATGTTTGCTCCTTATAAAATGACAATTATTACTAAACAAAAATATGAGGATGAGGAAGAAAATCTTCAGATGCTTTGGTATTGTTTAGGAGATTTAGGGGAGATTAAACTCGTCACTAGAACAAAGCTGATAATGCTAGTTATTGTCACATGTAAACAACATTTTTTACGTTATCCTTCATGGTGTGGGCGTAACCTTGATCTGACATGGCTGCTCTACAATCCATCTCTGAAGGCTAAATTCTGCTGCTGTGGATCGTAGTAACAAGGAAGAAACGGGGAAAGAAAAGCAAAAGGATGATGACCACAGGAATGAGGTATGCTGCTGTCTAGCAATACTCAGGAGGTGGTCAAGGAGGACTTGGCGACTCTACAAAGGAAAGGATGAGTACTGAAGGGCTGAGAGCTTTATTAACTTCAACTTTAATGAACCGCAGTGTGCTGACCACAGATGTACAGTGAATACATATTCCTGTCCCTGAACTAGCTCACTTACGGGCTCTTGTAATGTATATAAACCCTAAACACTTGCATGCTAATTAAAGGTGGAAATGGCAGCAATGCACAAAAACTACATCGGCATTTGTTCTGGTAGAATTGAGGAATGAAATACATTTAAAGTCAGTCAAAGATCAGGCTAGACTATTTCAGATAACAGTGACAAAAAATTGCATAAACTAAGCCTGAGTGATAAAACAACAATAATATCAATCAATATTTCAACAGAAATAAGGAAACTGTTCTATAACGTGTTGGCTAGTTTCACTTCTATGCAACTCCAAGTGTGCTCCAACTCATAAACAGCCCGTTACATCCCACAATAACAGAGCATACTATGAGTGACATGCAAACAGCCAATCATTTAACAGACTGCTGCTTGGCTGCACTTTCATAATGCAATACAACAACAGAAGCAGAGTGGAAAAAATGTGAGCATGTGGAGAAGAAATTGTGGTTGAAAAGAGAGCAATCAGCTTGCCAGTGTGGCATTCTTTTAAAAAGTCTGATTGAGACCAGGACACCGCTGCACGTAAACTCTTCAGGAAAACTATTTAAACCAAGGGTGGGAATACAACAAACTTATTGTATCACCTTAACCACTTCCACTCTTTGGAGAAAACAATGTACCAACAGTCTTAACCAAAATCTCAAGAAACAGCCTGCAGAAAGTCCACAATGAATGTGTTCAGCAGCAATACTGTATAACAAAACATCTAAGCTGGGTGAGTATATAACCCACACACCAGTATTACATTGCTAGGGATATACTGCCGCTCGTGTGGCTGCAAGGTCTGGTTTCAGAAAGTTTCTCAGCGAGGTTTACGCTGTACTATGTTTTCAGAAGCTGCAAGAGCGGGACACACTGAACTTTATTCCAAGTGTGAAGAATTCCAAAAAAGAGAAAGTTAACTAGTTTGCCACAAGCTCCAGCATTTGGTTGAGTTGTACGTATGAGCTGCATATTATCTTCACTTTTTTCTTCACATTTTATCTGTATGTAATTTTAATTATGATTATATGTACTGAAATGACAGATATGATCCTGACATAATTTTCCCTTATATTGCTTATCCCAAACCTTAATAAACAGAATAAAGCGGGAAAATCTAAAGTAGTGTGGTTTAATTTAAAATACCCCTCTTTCTAGTGGTCTTTACTAAAACAAGTTATTTAAGAAATATTGATTATTATCAATTATAATGACCGATATAAAAGATTTCTATCATGATAACTGTGCAGCTATATCACCCAGGTTTAGGGTAAAGTAAATAAAGTCAGTGTTTTTTGAAAAAGTCTACTTATTTAGAGCCTAGGACAAGGATGCACAACATCTTGGTCAATGCTAACAGAACCTGCAGCCAAAGGCTCTCTCCACCAGCTCAAGCCACAGAGCAATGGATCTTTGGTAGAGGGGTGGAGCAGAGTGGGCGGTGGGGGTTGTTACCTGTCAGAGGTGTAAAATTTGGCAGAAGGGCTAGACCCAGCAGGGTCCAAATTTAAAAGGCAAAGCAACAAAGTGAGACTATAAAACACACATGCAAAACCAACTCAATTTAGTTATGAAAGGTATGCAGAGACAAAAATCAAGACCAACAACACACAAGCAAACACATCTCTGACCCTGATTTAACTATTAGGGTAGCCACTGCTGACACAAAATAGCTTTGTCTCTCTGGTGCAATATAACCTAGTAACCTTGGAGTGCCAAGATCCCAGGTGAGTCCAACTTGGAAACTGTGTGATGCCATTATCCAGGTAATTGGACAGGTCTCCATATTTTGTGAATGTTAGAAACTGATAAGATACAGTTCAGTGCAGCATAAGTTGCAGAGATGTAAAGTTAAGTGAGGGACTGGAAGACACCACAGTCCAGTCACATCAACCTATTAGCATACTAATAGGCTGTCCTGCGATTGCTCCTGAGAGGAGAGTTCACACCTCTCCCTCACTGTAGGGGTGGAGTTGACCTCTGTATAGGAGAGCTGGTAGTCTAAGAAAGCCAATAGGTGGGGGCGCCTGTAATAGCACAGAAAGCATTTGTTCAGGGAGCTCATATAGCTCAACTGGTTAAGCGGGCGACCCATGTACAGGGGCTGGTCTCCGATGCAGCGGCCCGGGTTCGATTCCTGCTTGTGGCCCTTTGCTGCATGTCTTCCCCCTACTCTTCTCTCCCGTTTCCTGTCTGCCTTCACTGTAACTATCAAAATAAAAAGCCGAAAATGGCAAAAACAAAATATTTAAAAAAAGAGAAAGCCAATAGATAAAATATATGAAAACAGCTGATGAGACTAAAATAGTAATATACAACAAGGGAATATTATCGTTGACAAACAGTTCATAAAATAATCTTACAGCATAAATACAAGCAGGTAGAAGGCATGCACAAAATGACACATCCTGATTTAAGATTGTCAACCAAAGGAATAATGAGGAAACGCGTCTCAAACAAACATTCCACTTATTCATAATTCCCTTGAGATACACTGTAATTACACACAACCTCACATGTCTACAAAATACATGTTCAATCGTACTAAACCTAACCCCAAACCATAACAGCCATCTGTTTCAAAAGACTTTTAGCTTTTCTCTCCTGTCTGGAGCGGAAAACTTTTTGAAAGTGTAATCACTGAACATAAACCAATGCAGCAAATCAGCCAGTGCAGATGATGAAGGCTGTTACCAAAGCCTCTGAGCTGAACTATTAACAACAAACTAAATCTTGAACTGATAAAGCCCAAAGTCAAACAAGCATGAGTAGTAGTCCTTCTCCCCCAATTAAAGAAAACACAAAGCCAGATTCTTACCAAACCCACACCTGGTCAGGCCAGCATGTTATACAAATTCCCACTTAATTAAATCATTATTTTGTGTGGTCTTCCTCCTCTTTTAGACTGCAGTTGTAGGTAAAACCTGTTTTGTCTACCACAAACGAAGCTAACTCAAAACTAGAGCTGCAAGCGCTTTCACTTCACAAAGCCCAACCCCCTTTTACACACCACAGCTAACTGCTTCCTGTCAGTTTTATAGGAAGTGATGTACTAAACTCCATTCCTCTTTGATTCTAACTGCAAAGTCACATGTAGGTGTAGATGTCAAAACTAACGAGTAAATACAGTCCAATATTCTCTTACCTGAGTCTGAATCTTTCTGGTCTCCATTTGCTCCAGCAGTGAAGGGCAGCTTCCTTTTAGGGGCTTTTTCTTTCATCTCTTTAACCCCATCACTGCGATCCAATTTGGGAGTCTTGTTTGACAACACTTTATCCTGTGAAAGAGACAAATTAGAACATGACAACATGACAATAAGCAATGTGATTTAAAGGTGAAAGAAGTTTTTGTCAGGGTAAAAGTGGAAGCACTCTGATTTAAATGTCTACTTTTTTCATTAGGAGATTGTATGATACGCTAAAACATAATATTTGCCAACAAATACAGACACTTTTGAACTATCCATGCATCCTGCAGCCCCTCCTCATGTATTTAGTCACATTTACTGTCCTGACTCTTTTAGCCATTACGGGCTTTTCAAAGCAAAACTTTTCCATTAAGTTTCTTCCTAGATTCCTGGCTTGCAGGCCACAGCGAAAGAGCCAGGCGCACAGAGAGGAGGCTAAGCTGACGCCGGCTCGGCTCTGTGGTCTACAGCTGCTGGAAACAATCACAAGCCCAACCGTATCTGCTATCAACAGATGTAAATACTTATGTGTTTGTCCAACTTGTTTCTTTGCTGCATTGGAACCTCATTGTGCTAGTGACTTGTTTATCTTTACTAAAAGCTTTACAACAGTTAGGACTGAAAAGAAGATGTTTTAGAGTTGCATATAATGGTTTCTTGCTGGGTTGCAATTTCTAATTATTTAACGATGAATAAATCAGTATCTTTTTGTTTTCTAAAAAAATGTAAATAGAAAAAGAATTCAGTTCACAAGTGTAATGACAAGAAAAAAAACTGAAGTGCTCAACAAAAAGCTTAGACAAAATGTTTGATTTTCTTGATAAATTCAGATGACTAAGGAGTGAGTAAACCATGGCCCACAACAAATAAGAAAAACCCAGTGCAGATAAGCATCAGACTTGTAAGTGAATAACAGCACATTACAATTACAAAACAATGTAAACAGAGCTACATTAAGGAAAAACCCATACAGAAAACACTTTAGGACAACACATAATTGCATTGGAAACTGTCAAAAGAAAGTTTTATAATTATGGTAATCCTATTTTCTAAAAGCTATTTGCATTGAATGTATTTAAAATGCTTAACCAATTTTAATGGACATATTTATGTGACTTGTGTTGTGTGTAACTGTATTCATTAAGATTCAGGAAAGAACAGAATCAGTCTTGGCACGTACTTAAGGACTGTCTGCATAAAAAAATAACATCCATACAATACAGTTGCAAACAAATGCTTAAGCTGTCACAAAACAAAGAAGGACGTGCTAGTAACAAATTCATTTCTAAATGAGTGTAAACACGCATGGAAAGCATGTAATGTGCAAACTGAAAGTAGCAGGGAGTAGTGAAGTGTCACATCCTTTCACAAAACCAGTCACCTATATGAGTAACACTTAAAGGGTTTTTATCACCTCAGTAGACAGAGGCTTTCTATGTTTCTCTGCATCACAGGAACTAGACTTATTCAATGTACTTTTTGGGGAAATTTGTGTTGTACCAAGATGCAGAACAGCTGTGAGGAACTAAAATAGATAAAGTTCAATATGAGTGTGTCATCACCAATTACTGTCTGTGTTTAAAATCTGTAATGATTACACGATAATATATTATGTAAAAATAGTGTTGTGCCTTTTGTACTTACATTATCTGTCATGTGGAGGTCTGGTCCATATTGTGCAAACTAAATGCATCCCCCTGAAATTCAATTATCGATACCGCAATATTTCAGGCAATGACTGTGCACGCACAATTCAGCTGACACCATCTGTGATAAACTCTTCAGGAAATAAACATTACAGGATTAAGCACTCAGTGCAAAATAGCAATGTCCACAACTGATGGATTCGATCCATTGTGAATCCTTGTTGTGTTGCTCAATTTCTACTTCTGAAGGAAATGCTCAGAAAATATGTAACCACATAACCACACTTGGTATAAGGCCATGATATTTTTAGTCAAGGTTCCCGAGTACAAAAGGTTTAAGGTCTCATAACGGGGATGCAAGAGTGAGTCAGATGTAATGTACACACATTCACTTCACTTCATTTCTCTGTCATACCTTCTGTCCCCTTCTCATCTATCTCTATCCTCAGGGCAGGTTTGCTATTATGTGTCAACTATCTGAACTCCTCCCCCTGCCCTGCCCCAGTCATAAGACTATGATGTCATGGTACAGTAGAGACAAACAGTGTCAGCTACAGTGAGCTGATCTCTCTCTCTCTTTCTCTGTCTCGCCTCCGCTTAGCTAGACAAAGCCTTCTCAAAAAGAAAACACAATTCAAGCGAAAGTATCATGCACGCATTTTGGCATGTGCAGAAGCCACAGTACATCTAAGCATCAATCTTTCTTTCTTTATGAGAAGAAATAAAAACATACAGTTAGAGCTGAGCTAAACTGCATTGGCATAAAATAGCTAAATCACCAAAGTGTATCTCCAAAGTTAGACAGGGCTGTTTTTGCTGAATTAAATGTAAAGAAAGCTTTGACAGCTCGAGACTTTCCTTAGATCTGCCTTCATAAGACACCCTGTTTGGTGGTCTCCTAGCAATGCCTGCTCTTTTCATCTCACTCCGTTTTCCACCCACCCCTGTGCGCTTCATTCCCTCCTCCCTCCATGCCAGAGTCTGATGCAATCCTTTGCAGAGGGCTGTAAATCCATGCCTGCATAAGCCTGTACCTCTCCTCTCCTCGCCTCTTGGTGCTGCTGCTGGTAGCTTAACGGTTTGTACACACTGTGACATCATCAAGCTGCGCCAAACATTTAGTTCCACTGCAAACAATGCGACTGTATCGGTGTCAAATTAAGGGGACACTTCCTTCATAGTTGGAAATTCAAGAGCGCATATGTCTTAAGTGACCAATAAGATTATACCATTAAAAATGTGTCTCTGGAAAAAGACTGAGAAATGCATCCTACTTTTGTCTGCATTCCAAGGATGCAAATGTTTTTTGTAGTGTCCAACAATGCATTATACAATAGTCCACCTTAGGATATTAAGGTATTCACGGTTAAACTAAATATATGAAGTAACCTGTTTTTGCTTTTTTTAAACAAGAATTTGAGTTCGGGTGTTAATCAGTCATTGGCAATTACATCACAAGAGTAACAGTGATTAAAATTCCCATCAAAGTATATATTTTCATTAAAAGTACAGAAAAAGCACAATAACTGATATTTGGTGTGACAACTTTTAATTTAACCATTTTTTCTTGGTATACAAGCACAGGTTTTTTAGGATGATTGAAAGGTAGGTTGTTAAAAGTATCTTAGAGAACTTGCAACACGGTTTCTGTGGATTCAAGCTGTCTTAGTGTCTTCTGTAATGCAAATATGTAATGCCAGAATGACTTTGCTGTCCTAGTATATGGAAAACGTTGCACAGAGAGGCAAATCTAAGCTCAACTACAAAGTTTTACCTCATTGAGATATGGCATTAGACCCTGGGGAACTTTCACAACATTGCCTTCTACGCATATAAATTAGAGAGCACCATGAAGAACAACGCAGCATCTCTGAAACTAGTAAACATTCTAGGAG
This sequence comes from Acanthochromis polyacanthus, assembly GCF_021347895.1. NCBI lineage: Eukaryota > Metazoa > Chordata > Actinopteri > Pomacentridae > Acanthochromis > Acanthochromis polyacanthus. Next base: position 8,525,615 of record NC_067114.1, on the reverse strand, counting down.
TATGCTGAAGGACACTGATACCCCATTCAGACTGACACAGTGATGCAGATAAAACGTGTATGAGGCAATCTGGTTGGGTCAGCCAACTATCCTTCCCTTCTCTGCTAAACAAGCACTGTATGGAAGTCCAATGCTGCCATTGCTATCAGCAATGGAAATAAACTCAGTAATACAGACATTTAAATCGCACTCAGCGAAAAAAGTGTGGTAGCAGGGGAAAGAAAAAAGGTAAGAAAAAGGAGTGACAAATAGAAGCAGAAGAAAAGGAACGTGCATAGACTGAGGGCAAAAACTGAAATTGAACTTTAATCTGGTAATTATTGGATGTAATTTAGTGTATTTCTCAGTTTCATCAGTGACACATCACAAGTGTCTGCTGCCTAGTAGTGACATTAAAAAGAGACAATACTTTCTGCTGTACGGCATGTACCCAGGCTGTCCAACTGAAGGATGTCCCCCAAACTGTAAACAATTTGCTCTATAATTAATGATCAGACACTGTGATTTAGTGTTAGGTGTCAAGGACAAATAGCAATTGAAAACTGATTTATATGCTGCATACAAACACTTGATTATTGGGCACTGTGTTTATTTTTAGGTTTTTCCAGTCTTACCTTTTTCCCACCCTGCTTTTCCACCATGTCGGTGTTGAGTGGGAAGTGGTCCAGCTGGGGGGTTTTAGAACCCCCACCTTTGGGCATCGTTCAGCTCTCCCCACGCCAAGCTTCATTCACGCTGCCATTGCATCGTCATCAACCGTCTGGAACAAATAGAAAGACAAAAAGAAATGGTGGGGGGAGGTTAGCACCTGGCCACTACGTTTCATTGAAAACACATTTACACACGGCCAGACAATGCAGCCATTAGCGGTACACCAAGCACTCTATTTTCATCCATTACACCCCTGCTCAGGAGGAAGAGCATTTAAGAGGGAGGAGAGCTGCAGCTGTGGCAGGCAAAAGGCTTATCTGTTCTCCAGGCAGAACTCAAAGAGGAAGCAAGATCTGCCCAAATACTTTATAACATGTTGGAAATCACTGTTAGTTTGAAAGCAAGAGAAAGTATGTTTATGCAAAACAGAGACACACTACTATATCAGCTATACTACAACTAAAGCTTTAATATACTTTAATTTAGGAATAACAACATGACAGACCATGAAAGATTCTGCATAATGTTGTGGGATACTGAGTAAGTTCAGAACAGATGAGGAATGTATTTAAAAACATGACCGGCACATTTCAACAAAATTCCAAACAGCTACTTACTGCCATAGTTCCCTTCTAACTGTGGGCCTTACTCAGTGCCAATTCATGGCATCCCTTCCATAGTCACTAAAGAAGACACACCAGACCAACAAACAGCTACTTCAGCTGGTATGAATGACTGTTCTATAGGCTCATGATACAATCTGAGAATTCTGTACAGTATGGTGTAAGCTGTGTTCTCATTGTCTACTTTGTCCTCTGTGCAAGTACACAACAATATGTGGCATTACTATCCACTGCCTTCCTTGGTCTTCTGCTTCACAGGGCCATGAATTAATCATACATTCCATCCCTCAATTCTCTCCTCCATAATGCACTTTCTCTTCTGAGTGCGTCCAAGTATGATCATCCCTGTGACTGACTGAGTGAGTGAACAGATGAGACCATGGCTACATTATTTTTTTTGCTCTACTCTGAGACACTGGCACTCCTATCTTCCCTGGCGCCACTTCCATCTCCTTTCCCTTCCCCTCCCCCTACCCTGCTTCCCTTCCCTTCCCTCTGCAGTTATCCTATTCAAAGACTGCTATTTATATCCCTCCAGTCAAGTCAGTCAAGTAAAGACAGCCAGCCAGCCAGCCAGCCCGACAGGCACACAACTACGGTGGACGTACTGCCCCCCTTTACTGCCGTGTGGAAAGAGAGACACAGCAAACCACAGACCCCTTCCTCTCGCCTATGGGTTCATTGTTTCTCCCTCTTTGCTACTGGTAGGCACTCAGTGCACCCTCCCCCAGACTCCTACCACTCACCACACCAAACAAAGTGACAGGAAGGTCGACTACCCCGAGAAATAAACAAACCTTGCAGCAACACACAGACACACACCTCAAACTGGGTCAGCTGTGCTTCTAGAACAATAATCTCTGCACTATTTTGGGACTACTATGATGGACGGTTATAGCAACACAGCATTTCGCTGATATGCGAAACGCAGGAAAATGATGTTTGCAAGCTAGCAGCCATACAAAGGCACACATAGGGAGGAAACCCTGTTCATAACCACAGGCATCATTTCCTTTGTAATTCCAGCCCAATCAAAAGATACATAATATCTGCAGTGTGTGTCTCTGAGTGCGTTTCATTCAGGGAAGTGTTGTAATCACTAAATAGTTGATTCATTCCATATGTGCATTTGTGTGCATGAGTGTTTTGAGTACTCTGAGTGCAGTAAAGAAAGCAATTCTGTTCCGCAATAGAAAAGAATGTTGCTTTGTGATGAAGTCAAGCAACAGTGTATCACTTAGTTGCCCATCAATAAGAAAACAAACAAAAACAACCTACTGTGATTTGTTCTTATATTACCAATGCTGCAAATACGTTTATCACATTTTAATTGCTTAGAGTGATGGCTTTACTTTTGAGCAACCTACATAACCCTTAAATAAGAAACACGTTCAGCATATTCTACGTGATACAAATGTCACTTTGGTTGCTATGTAGGTGCATGTTCACATAAACACATTTTCAGCAAGAGCAAATGGTGAGCTGCACCATCAATACCAAAGAAAATTACTAATGTGCAACGTCGACAAAACTTAATACCAGCCTTTATATGATGAGGTATAATGAAAACCAAATGTTGCAAACTTGGCAACCATTGTAAAAACTACTGCCAAGCATGTGCTTACTAGGTTGGATTTTTGTATATATGAGTGATGGATCATGAGTTTGAATATAGTGGCTGCGAGGAAAAGTGGTGTTAAACACGCTAGCCCAGCGAACAAAAGGACTTTCACACTGTATATTTAAGGTTTATGGTGAAAAGGAATTTTATGTACAAGTTATGAAGACAAATCCATAAAAATATAAATTTGAGAGAAATCCAGACGCTGCTGACCGTTGCACCTCTTAATCTCATCTTCTCTACATCTGCTCAACACCATGGGCTATGTAAGCACATGTATTACCTGTCCAGTTACTGTTGTGTAAATGATACCTGCATTGAAATCATGTTGTCTGAAAGTCATTGCCTGAAATAAACTAACTAACTAACTAACTAACTAACACCAGAGCAGCACTGTTGAGTTTTAATGTTTTATGTATGACATCAGTCAAGTTAGATGTGGCCATGGAGATGATAACTTTAGATAGGAGTGGTGAGAGGTGAGCCAGAGAAGCAATCTCTTCCAAATGAAAGACCAGACTTGCAAGTACACCTCTCCATCCCTTCCGTCTCACTTCAGTGTACACACACACTTTTCTTTCCTACGTCCCTCGTTCCTTTTCCACTTCATCCTCCTGTAGCATCCTCTCTGTTCCCTGAGCCACTCCCTCTGCGGTCAGATAGAGGCCAACACTTCAGCATATTGCAGCATACTGTGTGCACACTCACAAATGCGCTGGCACACACCACTAGCACACTTACATTGGCATTAAGGTTGACTTCAAGACTGACAATGTGCAATGATTCTAAACCTACAAGCTAAAAACCAAAACCACCTCTCCTTTGTCTAACAGTTCCACATGTGGTGAAACTGTCATGCTAACGGAGCACTGGCAATTTGATTAACAGCAAATATTATTTTAACACTTAGTATAATTTCAGTAATATAGGTCATGCGTCCAAGCAGCTCTGCAGCTAGAAGATATTCTAACTAGCTGTACCCTCCAGAGACAATTTAATGAATAAATAGGTGTAAATGTACTAGTCATACTAAATAACAATACGTGCAGCTGTGGGTTTATTTCTCTAAAAGCCCCGTGCATTTCACAATTATGTTAGAGCTCTAATGTGCATTTATGAAAGTGCAAAGCATTAACAAGCACTATTTTGTTTCAGATTTTTGCTACACTAAAAGGCCACATACCTGTAACGTCAAATCTCGACGTCTCAATGACCAATTGCTACCATATAACCCGATTGCAAGCAATTCTGCTACAACACACGGCCTTGATTTTAAAGAAAGGAAACAAAGCAATGCAACAGGAAAACATGAGAACACATATAAACATAGCTGAGAAGAACTAAAGGTACAGGTGCAGGGATAAAAAGCAGTTGTTTGCTCCAGCCCTATGCCACTCCTAACTCATGACTCTCATTGTACACACAAAAACACACCCCAAATTTTCCACACTGACAGCTGAACAACACAGCAGCTGCACAGAGGGATGGGCACGTTGCTCTGTCTGTCTGTGCTTGTGTTTGTGTGTACTTTGTGGCGTACCAGCTCTATTGCATATTGCACAATCAGATACAAATCAACAGCACACTCTTTGGCAGTCATTCAACTCATATCTTAGCATCACACATCTACACACTCTTACAATAAATAGTAAAAAAAAATGCTATACAGGTCAAATGTCCTCATATTGGAGACGGTCATGGGCCCCAAAATGTTGTTTTTTCTTGCATTCTGAACACAGCAGCAGTCCCTTAAACCAAAGCCTACAAATATGCCCATGCGGAGACAGTGACACAGCTTGTGTTTTGATTCATCATCTCCCACCATTGTACACTGATTATTTAGAGGATTAGAGACCGTGCTAAAAAATGCAACTTTGCCTCAGCAGAGATGTCACAATGCCTTAAAACCTTTAGAAGGAAATACTGTTTGTCTGGCAGTATTTATAAATCCGGGTCAAGTCTAAAGGTGAAAAAGATGAGTTGCAAGTCTGTTGCAAGCGAGAGGCTCTTTCCCACCTTTTCTTCTGGTCTTTTTCTATGCTATAAATTTTTTTGAATTTTATTGGATGGAATATACTTTCAGTTGTCAAGTTTCATCATGTTTCATGTTTTTAATTGCACATTCACGTAAAATATAGTACTGCAACTTTCCTTGCTCCACATAGAGATTTGTTGTTTTTTTTTTGTTTGTTTTTTTTACCAGGACACAAATCACAGATATCCACACCTTGGCAAAAGTTAAAGGGAAAAATAAGGGGCTGAGTAATCAGTACTAGGACAAAGCATCTATGTATGCGTTAGGGCCAGACAAATGATCAATTTCAAACTAGACTGAAGATTTTTTTATTTTTTTCATTAATTGTGGTTGTCATACAATATTTAAGTAACCATACTTTTTTCTTACATTTTCGGAAAAAAAAATGAGAATGTTCGGTTATACCTCTTATTACCACATAGTCAGATGTAGTTGTGTATACATTAACAAGGCAAGTCATTTCACATACTTAAACAGCCGTTCTAATATATTTCAAAACATGATCATCAGCTTACTGTGACATTAGAACTGTACCATATCATTGTTTACCCTGTAGTCTATTGACACGGTATGCAGGAAAATGGTCTATAGAAATGGCGTAGCTTATAGAGAGACAGCAGCAGCAGCTAGCTAGCCTGTTTGGTGTGCAAATAAAGCCAGCCAGGCTCAGCTGCTGTATCCTGGCAACCAAAGCCCAGCTTGGCTGCTCAGTCCCTGACCTGGGCCCATTCACTTCATTATAAACCTGTGTAGCGAAGAAGAGACCGACACATGAACGCACACACACAAGCATGTGCTAACGCATGCACAAGCACTGAGCGGAAAAATGCATTATGCTACAACAGAAAATGCATGCTTACAAAAGGAGCTAAGAGAGGGGCAGAATTACTGCGTGCAGAGTGTCGTATGAAAGACTAGTATATAGTATCTATATTTCTTAGGGTGAATGCCAAGTTCCTACATGAGCTTTCACAGTTTTGAAAAGTATATAGGTTTAATATGCTGTGCCACATATGTGACACACTACGTTTTTCTATGACTGCATTGTATTTTTAGCAAAAAAGTTTTTGGATTTGAATAAAACAGGAGTACATCTCAATTTCTCATTTCATTATCGTATTTAATAAAAGGTCCTCATACTTAAATGCCGATATGAGCAGCCAGTGTTAGACGAGGGCATCTGGAAATGACAAAATATATTTGAAATGTGAGTGAGTGGGAGTGGTCCTATTATCCACGAGGCTACAGGAGTAGAGAGAGCAAGAGAGGAGTGAGATGTGGGGAGGAATCCAATCACTTGGTCTGATTTTCTATTCTGAGCACGTTCACTCTCCCTTACACCTCTCTGTTCCATCCAATAACAGCTCAGGGCTTGCTGCCTGCCTGCCTGCCAGTCTGGTAAATCATGCTGTCTTTGCCAGTGACCTCGCTAAGATAGTGGCAGGCCTGTATATATATGCAGCTAGGCTGCAGGAAAGGCCAGAGACAATCTAGTGCTTTTTGGTTCTCCTCTCCAATCCCTCAGCTTCATCAGTGCTCTGACTCATTCTCATTTCTTCCCTCTCGCCTCTCTGAGTACTTCTCTCTCATCTGCCTTTCTCGCTATTTTCAACATCTCTCTCTCCCCTCTCACAGGCAAAAGCCTGACATTGCCACAGCAACGTGTGAACACACACACATGCACACGTGAACACACACACACGCACACGCGCACACACACACACACACACACACACACACACACACACACACACACACACACACACACAGAAAGCCTGTTGCCTAGCAACTAAAGGATGAGACAGATGCAGGCCTATCAGAGAAGCTAGTGAAAGAGCTGTGGACAGAGAGAGGGAGCCTATTGATAGAGGAGTGCCTCTGCATATCAACCTGAAGCAATGAGGATTCAATCACTTTTTGACCTTTGGATCACCATCTGACCAAAGAGAGCAGTCTTTCTCATTCACAAAAGCGTATGTGTTAAACAATTATCTTAACACACCTACTAAATTGGCCTGACTTAGTTGTATGTTGTCACATAGCAAAAACATTTAAATACTGCAAAATAGTGAGGACAAGGACACAAGTGGCTGTGCTGTAAAAACATCAATATCTGAATACACTGAAACCAAGGTGAACACGCTACTTAGCAATATAATCAATGTAAGTACGCAGGACTCCCAACAATATGACAAACACAAAAAATGGTACTTCAAGCAAGAGGTTGACTGGTGGATTTCTAAAGGATAATATGATGACAGCCGTTCAGGGCAGGAAAAGGCCAACAGCAGATCGATCAGCTGATACCACCCTCCACTGGATTCAAAACAGAGACAGCATACTTTCAGCAAAGTAGTTTTCTTCAATCTAATGCATTATTGCCACAACCAATAGCGTGAACCCGCTCATAATTTACAAATAAAGCTTTCCTATATAAAGCTAATTTTCAATCAAACATAAATGACCTTTGCTACACAATAACATTTCAAACATTGCATGTACAGAGCCTCCAATCAAAACGGTGCTGTATGTACTATGTACCCATGCAATTGGTGGGGACTGCACAACCACTGACTACTATTAAGATATAAGTTCTGCCGATTCAAATTTCTACGTCGGCCCATTATTTGGTCGACCTCAACTTCAAACTTTTTCTTCCACTGCTGACTGGCCAGCAACGATCGTTCCCATCTTATTTATCCTGACCTACACACTGCCCAGGTTGCTGTCATTCCTCAGTGCCATTCAGCCTCTCCAGTGAGTATCCCGTCCCGCAGATGGACCCCGATTCTATCATCTTGAACTAAAGCTGCTAATAGTAGCTGCTATCCCACCATGAGTGGACTTTGTGGCGTCCTTGTTTTGCTATGCAGTCTGTATGAACCTGGCATAGTGGTACAAGGACCAGTTCTCCATATGCTGCAGGGACTTGTTGGAGTGTCGCTGCAGCTCACAACGGGTCTCCTTGAGAGCAGAACAACTTCGAATACCACTGCCAGATGCAGTCTAAGATGATGGAGTTGGAGTGTATCCACAAGACCAGAGAGTCACTGGAGAGGCAGCAGAATGACATTTAGGACAGTGAAAACATCAGCCTGGCAAGTAAGAAAAACTAAACGGAACAGGTCCGTGCCAGTTGTTAGCAGTGACTGAATTTTTAAAACAACATACTTTCACAAAGCACCCTCAACAATGCAATTAGTATGAATCCTCTGAAAATTAGATCATACACCAAATTAAGATCGTCCACAACATAAAATATTTAGACTGCCTTAGCTGTAACATTTACACAATACTTAGATGCTAATCTACATTTGACCTATCCAAAGTTCAAAACACTTCAACTAGTTGTGCACTTATTCCTTGAAAAAAAGATCAAATCACATCTTATTCCTGAACATGGAATGTCAGATAAGGTTTCCGTCAAATATTCCAATGAGTGAGTAGCAAAATTTGATAAAAACATTCTCCGTATAAGCAGAAATAAAACAATGCTTAACTCTGCAAATAGCTGATTAAGGGTCATCTGCAGCTGAGTGGTCAACACAAGTTAAAGTGCTGTGCAATATATTTCACACAAACAGAAACACAATGTTCTTCACAGAGCCAGAGTAACAACATGGATATACACTGAGGACACGCAACATAAAATACAGGGATACCACCGAAAGATAGAAATAGAAATCCGAGCAACTCTCAAGGCATATTCATGTGCACAGAAAACCAGCACAAGTGTAGTAAGTCGTGATTGAATTTAAAGCATCTGAGCCAGCTCCAGGGCAACACCACAGACTGAAGTGCATCCCATCCCTCATACATCACTTGCAGCCTCTTGTATTCAGTTCATCAATTAAAGACTGTAAATGTTCAGTGCTTATGGCTGAGGATGGCTGCTTCATGTTGGGAATGCTGTGTTTTGTAGGACACACGGTGCACCATCGCATTCATTATGCAGTGTCTTTTCTGGTTTTACAAAACTACTCACAAGAAGCACAATCTTTCCCCCAAAAAGCTTGGCTTAGGTGATCCATGAATAGGTGATCCAATGAATTTGTTAAGATTTTGATCATTATTGAAAAAAAAAATGTTAATCTTCTAAACCAAAGGTTGTGAATTCCTGAATAACACAGGTGACAAAAGCAGACAGTCTGGATTTCAAGGAAAACTTTGCATGAGACTATCATACCACAAACATTGCAGAATGTAGAAGACACTTGGCATGGATAAAATTATATTTTCTGCTGTTATTTTTTGTTTTTGACTATGTACAACTGCTTGAGAATTGGGGAGATTTCATGCAGTGTGAGTCCAAGGCCAGATTAAAAGTCATGACTTGATAGTAATGCTTTATATACTTCAGCACAAAATGTAATGACACACATCTGCCTATTACTGTAAAGTATGTAATGCATTCAGATGTGTGCGAGATCTAGATCATTATGCTCCTACAAGAGGAGATAAATGATTGAATTTGTGTGTGCCTGCATGAGAGAACATGAATGAGTGAGTGTGTACGTATACAAGTAAGAGTGCATGGTAGTAGAATGTGAGGCACGGTGACTGGATCTACATTAATTAAGGATTACGTGAGGAGGTAAAAATAAATGCAGAGCAGAGGGAGCAAGCCTGGATAGATAATGAACAGAGTGAGAGAAAGGCAAGGGAAGAGAGGCACAGAGGGTGGATATGACCTTTCCACAGATGAGCATCATTATGTCTCACAAACACATACATGCACGCACACACACAAAGTGCTATCATCTAAAAAGCATGCCAATTTTGTTGCAAAGTGAATGCCACAATGCAATTCTAATCATGTTTTTTTGTAATTACTAAAAATCATATTGGTTTTAAGCAAAGGGACAGATAACAGACACCAAACACTGTTTTGGTAGCTACTGTATTTGATCTGTCTGCTGGAGGATTGTGCATGGGTACAGCCCTTCTGTCACATATTCTTTCACTGGGCATTGTTTGTTCTTGCAGATTATAGTTAAAGACGAACTGAAGAAGATCTGACCAAGCTCTGAGCCATTTTGTTCTGTACTATGACTTTTTATGTTTTGGTCCAGCGTAAGTTTCTTCACTGAATCTCTCTTGCACAAACCTACTTGAGCCTGCTTAATCAAAACCTGCCTCTGATCTCACTTTGCCGCTCTTTGTAGTTTGCATTGGTGTCTTCTGCCTTCTACAATTAAGTCAAGATACTGTTATACTCATTATGAGATGAAACAATTTTACAATTAACCTCATAAAGATGCAGTGTCAGCTTGAGTTTAACCACTAGCAGTAATTTTTGTGGTCTTTCTGTTGTCAGCATTCAGCTACTCTGCTCTGTACTGGATGCTTTTAATCATCTAAACTATCTGTGCAAATATATTGACCCGCTGTTCTAAACACACAAGCCTCTGTCTTGTTTTTCCGGCTTCAACTGTTTATAATAGACACCTTGTAAATGGCAGAGCAAATCAAAATCAAGCTATCATCTCATACTGATTGAGCAACAATTAACAGGAAGCCATACAAACTGATAACATATGGAAACGCATCCCTACTTAAATAAATTATGTACATCAGTATCGCAGATTTGACCAAAGGAATTTACAAAAAAAACATACACAGTCTCCAAAGGAAAAAGGACCAGAGGCCACAAGATTGAAAGCACATTCACCGCTGACAAGGCAATAGAAGAGTTTTCATATCACAGCTCAAAATTTTCATGATTTACAATGCTTTATCACAATGCTTTAGATAAAAGTATTGTGTGTAAACTAAGAAGGGTAAATCCTTGAGGACATCACTCAGAGTTTTCTTAAAGAGCAACTTCTGGCAAATCCAAAAATGGGCAAAGAAAAGTAGCATGCGGAGCTGGTGCAGGTCATGCAAACACCTCTGGGCCATTAACTGTCCAATGATTGTCACTCAAAGTGGCCACACCCATAATGCATAATATTAAGCCCTAATACAAATGAAATGGTTTAGTTGTCAAAGAATTCATCCTCAGTACAGTTGCCATGAATAGGAAAATAGCTGAAGAAATCAAAACTGTTTTTTATACATGTTATTTTGTGCTGTAATGTTGGCCATATTAACATGGAGGCTAATGGGGATGGAATTCGCTTTTCAAGCCTTCCTCAAGTGGTCATTCAAGAAACTGCAGTTTCTGGTACTTCCACACTGCTTTTATTTTTCAGTCCCAGAGGTTGCCACTTGAATACAAGCCACGATGGCAAGAAACGTATGTGTCAATTATTTGTATGATGCATGCTAACAAGTTATTATGCTAGCTATAATGACCACTGCCCCAATGTGCTATTTTAATAGTTAAAAACTAGCTACTCTCCTTTTCAACCTCAGTCTACATACCCAGTCTGCCCTCGCATTTCAATAAGAGCAGTAACCATATCTCTAACAGTGTTGACATTGTTCGAGAAGACTGACAGAAAAAGCAAATTGCAACAGTGCAGCTAGAACCAGAAACTTTACAGGATAGCCTTCTAAAAAACAACTGAGATGCAGAGTAAAATTAATTGTGATACTAAGATAGTGTACAAAATTATCAGTGAGCTAGAAAATAACATTAACAAAATGTTTCTAATGACACCAGTGTTATTAGGAAAGTAAGTTCATATGGAGATCAGGTAATGTGTAATAAACCCTGTCTGAAATTCATAATTGACTGGGTCTATTTTAGCCCAGTGGGAATGGGTGTCAGATGCTAGAAAGAAACTTGGAGCACAGGTGAATACTCCTCTGACGCAGAATGGGTAATATATCACAACTGTTCTCTTAAATATTCTGCTGCACTGCTTTCTGTTATTACACAGGGACCAGAAGGTGGGACTGGCAGCTAACTTGGCACATAGAAAGACAGAGGAAAAGGAGAACTAACAGCAAAGACCGGCAGCAGACAAACAGCCAGACAGAAACCTGATCCCTACAATGACAGAGGAATGGAGATAGAGCCAGAACCGAAAAAGCACATACAGCTACAATAATAGCCATTCCAAAGGGAGCTTCACTAGCTGGGCCGAAGAATCATTCCTCAGACACACAACACACACATGGGTGCAGCGTAGCTGGGGACCAAACAGAATGTTAATGCTGTCCTGGTGCAGAGGGATGGAGGGAGGCAGGATCCCAGATGAATTATAAATCACTGGGCAGGGCCGGATGGAGGGATGGAAGGATGGAGGGATGAAAGGCCTGCTACTGCAGAGCACAGCCAGCTGAGGGGTGGGGCGGTGCCTGCTTAAAGAGGGGGCAGGGAACTGATGCCACACTGAGGCAGTGGTGAGGGCAAGTGCATATTCTTTACAAGAGCATGCTTAATCTTGATCTTAATATGAGTATGCACAAGCAATTTTTTCAGTGTGCATTTGTGAGTGTATACATTTGCATACACGGACAGAAATGGAAAAATATGTGGACGACTTTTATAACTCTTGGGAAAGCTCAGAAATGATTTTCAATGCAGATGAATATCCCACTCAAACAGAGCATGTTCCATTTGCATTTCTGATGCCCAGCAGAAGAAAGGAGGGATCAAAAGAGCTTCTAAATCACTCTTTTACACTACAGCCTCATTGTTCATGGTACACTTTAAACGATAAATGCATCAATCAGTTAGGTAATCACAACTGTGGTCATGCCTTTTCCTGGACTTTTAGACTCAGGTGACCACTGCACTCCATTTTACAGGTTTGGCTAGCTATACCCATCTAAAGGAAAAAGCAGTTCTACAGTGTAATAAATTATGGTGGACAAAACAATGACAAAGGCTCAACAACAAACTTTCACATTTATTTTAAGATGAGTTAACTAGAAGTGAGGTTGGTGAGTACTGCTAACTCTCTATTTTATTCCTCGACTATAACATATTTTATGTTTATTAATGAATATACTGCATAAGAGACACTTCTAATGTAACAGCACAGAAAGCATTTGTTCAAACACTTCTCAAGAGGCGATAGAATAGAACAGAATCACTTACAATATTCAGTCATTTAAAAAAACAGTGCACACATTTTAACACTAAACCTGCATCTTATCTATCTGTCTAACATTCTGGACTAATTGCTAGTCATTACACAATATTGGCAACCTCAAACTTTGTCACGACTTGTAAGTGATGGCAGTATTTCATAAAGTTTACATGCGAGTACATCTGCCCTCAGGTCAGGGTCTAATACAAATTCAACAGAAGCCAAAGTTAAGTAGATGTAGGTGTGTAAAACCTACTGCTTTCATATGCATGTTTTCATCATACATTTAATGCATGCAAGAATACATTAGTATCATAAAACAGTCTGTTTTAAATGTTTTAAACTAAGTACGTGCAACAAACCTAACCTTACCCACAGAGGAGTGATTACTGATTCAGAATATATACACCCAACAGGTAGGCAGACAACTGGAGTCTGTGGCAGGCCACACTTACTCATAATGGGACAATCAATAAAGTCTTCAGGTTGGACAGAAAGGCTCCAATTAGTGGTCTGAGCTAGTGTTGTTCGGGACACCTCAAATGGTCGTCAGTGAGGCCACAGAACACCCATACCAATATTCTGTAACCAGCATTGAGCTCTTTTATATGGATCCTTTAAATCTCCAACACTAAATTGCTACCAAAAACTAAATATTAAACAACACTGTTACCTATAATACTGTAGGAAATGTCATAAAATATAAAAAGATGATTCTTTCAATACTTCAGGGTAACAATACAACCATGAAATACCACCAGCAACAACCAGCAAAGCTTGGGGGGGCACACATAGGAATCTTTGGTGATCGCATGAGGGGCTTGACCAACAGGACTGCAGTGTTTCTTATAACTTTAGCACTACCTGTTTCCTCAATTTCCAAACACAGCTTCACCAGAGCTGCGGCACTCTGCAAATACGCTCCTCTGTCCTTGTCTGTGATCAGTAGCTTTCTGTGTTGATGTGCTATTAGTCGTGACATGTCACCAAACCATTATCTCTCAATCTGACAAATATAGAGATTAGAATGGCAAATTCTTCTGACCCCAAACCAGAAACCTGATTAACACACAAGTAACTACGTCGTCTTTCTGCTGCACAACCAGACCTTATTCTTCATCCAGGTGACACACCACAACCAGCCAGTATCGAGTATTAAATCAGCATCTGTTTAGCTCTCAGCATAAGTGTCTAAGTGTGTCTGTAAGTGTGCATGTGCGTATATATGAGATCTCCATCTTCATGCAGAATGGAAACTGCAATAAATGAGAAAGGCACTACCCTGAGAGAATTGTTCTTCCGGCATTCACAAGGTATCACTTCTTTGCATCTGAGCTTGCCCACAGATGTGCACACATATACGTACACACACATTTGCAAAACAACAGCTATCAACATATGCATGCAATTTAGTCAATTAAAGCTTTAGCCCATAACTCACTGAAGCCCTACCACAGTGGTAACACAAACTGCTTTCAACACAGAAGAGAGAACATCTTACAAATAGAGGAGACAAGGTGTGAGTCATATTATTAGAAAACAGCAATGTTTTTTTTCTTCATAGGTCATTTCCTTTTTCAATTCCCCATTTTACTACCCAATACATAACATAGATGGATACAAATGTAAGCACCATTTCAGTACTTTATCGATTATAGCATATGTGGTCAGCATCAGCTGCTTGCTTGGTGACAAATTTTGTTGTGTCCTTAAACAAAGCATATATGGTATTCAAACTTTTAAAGCCAATATCTTTTATGCGTTCTGTCTACAGTACCTGCGCCGATTCTAATACTACCTAACTGAGAAATTAGTTGCTATTTACAATGCATACAGTGGTTATAATTCCCTAAAGAATGGTGTTACAATTAAGCTTACCAATAGTGATTAGAGTTTTTATCCAAAGACGCAATATAAAAGTGAGCATATGCTACCAATCAAAGGTTTGGACAGACCTTCTCATTTAATGATTTTTCTTTATTTTCATGACTTGAATTGTAGATTCTCAATGAAGGCATCACAACTATGAATGAGCACATTTGAAATGATGTAAGAAACAAAAAAAGTGTGAATTAAGTCAAAACATGTTTTAGATTTTAGATTCTTCAATTCTTCTCTGGATGAGCTTCATGAGGTAGTCACCTGAAATGGTTTTCACTTAACAGATGTGCCTTTTCAAGGTTGATTTGTAAAATTTCTTGCCTTCTTAATGGGGTTGGGACCATCAGTTGTGTTGTGCAGAAGTCAGGTTGATACACAGTCAACAGCCCTATTTGGTAACTATTAGAATGCATTTTATGGCATGAACCAATCAGCCAAGTTAAAGAGAAACAAGAGTCCATCATTACTTTAAGAACTGAAGGTCAGTCAGTCCAAAAATTGCAAAAACTTTGAATATATTCCCAAGTGCAATCGCAGAAAACATCAAGCGCTACGACGAAACTGGCTCACATGAGGACTGTCCCAAGAAAGGAAGACTAAGAGTCACCTCTGCTGCTGAGAAGAAGTTCATCCGAGTCACCAGCCTCAGAAATCGCAAGTTAACAGCACCTCAGATCAGAGTTCAGATAAATGCCACACAGAGTTCTAGTAGCAGAAACATCTCTATATCAAATGTTCAGAGGAGACCAATCAGGCCTTTGTGGTCAAATAGCTGCTAAGAAACCACTACTAAGGAAAAGCAACAAGCAGAAGAGATTCGTTTAGGCCAAGAAACACAACTAATAGACACCAGACAGTGGACATTTGTGTTTTGGTCTGATGAGTTCAAATTTGAGATCTTTGGTTCCACTTGTCATGTCTTTGTGCAATGCTGAAAAAGTGAACGGATGGTCTCTACATGCATGGTTCCCACTGTAAAGCATGGAGGAGGAGGTGTGATGGTGTGGGGGTGCTTTGCTGGTGACACTGTTGAGAAGTCATTAAAGAATGAAGGCGCACTGAACCAGCACGGCTACCACAGCATTCTGCAGTGATATCCCATCCAGATTGTGTTTTTATTTGGACCGTCATTTATTTTTCAACAAGACAATGACCCCAAACACACCTCCAGGCTGTGTAAGGACTATTTGATCAAGAAGGAGAGTGATGGAGTGCTGCGTCAGATGACCTGGCCAGCATCTCGGGGAAATCCTTCAAGACTGTTGGAAAACCATTTCAGGTGACCACCTCATGAAGCTCATCCAGAGAATGCCAAGAATGTGCAAAGCAGGAATTCAAGCAAAGGATGGTTATTTTGAAGAATCTAAAAATATGAAACATGTTTTGACTTATTTCACAGTTTTTTTGTTTATTACATAATTCCATATGTATTCATTCATAGTTTTGATGCCTTCATTGAGAATCTACAATGTAAATAGTCATTGAAAATAAAGAAAAAACATTAAATGTGAAGGTGTGTCCAAATTTTTGACAGGTAGTGTGTATCAATTAACACTTTAAATGATATGAGCAGGTTAACAATCACAACACCTTGCATGTGGTTTAATTGCAGTTCATTGCATTTTATCTTTTTTTTTTTTCTTTTTACCACGTGTAGGAATAGATTATGTACTGGACTTGAGGCCTGGCACTAGATAGCAGATGGCTGCAACCCACAAAGATATATACGGGAATGCCAGCTGAGTAGCATCCTTTGAGCTCTCAAAGTAAGCTAGTGCTAATGCTGTACTACCAGCTAAAAAGTCTCACAGCAGCTTCCAGTGCAGAAAACATAACAGTTTTATTAGCTGTGCAGCTACAGGTATGACACAGATGTTCATCTTCAGGTACACACAGCGACATACATAACTATCAGACCTGTCTAAAGAAAAGCTGAAGATTTTCTAGGCAGCATCCCATCTACTGATTCACTGAAAATGTCAGAGTTTCTAGGTGGCAAAGTTGTTGCAGTAGTATTTGTGCACTTTAAAGACAATGATCCTTTAAACAATGGGTTTTACTAACTGGAGAAGCTACAGGTTACAAACCGCACAAATGGTTTATGGCTAAATCATGCAGACATTCTTCTTGTTGACAGGCACTCACTCTTGGCTACAGCCCTTTCCACTGATACAACATTGTGTTATGCTCAGTACTATGTCTGTAATACAGGCTACCTATATGTCCACTAATTAAACTGAACATATTTTTAATAAAATTATTCTTTTGAAAATTGTATGGCCATTTTTTGAAGGCATACAGAAGCAACAACTTTAAACAACAGCATTAGTTCATAACCCAGCCTCTTGCTATAAAAGCAGCTGATCTTCTCAGCTGTGTTGGAAAATTATCTCCTAAATTGTTTCACCGAGGAAAAATATGATCTGCAAATTCTGCACCAATAAAAAAAACAATAAAAGCTATGGTTACTGAAAATGTCTGCAAACACAATATATGAAACTGAGTATATACAATCCAAAAAAACAGTGGTGTGTAAAGCACCTTTGTCATTTTAGCAACACTGATGAAGCTTAGCAAACAATTTGAACACAGACAACAACACAAGCATGTTCTGTGGATATGAAGAGGCAGTAGTACGATGGATAATAATAGCAAAAATCCCAAACAAAACAAAACACAGAACAAGGTTTAAGAGAAACATGGGGTTAAATAGGTAAGAAAAGAACAGTATGCAAAAGCAAAATAAGATTAAATTGAGACCAATGCAAAGTGGTACTGAAGATATTGTTTTATGTTTCCCAATAAACTGTCCAGAGGGAGCTCTCATGCAGACCAAACTAGTCAGAGACCTTTGGGTGCTCTCAAAAAGCTGGCAAACAAACTCCTGATCTTCCTCATTTCGCTCTCAGCCATCCCCCTACCCCCACACTCCAAGGCTGGAATTTCCTGTTGATGGCCTAGTGCAAACGCCCACTCTCTTACGGAAAACTTACTTTGAAGATGAGCATGAGAGACAGAAGAAGGAGAAAACTACAGAACAGAAATGCATGTCATTATGGTGCCTTCTGGCAAAATCTGGAAAGTTTACACTGCTGGCACACTTCACTATTCATCCATGCCAGAGAGACAGACTACTACTAAAATACACAAGAACGCTAGTGGAAAATACACAAATATAACTCAAGAGAACAGAAGCTGCTGACCAGGCTATAAAAAGGGGCTGATTGTAATGACAGAATACTGGACAGGAAGGTAAAGTTCAGTTAAAAGTCACTGCACAAGACAAGATTACACAGAACTAAAAAATACAAGTTGTCCCAGGATTTGCCTGGACAGATTCATGTTCAGAGGTTATGGAAGGAGAATCACTTAACAAGGTCCTATTTCTGGTCTTATTGGTTAAAGAGTGCTGCAAGGAGGTTTACTGTGGTGGGGCAGTTCATAGGACAAGGGGTGCATTGAGGTTAGGGAAAAGGGATAGATGATACAGGCGTGTGAATGTGAAGCCCCAAAATCCAGCCTACTCAGGTTTCCTCCACAAAGCTTCCATTTTACAATGGCACACCCAGCCCCCCTCCTCATCTTGCAAACAGATGCACAGCCCTCCTCAGCTTCTTGCCCAATTGTACTTCCCTGGCAATTTAGATTTGCTCTCAGCATGTCCTTTTATGTTATGGCATAATGTAGCGTGTAACAGTTGACCACCATTAGAATGACTACATACACTCTCAACCGTCAGTTCTCTGTATGTGATGTAATATGGTAGTGTTTTCAGAGAGCACTGCAGGGGGGAGAGAGTGCAAAGCATTGTACTTTTTCCTTCACCCTCCTTCTGTTTTTGTTCGGTTGAGTGACTCATCAAAAAAAGTCCCTGTGCACGCTTCTCTTCCCATCCAAGGTCTGGCCAATATGAAAGCAGCCCTCAAGATAGGAGGACAAAAGGACACACATGTGACACGCTAAGGCCTTTTGGGATCTGGGTCAGGAGCGTGAGCTGGTCCTCAAAGCCTGGCTTTCAATAGTAAACGCCTCTGACAGACTGCAGCCCCCGGCAGTTTGGCTATACTCTTTAAACTAACACATACTAACAAAGCGCTAATGTTAAATTAGGTGACTTAGTTTGATCAGATCTGCTAACTTCAAATAAAAATGTCAAAAGTTTTGAAATTGCAGACACACACATGCATGCCAGAGCACATGCATGTCAAAAAACACTGTGGACTTAAAACTGTAAAACTTGGAGGGTTTTCAGGGTCAAAGCTGAGAAGCAGAAGACAACATTTATATGCAGATACTCTATCATGTGGGCAAGGAGCTCCAGGAAAGGGCTTCCCTATGCACCGTAACAGGCTTAACAGATCCCTCACGAGGATGTGACACATAAACTCAAATAATGAACTAACCAGTCAACAGGTAGCAGGTTAGGACTAGTAAAAGCAAGCACCACTAACAGAAGTGCAGTGTGTACTGTCCTGGATTTGACCCTACCGGATTGTTAACATGGTCACGCAATGTGTCTGGGATTAGAAACAGTGAGCATATGCAATATTAATCTGAAATAGTATGTCTTGAAGGTGCAGAAATGATTAAATAGTTTAAGTAGAGCATTTTTAAAGGAGAAAACCTGTCCGTAACAAAGTGTGCAAAGAAAGTCAAGAGAAGACTACGTCAAAACCGTCACATTGACAGCCAACTTAAATCTTAGCCACGAATCTAGAAATAGGCCTAAGCATTTTATTTCTGACGCAATACTAAATCTGCTTGCTGCAGCTGATGGATTCAGCATCTAGGTCAGAGTGAATGCTGTGTACAGACGAGAAGGGAGGTAAGCAGGATTGGATGTTGTGTTACGTGGTAGTTTTGATTTTTCCTTTCTAAAACATCATATTTGCAGGTAAAAGCTATGTCCACTACCAGACGAACTAACATGACAAATTAACAGTCGTGCCATTGAGCTAAAATCAATATACAGAAAACCAATTTTAAACATAAAATGGTCACTGGTAGCTCCCTTGCCTGCACACTCTGTCAAACACACTTCTCTTACACAACGATGAACGTGAGAGGGCTCAAGATAGAGCAACTGAGCAGGGATCCGGCTTTTGAAGCATAAAGGAGTGAGTCATGATGACCTACATAGGCTGTGAGGAGAGAGTGAGCGAGAAAGAGAAGGGGGTGGGGGGTGGGAGAGATTCCTTCCGCATATCAAAGTGTTTACTTGGCTCTGCATGCGCCTTCTCTCTGGGAGGGAGGGAAGGGGAAAAAAGAAAAGCAAGAGGGGGTAGATAACGCTAGGATGGAAAAGAAAATGAGAGGACAGGAAAGAGGGAGTTAAATAATACAATGGCTGTCACTGTTATTGCCTCCCTTGATCTCTGCACCTCATGACATAGAGAAAGCCCAGCCAACAAATTTCCAAAAATGTACCCAAAAAGCCAAATGGGCAGACTCCTGGACTAACAGAGCCACACAACGTTCATGCTGGGAGAGAACTGCAAATTTCTGTGGTCTGAACAGACACAGAACTAACACAAATATTCAACCAGCACATAACTCATACATGCTGAGGTACAGGCATCGTCTTAGAAGAAGATGACAAGCGCGATGATTTAATTGTATGTGGAGGAAGTGCAGTGTCTCCATGATAGCTCAGCTAGAATTCCCTATAACACCAAGGAGACCAGCAGCATTCCTGGCTGATCAATAAGCACTGCAGAGAGATCCAGTTCCCTTTGAAGCCGAGCCATGGATCTGGTTTCCTAATCACCTCCACCACTGCACCCTGTTCCTCCTCCTCTTTTGTCCCTCCCACAGATTTTCCAATACAATGGAGCAGTTTTCACACTGCATGTGGGCCTGAGCTGGGTCAGCCTGTTTGGGAGAAGAGAGGGGGAGCAGTCGCTTCACTGAGCGGCACGGAGGGAAAGCAAAGGAGAACAAGGAAAAGTGGTAACACAGAGGCTAAAGGTATCATTCTGGAAATAGGACAATGCAAGAGCCTAGTGTTTTTTTTTTGTTGATAAAACTGAGCTGCATTATATGTACCTATAGATCAGGCTTTTGGGGGGTTTAACAGAGTTTCCTCTCACAACTCACTGGCTAGAATAAACTTCTGGAGATCTCATTTTGAAATAGCATTTTCTCTTAAAGTATCACATATTACGTAGATAACTAGTCAGTTTCAAAATGGAGAGTCACAATACTACAACGAGTAATAAAAATACATTATAAAACATTTTAGTATCCATGGCTGTAAAACGCGATAGTCCTTTTTTTTGATACAACACATTCAAAGAGATTCATACAAATGAATGCTGAAACCAAAAAAAATTCCAACCGCGCAACGACAAAAAAAACCCACAAATCTGAAATGGAGAGAGAGGCAGGTCTCCTCTCCCCCAATCTCTCTTCTTTCTGTTTTGTGCTGCATCACCGTTAAATGCGGCCACGGGAGCTCTGCCAAAGAGCTGTAAGACTGCCATCCACAAGAGGACGGCTGCAACCAAAACAACCAACTACGTCATCTCTCCAAGCACATTTCTGTCCACCAGCTCTCTCACTCACACAAACAGAAATTATCTTGGAATACATCCCTATTATGAACCCTGGACCTTAAACTTGATGATATAAACTACAGAAATGTCTGCAAGTACAACAATGGCCTGTATGGGCTGGGGACATTGTAATACAGGGGTGGAGAATGGGGTAGACTATAGGAAATGGTGACGAGTGTGGCGTTTGTGTATGTTTTGGGGGTTTGTTTAGGAGATGGGCAAAGGAGAGACGAGGTTAAGGGAAAGAGAGAGGACAGAGGAGGCAGATGGGGGAGGTAATGTAGGGAGGAGGGGAGACGCACTAAAAGGACTGGTGAATTATTGATGAGAGCCAGAAGGCTGGCCCTTAGTACTAATGTGCACACACACGCTAAAGGTGCACACAAGCATTTACACAGAGCATGGATATTGTTACACATTACATCAGCCGTGCCTCCTCCCATCTCTTCTTCCTCCTTTAGCCACCACCCACAACCTTAGCCTCAATTTAGCCCGTCTGTCCTCTTGTCTCTTTACCTCAGTCTGTCTCCTGGGCTCTGCCACGCCATTCCAATAGCACCCCTGCAGCCTCTCTAGCACATAATCTGCGAATGAATACTGCTGAACTTCTCTATTAGCTATCTCGCTTCAATTACCAAGACTCTTAATCACACACCAAGAAAATAAGGTTCTAGCATTTTAAAAATGAATATGAATAGCTAAGATGTACTCTTTGGAACGTGTTAACCACAAGATCTGAGTTCATGTAGAGGCTAGAAGCCATGCAGAGATGCAGAGTCCCCCCTCCAACAACTCTGTGTGCAGGCCAAGCACACCACAATGCTGGTGGACAAATCCATTCCCCATAAACACAAAGGGGGGGACTGTACCAATCTGAGTGCCACCCCTACTCTCGGCTCCGTGTCTTGGTGTGTGCATGTGTGAGTGTGTGAGAATAGAGTGTGTGTGTGTCATAAGGCCTGCAGGAAATGTTGTGTCTGAGACTGGAGAGCAAGGGAAAGCATGAGACTGAAGCCTGACAAAGAGGTAAGAAGAAATGAGAAAAACAGAATTAAAAAAACAAGAAAGAAATCATAAGTAGGAAGTATTGTCTATTCTGCTCCACTTTATGTATTCATCATAATATGAAAGCAGCAGCTTATTTTCTGATCGCAGATGTAGTTGGAATATTAAACTTGATCCCATAAGAGCCTTAGCAACAGCACAGTCACTGAAGGGACCCCTGCATCTCAGACAGAGACTTATGAGACAAAAACATTTTCCCATGTACACACTGTTATGTTGTTAATTCCCTGTTATGAATCAGTTCCCATACAAGAACTACTTTTGTTTTCTTTTTTGCCAAGAAAAGAGGAGGAAAGAAAACAGAATCAAGAGCACGCACGGGTAAATACCTCCTGTAAAATCTCTGTGTGTACTATTACAATCATGGGTGTACAGCAACATATAAAATAGAAGTGTGTGCATGCAAACTGATGGAGCAAGGCAGATTAAAAAAACAAAACAACAAAAAACTCTAAACCTAATCATGGCATTTCTCACTATAGTCACAAAATTACTCTTATTTTAAGAAACACAATCAAAATAGCAAAATGGTAAATAATGCAACATTTCTTCACAAATAATACATATGAAAACAAAGAGTTAGATTCTATCCAAATTTGATAATATTCTTCAGGGTAAGTGAAAGTGTATTTCTGTTATTACTACTGTTCATATATAAGATGCTGTATTTTAATATAAGAACAGCCACTGGAATTGAAATCTGTAGTAAAGGTCCAACAGACACAGATGGTCTTTACTATCCGTAAATATTTGCAGATGATATTGGTGCATAGGCATATATTTTGAGGTTTTGTATGTGCATATACAAGTGAAGCAGTGCATGCTGAACTGAGGAGAGCAAAGCTGAGCTGCATACAGAGCTGCCTAGCGCTGCCTCAACGTTGTTGTTGCCTGTAGAGCTCTGGTCTGCCCTTCCCCCATTCCCCTGTCTCTCTCTCTCTCTCTCTCTCTCTCTCTTTCCCCTCCCCCTGACTGCGGCAGGCAGGCAAGCAGGGCAGATGGTATCCTAGCAAGCAGAATGACCCTGGTGTTCTTGCCCCTTGTTTTGATCCTGCAGTCCTGATTGTCCAAGCCTAATCCTACACTAGCCAGAGCTGCTGGACCGCTGCCAGGACTCTTATTAAGCACACAAAGGCTTTTCATTCCAGCTTGGGTGCGAGCTAGCTCATCAGCCTACACACACTACCTCTGTGCCGTCACTCAGCTGCTTTCCTCCAACCTTATTCTCTCCGACTCTCTGACTTGCCTCCTCTATTGCTCAGCAGCATGCCCTTTACTTAGAAATAGTCAGACAAGCCTGTCTCCACATCCTCTGTCTCTGTGTTTATGACCAGCCTGTTTCAAAACAGCCCTCCATATTAATTTCTCTGCTTCTCTGAATTGCTTTCTGCTAATTCAGATAAACATGTGAAATGGCCATTCAGCTATAGACATTAGAGAGTGTGATGACTGAGTATAATAATTACACACCAACTATGCCAGATAATGCATTTAAATTCTGGGAAAGATGCATCTGAGCAGCATTCGGTACTGACTGTGGTCTGACCATAATGCTTTAAGTACATGTAATGTCAAACTACAAACAAAACAAGCATAAACAAGGCAAAAGAACACCATAATGATAAGGACAAAGAGCAAAACTTTCACAGAATGTCTCAGCTAATCAAAATGTGTGAATGGGACCAACGTCATATGTGATAGATGATGAGCTTTTTACTGTTCTGCATGAGACTACTATCATCTGTAATTCAATTTATCCATCACTATCATGTTCTCCCTATTGAGCTAACGAGGCAAAAACATATCAAAAACACAACATAATGGAAGCGCAAAACCCGTATGAGTAGGATTTCATCCTCATTTTGCACCCATATTTTGAAATTTCCTTATATTACACGCTTGAAAGTTGGAGGTCGCAATAACTGACCTAAAACCATTCTACTTCTCTCGAATAACTAAACCTCCTTTCAATCTGACAAAATTTATTTTAAGCAGTAGCTTGATAGTCAGATTTAAAACTGTTATACTCCACTGTACATTCACATACAAAAAATGTTTAAAAAAAGATGATCAAGTATAGTTCTTTGAATAGGATACAATAAACATACAGGATAAATACAAAAATACATGAAAATATGACAACTATAAAAGCCAAACCATTAATTTACTGCAACAGAGGCAGGACTGCAGCTTGTTAGGGAGCTGAATGTGTTTTCGGGGGGCTTAGCCATGCGCTCTGAAACACTTGCTCACTCTTGCTTCCTCCTCCTCCACTGATTCCTCTCCGTCTCTCTGAGCTAAAATCAAAGATTATGACTGAGAATTCTACAGCATGTTGCCTAGCAACCTATACAAGAAAGCCACACTACTTCAGATCACATGAGGGACATGTGCATGTCCATGCACACCCACATACACAATAATATGGGGCTCATTCTTACCTGGAGCGAAATCTAAATAAGCTGAATACCTATTTTCAAGACAGAGAAAAATCAATTCATTCATTTTAACTAGGTCAACGGAAAAACCAAAACCAATTCTGAACAGTTTTGAAAAAACATATTCTTGCTATATGGTGCAGCAACTGCAGCTTTCAAGGACAAGCTATTACAAGTTCTTAGGAAACGTTAATGTTACTTGGTCTAGACAACTGTTGCACTAAAGCATGTTGCTAGGCAAACAGCAACAGAAAGGTGGGGAGGACAACAGAAAGGATAGTATTGTGAGGGAGACACTCCTCAGTCTGTAGATGGGTCATAAAGATGGGCAGCTTTACACTTTTACAGCTTTCATGTTTGCCAAAACAAAAGGTTCAGAGCATAGTCCAGCACAGTGGTGCTCAGCTCAGCCAGATGCCATTTACTAAGATCTTTTCAATTTATACTGTACAGGTTGTTGTAAATAATTAACCTTTTCATTGCATGCTACTGCTAGGTTTACACAAGAGATTCTGTAAAAGCAGTCAGCTTATCAGCATGAGCAGGTTGAGTCAATGCAGATGATGTAAGACAGCTCCAACCAGACTAGCCAACCATCTGTACTTAAGAATCCATCAGGCTTAGCGATCAATAGGACTAGGCCCCAGCTTTGTGCTGCAGCTGCTGCATTGCAATAAAAGCCTCACTGGGCCTGACCTGGCAAAAGCTAACTCTGATAAAAAGACCGCGTTGGATTACCAACAAACCCTGCCCTCTACTCCTTCCACTGTAAAACACACCTTAAGTCTAAGTTTCAGTCACCTGCTACTCACTACATTATGCACTTCACCACTGTTTGTAGTTTGTCGGGATGAGTCCTAGCACAGGAAAAGGTGTAGAGTAGATGTGTGTCCTTGCACGTAGGTCTTGATGCAGCATACCAAGCGGTCATTCACATTTCCTCTTACTGCAACCATTACAGATGCTTTCACAAATCCTGAGCTACCTCTTGCCAGAGACCTGAGCGGATTACGTATTAGTGCTGTGAAACAAAGGCAGCCTCCCTGATAAGAACGGTGAAGAGTGGGTGCATGGAATTGTCACACTATATGAAATTCCATCTCTTTGGACTGCGCAAACAAAACCACTAGGACTGTCCAATCTCCATATAATTTATAAAATTGTGTTAACTACAAGCATAGGCATGGCAACAATGAAACAATATTAAGCTGAGGATGCCAACTGTGAGAATACAAAGTACCTGTCATCACTAATTTTTTGGTAAATTTTGTAAATCCTTGACATCACCTGTTCAGTCCTAACTGCTGCCATTCTACAATATAACAGACTATACAAATACACAAACACTAAAGGCATTTAAAAAGACACATTTACAATCTTTTGTCCAATCTAATAGTATGCCAACCTCAAAAAGCAGACTGCTACTCTATCTGTTGCCTGAATATCTATCAGCTTCTCGCATATGACTTCAGGTGAATTGCAGGACAGTGAGGCCATCAATATCGACCTGTACAAGTGACTGCTGCCTCTAAGTCTTGCCGTTTTTCTTTTTCAGCTGTTTGCCTCTCCTCGCTTCCACGGCCTGTGACATCATCACCGCTCCAAAGAGCCGCTCTATATTTAGCAGCTCACACCCCTGCTGTGCCTCACTACTCTGTCAATGCCTCGGCCGAGCTCAATCTCCCTCCCTCTATGCCTCAAATGGCTCATCTCTCCCTGTTAGCTAGGGAGGAGGGGAGGTTGGATGATTTAAAAAAAAAAAAAGAAATAAGGGGGAAATGAACATTGCAGGACTGAAAGGACTAGAAAGCAAATGAAAGAAGATAAAGAGAAAGGTGCTCATTGAGAAAGAGAGAGGACAGTTCAGAGGAACAAGCAGGATGGTGTGAATAGCTGCGCTGTAAATCAGCCTCTCCATAAAGTCTTCCTGTGAGAACAGCTCACGTGTTGCCTCGTTACGCCACACTGTCACAATGTGTGCCGGCACGCTCACACACTTCAAAAAACACAAAAAAATAAGCCCTGCAGAGCTCTGCAATACTAGACTGCACTCTTCCACTGCTGCTCAACAGTACATTGTAAAAGACAGTGTGTGTGGGAGAGAGGATGGGGGAGGGTGCAATGTGTCTGTGACTGGCATTTCAAACATCCTCCCTGCACAAAATAACATCCTGGGAAGATAATCTGTGAGCGTGTGACAATTTATTCAGGCTCACGTTTCTGCAGAGTGTGAAAGCCACTGAGCGATAGAGGGGAAGTGCAGGAGACCAGCGAGTGTGTACTGGTTACCTCTGCCAAGCGACAGCCAACTAACAGCTTCGGCAACAACACAGAAAGAAAAGGACACACCGCTTCATCTCATTTGCGTTTTAACATTCACTCCCTGACTCAATACCATTAGCACATCTTAATTTTCCTACCGAATGCTTTTTTTGTTTTTCACATCTATGTCAGCTCCTCAGTATAACCCAACCATTTGCAGATGCTGTTGGGGATCATCAATACAGCTTCCATGCATCACAGGCAACACTGATTTGTAAAAAGTCCATTTTGTTACAAAGAATATGGTCATCACAGGTCCAAATCTTGGTGCCTAAACCCAATATACTTGGAAATGTAGTACCCAGAATTGAATTGAACCAGTCTATTATTTCTATTTGGAAATTGGACTCATGCAAAAACAAGGAATGCTCGCCAGCAGACCTGATTGCCACAGATTTCCCAGTTGACTGATAAGAACAAATGGACAGGCTTGTTGCATGGGAACATGTACACTCACTTGTGGTTTCCTTCTCTAGCTTACATATCTGTCAACATTCATCTTTAATTTTGGCAACTTATATGAGGTGATAGCCCATTCAACTATGATCAAGCTGGTATATACTTTCCTATGGTTCTGCTCATTCTGTGGGATTGCACACACTGATTTAGCATGAAAAAATTGGTAAATTTTCACATTTAATAGGGACACTTATCTAAAAGGGGGTTTAAAAAAGTGACTGGAAAATATTCTAATGCAGTGCCAGCTACTTGTGAATATTTGAAGTATTACAGAAAAGCATGTAAGTTTATGAGGTAAAACAATAATAAAGAAGGTGTTTAACTTTGGTGGCAAAACGCCTCACTGTTTTTTTTTCATTAATTATGACAAAAAAAGTTTTCAACAATCACCTGAGATATATATCTAACCAGAATAAAATGAGTTGTGAGTTTGAAAATTGACTTGTTTTAAAATAGCCACATGGTGTATAGCAGCGTAACATCACTAGTATGCTTCTCAGAGTTGGAGATCATTCCACTGGTGCAGCCCCCCGCTAGTACGATATTTTCCTTTACATCTATCAATAATACCAACAAAGCTGGTTCATGCCAGATTTTTCCACAAAATATGATCACATGTGACAAGATTGAAGTATTTGTGCAACATGGTCATCCTACAACATACAGACTTGTTGCCGTGGACCATGTTACCATGATACAGAGTACGTCACATTTCGGTACGTCACAAAGCATGCAGCCAAGGGATGGCTTACCAATGATACAGGCCAGCCGTTTATGGTATTTGACTAGTAGTGGTAGCTAGTTAGATTTAGTCACTAAATAGTCAACTATTTCTTCAAATATATCCGATACCAGGTCCATTAACGATACACACACATAGTACGTCACGTTTTGTGTACGTCACGCTCTGTAGCTTTCCAAATGTTAGAGAACCAGCTTGGAATCATGTCATGAGTTAGTGTGTACTATTGATTGGTACTCACAAAAAGGTATTGTCTTCAGCACTACAAGTAGTAACTTTAGTTTCAACAAATGCCTCTTATGTCTCAGTCCCAAAACGTCACATTTTTGTGTATGTCACATTTTTGTGTTTTGCATATTGGACCTGATTTAGAAACATGCCACATAAGCTCTGAAACTTCACTGGATAATACCCCAGACAACACCCTTTAAAATGGTATATAACATTAAATATTTCAAGATACTTCATTTTTCACCCTATGGTGGCCAGAATCTGTACGCGTTCCTGTGCTACAAGCCGACATTCATTTACGTGTTATCAATATAAAACTCAGCATCTTACTAAATTTAACACTGTAGTTTTCTCCCCTGTGCCTGGCTGTGATGCGTATAATCCATCCTCCATTTGAAGAGAGTTGGTGATGTACATCTAGGTTTTCTGTAATATTGGTTTTGCTGATTGAAATAGCTTGGCTAATTCACTCCTATTTCATTTTTAAAGTCTAAGTGTCAAACTCGACTCGTTTTGAGTGAGCTTTGCAGTTTTGTTGCATCGAGCATAAAAAAGATAACTTCGACTGTTTGGCCTTTTGAACTATAATAACGATTGCTTGTTCCTTGGTAACATTAGAATCGGTAATAATCATTCTCGGATGCACTCACACGTTACATAAAGTTAGACAGATCCAGAACTTACAGTAATATAACAAGACTTGACCTGGACCAGACAGACTGTATAAAACGGGGACCGCGAACCAGACAGCTTCAATGATTCGAGTGGATCGGCAAAGACCTCTCCCTACTAGAAGTGCAACAACTAATTACTTCTCTGACTAACAACACAGAAAGGAAAGAACTGGCATAGGACGGGATGAATCACTATTTTGATAATCAATGAATAATTTTAATTGTTTTTTCTGGATAAATGCAAAAAATCTGAATATTTCAGCGCATACTGCTGAGAACAAGCTGCTTTCCTTTGTCCTTTATCTGAAACTACATTAAATATCATGGGTTTTAAACAACCATCTGAAGATATTTTAGAATAGCAAATTAATCAAGAATGGAAATAATCATGAACTGTCTTAAATTATGAGTGATTTTAAAATTACAACTGCTGTGCAGCATTCCCTTATATGTCTTGTCTTCAGGTGGGTTGTGACAACCAGCCCAGTCAGAGAGTTGAAGGAAACAGGAGTGAAAAAACTGGCATTCGCAGTGACGTGGAGGAAAAGCAGCTGGTCAGTAACCATATTCTACACTCAGCAGCTGTCAGCCATCCTTACTGGCAACCATGATGATTAATTTATACAACTGCTGGGGGTGTTAAGATCATGCCAACGGGAACAAGACCTGCTGGTTGGAATTCAGTAAATTCTTTTTGGGAGTAAGAACAGTGGGATGGTTAAGTGGAGGTAACTGGACTGTAGCTCAGAGGTTTGGCTTGTCTAGTTATTGTCAAATAAACACAGCACTGAAGCAGAATACTGGAAAGCATGGTAGTAAATCCCACTGGACATTCTTATTCATTACTCAGACACACATATATCTGTCTTGACCCCAACATAGATGTGGATGTGAGCTAATAGCATAAGAAACTCATTTATTTTTGAGTGTGAAACCCCATATCTCCACATCTCTGAGGTTTAACCAGCATGTCATGTAATTGTTGTATTGTCTAACCATCCCACACTCACCAGTCATCTTTAGGACTATAACTGGCTTTACATTCCTGGAACAACACTTGCACACTCAGCCACATACACACACACACACACACACACACACACACACTATTCCCCTCCTCAGTAATGTGGTAGTGATTGAAGTGGGAACTAGGGGCTGTACTAACAGGTGGGCACACATGCTGCTAGGGAGATTCATCAGATTATCCCACCAGCACTCAGGACAGGCTTGCCTTGATACACTGTGTGTGCGTGTGTGTGTGTGTGTGTGTGTGTGTGTGTGTGTGTGTGTGTGTGTGTGTGTGTGTGTGTGTGTGTGTGTGTGTGTGTGTGTGTGTGTGTATTACCCCTCTCTACAGGACAGGTGAAGAGCATATCTGCTTCATCTTATTCCTGATCACGTACAGAACCAGCTCCATTAGGACACGCCACCCCAAGCTCCTCCATCCACCCACTCACGCATTTATACCCACAAACACGTCTGCACTACCATCTTTGTGAGGACACTCATTGACATAATGCATTCCCAAGGTTCTTACCCAAATGCTGACTATCACATCTAAATGCATAACCCAAACCTTATTCTAACCAGAACTGTAAAACCTTCAAACCGTCCTTTTGAAGACAAGTCACAAAGCGAGGACCAGATAAAATGTCCTAATTTTCCACAAATGCTGTCACTCCAAAAATACACAACTCAAACGTCTCCTCACAAAAACAGATGTACAAGTACACACACACCCTGTCTCAAGCTATGTCAGTCGGCCCAGTACAAGGCAGTTTTATCCATTTAATGTTTCTCAGCAACAAGGGAGCAACGCTTTGTTGTTTTACTTTCTGTCTGTACCTAAAGGGGGACTAACTGTACCGAACGCCATTTTGTCAAACATCTTATATTTTGAGATCTGAATTTTATATACAGTGCATTGACAAAGTATTCACACTCCTTCACCTTTTAAACACTTTGTGCTGCAGATTTCATTTTAGATACAATTGTCATTTTTAACCCTGAGTCTTGACACAACAACACATGCTTCTAGAAGCAACTGAAAACCTGAAATCTCTCATTTACCAAAGCACAGATCATTGCCTGTGGCACTGTGAGTTGTGGTCAGGTGCTTCCTGTTTGCTTTAATTATCCTTGAGATGTGCATAGAACTTGCTTGGACTCCACTTGTGGCAAACTGAACTGATTAAACACAGTTTAGAAAGGCACACATTTGTGTATATCAGGTTCCCCAATTCACACTACATGTCTGGATGCATGAAGGTCTTATATTCCTAGTGGTTACTGACAGGTAAAAAAACGTAAACGTATTTAAATGTTATTTTTACATGTGATGTGACTGTATGATTGTCTTCTTCTCTGCTGTTAAATACATGTTTTGCACTTTTAAAACCTTTTAAAATTTCATGCATTACCCATTTCGGGAGCAACTACATTTGCACATATATTGAGTCACTGCTGTTATTACATAGAACCTCCATCTGTAGGGTTGTTCTTTTCTTATAAGCCAAACACATGTCGACATCCAGTCAGAGGCCTATATCACACAAACACATACAGACACCCATTAATTGTCTAAACATCTCAACGAACAGCAATTAAAAAAAAATCACTTAGCAAATAAATAAATCAAAGGGCACTAATATGTTAAGCTATAAAATTTAGTCTCATTCCCTCCAAAAATGGCCATAGTTTGGAGTCCTGTAAATGGAATATTTAGCTATTAGTTCTCTTTATAGTAGCTGCAGCTCCTCTCATTTAGAGTAATTTTAGTTTGATCCTACTAAAACAACTCCAAAATATCCATGTAACGCTTCCAATTTATTTTTAACCAGACATAATAAATGTTTTGTTTCACAACAATCTTCTGTATACAAAATGTATTAGGAGTGCAAATGAGCACTACCAGGTTAAAAAAAACAGAAACAATACCAGTATCTCTACATTACCACTGTTTTGTCACAGTTCAGTTTACTGCAAGTCAGGGATGGACGTCAGTTCAGCTCCAACAGTGAGTAGATTTTACATCCATATCGAACAACAAGGTCAGCAAAAAACCCGTGAATCATTCCCATAAGTAAAACCGGATACATTGTGCTATTTGACTGGCTACGTAATGGAGTTATACGTGACACAGATTTAGAAGGAGAAATATACATGGAGAGCATTGCTGGTATAGCATTGTCCCGTCTGTCCCCCTCAGGCCTCTGTGACAGGTGCTGTGCTTTTTCCACTGCTATGCAGGACCTCATTTCTGTACAGCCTCAGTGATGGCTGCGTGGGGCATAGCACGGCAAAGTTGGAGAACACAATGCCAACTGGGGCACAGGTGAACTGAGCATGAAGTCACCGACATTTCTGCACAAAAAAATGTGCAACTCAGTGATGAAACTGGAGCTTAACTGGTCTGAAAGAAAAACAGTGAGCTGGTGTAACTGTGTGATACTTGCTCCTTGGCTGAACTCAGTGAACTCAAATGTGTGGGAGGAAATACACAAAGATAAGACTGAAGAAACAGTCTAGCTGCCTTGCCCCTATAATTCATGACGGCGAGTGGCAACTACATTGCTGATGCCAAACAATAGCATTCCACCTAGTTTTGTAGAGCCAGACCTATTTCCACAGAGCTATGTCACTGCTGGAGAACAGCCTGGCTTCATCCACTATAATTCTGCTATAGGGGGAACAAACGATAGCATATTTGCATTTCAGTTAAATGATCACAAGCACTTTAGGTGGTGCTAAGCTGAGGATGCAGTGACGATGCCCATGCAAGATAGCGTTGGGTGGGAATGTGCTTTGGTGAAATTTGCTTGGAAAAGGGAGAAAAATGCTGCATGACATCCCACGCAATGACAGGCTGACTGACAAGTCAGGCTTCATTCTACCCTAGTCTAAGGTAAACATCTGCATATGTAACTCAAGGGAGACATACATGGAGGAGAATGTTCCTGCTAATGTTTAAATCTGCTTATTCAGGGTCCAGTGGTTCACATCACATAAAGAGGGACAAATGAAAGAGGCTTTACCGAAACACTGCTAAAAACAAAGCAAACAAACAAAAAAGTAAAATAAAACCAAAAAAATAATAAATACAATCTGTCTTTGCAGTTTTTTGGAAATGGAGTATAGATCCATCCATTTACATGTCTGTCATATCACTTGTTTATTTATGTGAGAACATAAATTCCTTCAGCAGCTTTTTACTGTGTGACAGGCATAATCGGAATAATTTACTGGTTCAATTCTGGCATTCAGCCACATCGGGGGACAGTTTCAGCAGCATCTATAGCTTCTGGATTCTGACAGAATGACAGCAGAAATCCATACTTCAAAATGTAATTTCCATATCAAATTGGAACTGCATGCAATTATACACTAGAATTGTAAATCACATTGAAAAAAATGTGAAGGAATCTTAAGAATTTGTCACTAAATCCTTGCAATGGGTTAAAACAAAAAAGATCACTGTGATTATTCACTTAAATATGAGCAAAAAAATAAAAAAAATCTCTTATTCTCTTTTAGTTTGTTAAAACTACAAAACCTTTCACAATTGTCACATTTATGCAGACCTGGAATAATAGGCAAGACGTATCACATGCTATAATACGTATAAAATGTGTATGCATTAAAAACACTGCTCATGCTAGTTTGCACTTTAAGTAATACTTCAAAAAAGATTCAATTCAATTCCTAATTATATTTTCAACACATTATAAAGCAGTGGAATTAGGGAAAAAAAACAGCAGAGGAAAAAAAAAATCAATTTGCAAAAACTTGTGTTGATGGAATTGAAAATGTGGAAATGAACCGCAAAGTCACACTGACGCATCCAGGCGGTGTACAGTGCACACATACTACAGTTATCTTGTAGTTCATCTTTAAATAAGGAAAGCCTTTGGGTGTATTTTGGATTTAATGACTTTGTTAATGATTAGCTTTATGGAACACCAAACTCCAGCCCCTGAAAACCTCACAAATGTGCTGACCAAAATACTGCAGCACGTTACAGAACTCCAACCAACTCTGTCTACATAGTGTGCTTCATTTTAAAAGACCTGCACCCACAGAGTATTTTGGATTGCGATAGCTTTCCCCAATAGCAGCATTTCAGCATAGAGAGACTGTTCTCCACTGCTGGATACAAAACATTAAAAACAACCCAGTGGAGCACTGGTGTTTGAGAGTCTCACACACACCTTTCTGTGCTTTTTCTGTTAGTCTACACCCACACTAATAAGTTTTCATTTCAACATAGCATTTTAAAAGGAAAAGAATGTATGTCTAGACAAGCGTTTCAGAAATAATCTCACTCACTACTAACGCCTGTAAATGCATATCACATGATCAGTCACACTGGCCAGGCGCGTGCCTGTACAAACAGAAGGCAGAGGGTTGGCTGCCTAGTTTAAAAAAATACTATAGAGAAGCATAAGACCAGAGACTTCTTTTGAAAACAGATAAGCAAAACCTGCAAATCACCATTAACATCGCTGAATGTACTACTAGGGAAAGGGTTGCAACTATCAACTATACTTGATAGCTGAATACTTTCCTGGACTGATAACATTGGTGTGACCGTATCTGTTCCAGCTAACCAGCTGTTTCCAGCAGCTAACATGAACCACAGTGAACGACTTGCTTCATCACATCGATCGGGAGTGAGAATTGTTGATACAAAAGCACTGCAAAGAGATCAGTAATGCTACAGGTTCTTAACTGTGGAAGACTGCAGCTTGTTAGCTGTGCTTAATACTTTGGATTTTGTCTGACCATTTTCAAAAAGCAATTTTATGATGAAGTCATTCTCTTTCGCAATTTTATTAATAATTTCAGTAACCTGGCATTTACTTCATTTATTCTTCAAATTTAGAATGTAAACAAGCCGATTCTGTCACCAAGTGTAAGTGGCTAAAAATGGTTTTGTCAGCACATGGCTGCATTTCAGCATCGAATTGATTGCTAACATTGTCAACTAAGCGGTTAAGGAAAATGTTTTGTGTCCCTAGTAAAGTAAACAATTGTATTTTTAATCAGTTCAAGAGCTTAGTGCAAAAACAAAGCTACTTCTGGCTTCTTAAAAAAGGTTGTCCTATATTTATTACTATATGCCATGAGCCTCAGGTAGAAAATGACTGCAAGACATGATCACTGGAAGAGCTGGTGTCCACTGGTGGGGGGGTAGTCTGACCCAGTAAAGGGGACTCATTTAAGAGGAGCATATGGTAGATGCTCAGTACAGTAAGGTAAAAATGTTACAGGCTCTGTTTACAGTCTAACAGTCACAAATATCTTAGTCAGCACTTGTAAACTGCAAAACATGAAGAAAATAGCTGTAGCACTGTTAGGCTAGGTAAGCCCAGCTAGCTGGCAAATGATATATTAGTCAAGCTACCTGCGTTATTAAAATAACTTGCCAATGTGGAATTAAATGCAAGAGGTAGAAGAATTAAAACAGAAGACATTATTTGAACAGGATTTTTAAAAAGGGAGGTAGAAAGAGACTGATTCAATTGAACAAACTGAGATGACAAACGCCACTCAGTTTTGTTCCTCAATTTGTCACGCAACTCTCATCAAACATGCTCTTGCAGAAACTTTTTTTTTTATGGTGTTCTGTTTTACCAATTCTGTCAGATGAAAAGCAATACTTCACCACCAAGGACAGCTTCAAATTCACCATGGGTCTGAAGCAACACCTCTGAGACACAGTCAAACCAGAACCGCAAATCATAAGCTTTGCAATGCTGCCATTTTTCTTTTGCTGTTATCAACGCCAACATGCAGACACAAACTGGTGGAAGACTGCAAAATCTGGGCCTTTACATTTATATTTCCATTGTTTATGATGACACACACGAACATTTGAATCACAAAGCTTTCACGCATTAGTGTGAAACTCCTACCTACAAAAACTCTGTAACTAAAACAATTCAAAATCACTATTATGAGGTAATCTCCAGCTCTCACAGTGTAAACACCAGCTTTACCTTTCAATGCAGCTCTTTTTCTTCTGGGATTATGTGTTTTGTAATAATTTATATAGAGGAAGGAGATGTTCTATGATGTTGTGCTGCTTTGCTAAGGGGTACTGCGAGTTAGACAGCAGCAAAAGGATCTCTAGAACTGTGCAACAGAGTGCAAAAGCAAAACAGCGAAGACCACTTGGTACTAAAGACCAAATAAAGTCAGCTGTTAATTCTTCACAATATTTTAGCATATACCTACTCACCAAAGACTAAAATGCAGCTGAACAATGCTGTGCGAGTAGGAACTGTTATTATGAAAGTGTGAATACATAATAGCATGAGTAGATTTAATCTGTGTTTGCGTAATTAATACAAATCACGGTGATGTCTTCGATGAGTATGAAGTACGTTATTGCTGACTGACAAAACAAGAAGATACCATACAACCTAAAATGGTCAGAGGCTGAGTAAGCTTTGTGATGTGGCCAGGAGCAGCAGATAAAGATGCAGGACAGAAAATAGACAGTAACCACACCTCTGATGTCTTATCTGAACACATCACTGTCACACAAACAAGCCACTAGCTCCTCACAAGCACACAAACTCTCAGAATGTGAGGGCGGATGAGAGTGAGTCACTCTCCCTTCTGGCCATGAAAAAAAAAAACAAAAAACAACAGCAATCTTTGGCAGAGACTGGGCCTCAATAAAGTTGCTTTATATACATAGTAACTGAATTTTCTTTAATGTTCAAGCATCCATCAATGGACTAACTCATCAATGCAGATTTTGACGTCTTAATGGCATTCTATGGGTATGAGGGGAAAATAAATGTATTAGTAGCCTATGATAACATTAGTAGTTACCCAAAAATAACTAGCAGTTGTTGCTGAACAACCACTCTTCAACTCACTGACAACTAATGGCAAATAGAAGATAAAAAAGAATACAAGGAGACATAAAACACAGAGCTCTATCCAACTTAAAATCTGGTTATTGGACTCTACTGATGCCTATACTGACCTTCCACCTGCACTACCTCCATATTTTCACACCCATCATGGCACGAGTTTGCACTTTTTGAAGATAATCTCTCGACTGTAAAGAACTTCACAGATCAGTCAATGTGTCACGCATTAGAAAAAAAAACAGCAATATGAAGAAACCAACTTTTTGATGCATCTATTTATGTGATCTCTCCTTTTACATGCTGCAGCCAATCACTCAACGATGTTCTCATTCACCTACATTTATGTTTTGGAGTCAACTTTGGGAGCATAGAACAGTAATTTAATCAAAAAGTTTCAGCACAGCAGTACAAAAATTACAGCTCGCCTTTGTTAAAGAATAAAACTTGAACTATTTTATGATGTAAAAGACACATAAACAATGAAACAAGTGCTTTCTGTGCACTCACAACCACATATAGCCTATCACTCCGTGCCTCAAAACTCTACCGTCTTCTAAAAACTATTTAAAAAAAAAAAACACTAAACCCATACTGTTGTTCTGACTGATATGCTCTTTCAATACAAGAATGGCCTGTGGTTTTATTCTGAAATACCTCTGAGACTCCATTTTCAACAGCTATGTGTCAGGCACATGTCAGCATGCATGCTCCAGGACACAGTTTTGTGTTCACATCCATTTACTAGTTTCACAAGCTGAGAGAAAACTACAGTTGCTTGGGATACACTTGTGATGCCATAAGTGAAACGTGGGCATATGAAAAACTGAAGCTGTGAAGATGGCATTTCATGTAAAAAGGCGATAATGGTGTGCTATTTTAAAGGGCAAGTAAAATCCCTTTCAGACAGGCGCTTCTTTCCATGAATCTGACGGCATTTCAACATTTCGGCTTCATGTCTGAAGGAGCACATCACTTTTCTGTAAAAGCTGCAACAGCAACCTTACGAGATCTGAGCACATTTGCAATCAACATGGTTTTGGAAATTATGTGATTAGCGAGATCTATTTATATATAGTTTGGCAACACGTCAATGAGTGCAAAATAACAATAATAAAAAAACTATTTAAGAGTACAGAAAAACCCTGTCGTTAGTAGATAAGACTTTCACAGTCCAATAAAATTCTGGCAATATCCAGGATTAAAACTAAGGATGGCCGCTATCTAACAATCAGTTTTATTATTATATTGTAGCTTATAAACTATGACTGTGTCTGACAGGTCACCTGGCTGAACCAAAGAAAATGACACAATGTCATTTTCCCTTAGATCCTGACCGATGTTGTTCCCTATGTTGATAAACTTGCTATCACTTTAGGTCAGTGTTTTGTTTATTAGTACCTCCTTGAACTTTGATGTACTGTCCAATCTTGTGCATATGGAAATAACACAACATGCCATTGTTCTTTCTGTCACAGGTGTGTCCGAATGAAGTCAAGATGAGCATTAATATAAAAGTGACCTTTGCATGAATAACAGAATGTTGTCACTTGAAAAATTGATAAAGGCCAGCAATGTCCTATGTCTGAAAAGGGCTTAAAATCACTTGTTTTAATGAACAACATATGTGTAGGTAAAGATGGGTGTACAAGACTGAAGGATTGGGAGGCAGTCAACAAGGGAAAATTCAGACAAGAAATTAAGATGGGACAAATGAGCTAACAGAAACAGTGGCAGAATGAGTTATTAAGACCGAAGGTTGTTGCCTCTCATTGTTTAGATGCACTGAGCTACAGTTCATTCAAACTAAAGGAAATAGCCACTGACTACCTTTGGTGCACATCGAGTGTTGGTTTCCCCAACAACACTTCTAAATATAACCCTCACAACTGGAGCAAATGTTGAATAATAAAGTGGAAAAGAAAGACACTGCTGGGAAAATTACACCCAACAATTTCAAACTAAATAACAGGGTTCTCGCCAGCGCATTTCAGCGTAACGGGCCGTTACGCTGTCGTAACGAGCCGTTACACTGTCAGTTTAAAAGACTACGCTGTGATTAGGGCCACTACGTTGTTATTTTGACAGATAACGCCATATGCGTTTCTTTTTATCAACTGGGTGC
Organism: Acanthochromis polyacanthus; assembly: GCF_021347895.1. NCBI lineage: Eukaryota > Metazoa > Chordata > Actinopteri > Pomacentridae > Acanthochromis > Acanthochromis polyacanthus. The sequence continues at coordinate 8,486,326 of NC_067114.1, read as the reverse complement.
CTATCTAAGTTAATTTATGTCTCCCCACCTCAGCCGTACTTTCCTGTCGACTGACCCGTTCCCGTCAAAAATTAAGAGTCGCTTCCAATCTCGGGGTTACAATTAGCATGTCTCTGTTGGTTCCGTGATGTCATGTATGGTGAACAGTGACCTAAATCACGAGCATTTGGAGCATCTGCTCATTGGCTGACATCTGGGCCGGCCGCTCGCGAGATTTAATGAGGACCTGCCGTTACGCTGTAAAAAAAAAAATCCTGGTGAGAACCCTGAATAATCCACTTTTTTCCTCCAAGGCTCAGACCAACACTTAGAAACAAATAAACACACCATGAGACAGCCTTGCAAATTATGTGGACTTGTTTATTCATCTTTACATTTTTTGAAGTCTTGCTATCAAATCAGAGTTGGGAGGAAGACAAAAAACACAGGAACTAATAACAGAAAACAGTAAGAAACAACAGTAATTGACGTCAACTGCATGTCAGAGATAAAATGTTTAATGTGAAGTTTGAATGTCAACCACACGAGCTGTTTATCTGGGCCTCGAGAACTACTGGTAAATCAACATATACATATACTACTCAGTTACACAACCCCAAAGCCCTAAAGTTTCTTCTTAAAAATGCAATTTTTGCATTTCTGTCTGTTCCAAGGCCATACAGGAGAGGTGGTGTCAGAGCTGACAAATACTGTCCAACATAGACGCTGCAGGAGCCTGGCAGGAATCAGCACAGTGGAAACAAACAATTTCATCTCCAAAAGCCCTGTAACACTGCCACATATTTCAAAATGTGATGACATACTTATCACGTCCCTATCTGCAATGCTGCTAATTACCATTAGCCATTTTATCTGAAGCCATAAAGTGCAGAGGTACACAACATGAGGCAGTGCATCATTTGATCATTTTTGTTCTTTCCTTTACAAGTAGAACGAATTTGTTAGTATTAGTAGAGTCAGGTTACCAATTAAAACTTTTGATACAATGAACACTTTTTAAAATAACACTTAGCAAATTTACCAACATTTTTCAACTCAAAATAAATTTATCAACAGACTTTTGCTTAAATCCAGCTTAAAACTATCACAAAACACAATCAAATCAAGACATAGGCCTCTCTAGCCGGTATTTAAATAGGACCAAGGTTCAATTCTCCGTCAAAGAGGGGGATTGATAACGGTGTGAGGCTTGTGGGGCTGTTAGTGCAGTGTTATTACGTTTAGGCCAAAGGTCAGAAAAGAGGCCAATCCTGATCTGAATTCAAAAAGGGGCAAAATAGGAAGCATGAGCAGAACAGAGTTCTGATGAGGACGCTGAAACCACAGCAGAACACGGGCCGTCCTAGGGTGTCGGTTGGTGTCAGTATAAGAATATGATAAGGGATAGGGTTATACAAGAATCCTAAATACGTCTTTCAGATCAAAGGTCAGCGCCATGAAAACCAGGTCTCCCATCCCCCAGCCGCTACCCCATAAAACACCCACACTACAGACTTGATACTTTTTTTCTTTTTTAAACAAAAGCTGCCCCTCAATGCTCCTCCCATTTGCCCCTTTCTCTACTTGACTGTGGTTCTCCTGCTCTCCTTCTGTTATGGTTATCTACATCTCTGAGAACAATAAAGCCAAGGCAGTGAAGCCCACAGAGGGCTGGAGAGGACCACAGATGTCTGTCCTGCGACCCACCCCCATGCAATACTCAGCTCTCACTTGGTAGACGACAAAGGGTGGGGCAAAGTGTAGTGGGTGGGAATGGGTTGTGACTATGGTAATAGAGGGGTGGCTTGAAGGAATGGCGGAGGGGAACTAAAGCTTTTGTCATCATATAGCGATATATTACATCATTATACCGTCCCACATCTGCTCTCTGGAGAAAAAAAGTCTGCATGTTATGGAGACACAATGATGTAAAGTTACTATATGTTTTCTTCAAAAAACCAAAAGATTAGTCTAGATAACAAAAAGACAAAATAGACCAACCAGCACAGCAAGTTTGACATGGGAAAAAGAGAGTAGCATGCTTTTGGACACAATATGAGCATGTAGTCTATAAAAAAAAAAAAAGCATCTCTTTCACACAGTGTGTTTCCCTCCTTATCAACAGTCAGACTTGGTATTGATCTTCCCTCAGGGTTTTCTATTTACAGTCCACTAGTTAGCAGAGAGAGCAGGGAGGGTGTCCTCCAGAAGCTTTGCTCAGAGACCATTGATTTGCATTTAAACCAAGACCCTGCATTCCTGCACCAAATGTATAACATCTCAAACAGCGGAGATGCATGCACATCACATGAAAATAGCATGTGCTAAACACCACTGGGTGACAAAATAAAGCCAAGTGGCGGCTACTATGATTAAATAGACCTTAATACTATGGGAGATGCCAGCGTGTCGTCATTTGTTATGGTGACGTGGTACAAGACCGCTGCTGGTTGGCAAGAACCCGCAGTAACATAACGGCTTGCTACAAATACGTAAAGTTATCGCTTGAAGTTATGCATGAATGAAATTGCACATGTATTTACCACAATGGTAATATCATGTGTAGTTGTTGGTTGTACAAAGCGTTTTGAGAAGGGATCAGGCTTGAAATTTCACCGAATACCGATTTCAGGAGAGAGAAGATGGCGGTGGCTTCAGGCCATCAACAGGAAAAATTGGACCCCAGCAAGCAGCAGAGATCATGTTTGTGGCTCCCACTTTTCTTCAGATAAACTATTCAACAGTTTAGCATGTTTAGTATGTCCAACTTTGAGCTTATTTACCAAAAGATATTGATTTAGTGTTGCATCCTTCGCGTGAAGCCGATCTCTACACTTTCGGTTTGGTTCAGTGTTGTCATGTGTTACCGATCGCTTTTTAGGCGATGAAAGTATACTAAAGTTGAATGAAGCATATTCAATAACATCGCCAGCAGCCTCATATTTGCAACCATATTTGTTTCTGTATGCGTCTAGCGATCGTTTTTTAGAATTGTCCTATTTTCGATCACCAATGCCGTGGGTCTGTTACTGTTACATAGAAGCCATACTACAGACAAAAAATACAGCAACTTCTTGATGTTTCTTTGACATCTTGTTGAAGATTAACAAAAGATATATTATTTTTAATTCATAATTATATATTTTTGGGTGGGTGAACTGCCCAGTGGTGTCAATCAAGTAAAAATAAATGTCGGTGAAGGAAATGTCCGGCCACAATGAAGGATCGTCAACCCACCCAGTCTTCAAATTGTAGGGATCTGGCAAGGTTTTACTGTTTCCCTGATATCTCAGCTTACTCACGTATCTTTGTCGGGCCTCAGGTGATAAGGATTGAGCATAATCGGACAATTTCACGGAAGAATAGTTCGCATTGTTATCGTCAGCCATTGTTCCTCTGGTTCCTCTTGCCAACCAGCGTGGTAATCACGTGACTTCGAGACGTCACCGTTTGTAAACACTGGCATCTCCCATAAAGAAACACAATGGTCCATACCAACCAACTAGCTAGACAGTCAGTGGTTTGTGGGATTAAATACTGCTCAAAACTGGATTTTATGACATATCTGCGGTGCTGTGAGAGGGTCTCAGGAAACTATAAGAGAGTTAAAATGTTTGCCAGAATAATACCATGCATAAGTATGACTTAGTTCTCAGAGAACAACTATACAAAATGCAAACATTTTATTGCTCATGCAATAAACATTGGCTAGGATATGCAATTGGCTGACAGGCATTGTCACAACAAAACTACTTCTAAATGCATAGGTACTACTGCATATTAATGGTGATAACAGTCAAGCGTATTGTATGTCTCACTACAGCAAATACCTTTAATCGTGAAACTAAAAACAGCAGTTCCATGGTTGCAAGTAAAACCTCTGCAAATGAAAGACAACCAGAGCAATAAAGTAGGAGGTTGCGTGGCTAAAGCAGTCGGTAGACAGCCAATGAATCTCATAAGTTGTGATGACTCTATATCCCAGAAAAGGCAAAACATTCCCAGAACAAACAAGCAAAGTGCTGGTTTGGCTGAGAGAGCAGACAGCAGAGTGCACCAGAGGGGGAAAGCACTGGAGAGTGAGAGCAGAGGACTAGAGCAGACCAGTGCTTCCAACATGGATGCAGGAGCCACATCTTAGCTCAGTTCAGGACATACAGGGTCTGTAAGAAAATTTATGCCAGGTAAGGTCTCACACTCTGGTTCATGTCCATTTTCTCTGCTTGGTAGTACTAGCATCAATGTGTGTCCCATCCCCCAAACCACATAGACACACACATAAAACCACTCTGCTCAATTCCTTCTACTCTGCAGAGAGGCGGGCAGGTTGGAAGAGGCCCGGAGGATGAAGTGGCGTGGGAAGGGTTAAGTCCAAACAGATCCATCTGCTTCCTCGTCTGTCCTCCTGGCTGGCTGCTGGCCCCAGCCCAGCTTTTACACAGCCTGCAGCCTGACGCAAAGCATAAACACATAGACACAACTGCACTGCACACAACAAAACCACAATGCTGACAGGTTTGAGTATTTTTTGCAAAGTGTTGTGTTATATAAAGGGCGGAAAGGTTCTCCAGATGGCCTTCAACATGATAGTCATGGCCTGGGCCAAGAGCTGGTCAATAAATTCAAGTGAACATCTGAGAATGTCTTCACAGTTTCACTACATTCATATAGAACACACTAAGAGAAAAAGCACATATATTCCCCACTGGAATACTTTTTTTTCACATTTTCAAGAGCCAATTGATCACAATAAAAATTTGTTTTTAAATGCTTACAAACACAAAAACAACAAAAACATGTAGAACTTACAATTGACAGTCAAGCAGTCAAGGCACAAAAGCTTTCCCAACAGCCAGAGTTAGCCTGAGCAGGTTTAGGGTAAGTGGTGCCATACAGGTAAACTCAATTGCTTTCAGACATTATAAGGGCAAACCTTATAAAACGTTTCAGACATCAGTATTGAGCAGAAATGAATATTTTGCAGTATTGTGGTCTAATACAGATGCTTGCTGTCTCTTTGCAACCACAGACATTTGCATGAGAATAACAATAACAGCGTGAAAGCAGCCTGCAACTTGCACACACTCGCTAAACTACAGAACATGTTTCCTTTCAAGCTAGCATCTCCTTACTCACAAGCATAAACACATATCTTGTTTCACTTTGGCTTGCTGAACAAGCTAGCAAACAAACATCTCCAAAGGAAAGTATATTTGGTAACATAACCCTGCAAGACATAGTGCTAGTTGGCTGTAGCATGTTGAGCACCTCAACAACTGACCTGCACATCAGCATGTTCATCTAAGATGCGTAACTGTGGGGGTCATCTTTGACATCCATTCTTAACTGGCAAGATACAGTCATCAGGTTCACTTTGTTTACATTGTGTCTGTGCTACATCAGGCTTAGCTGTTAGTCAAACATCTACATTTGTCCACCCACTCAGAAGCCTTGAGGCTAAAGCAGCATTTCTGTTATTTTTCCAAGGACAATTATAAACCATACAATGATTCAAACAAGCACAATAAAGTTATGAAAGTCATTGGTGACCACATAGATGGACAATTTCTTGAAACATTTTCATTCACCATGCAAGAATGCATGGGAAAATTCAAATATCACTGGCCTACAACCAAAAAGCTTCTCAGATAAAAGTAGTCATTTCTTGTGTTTTTTGGGTCACTGAGAAAGAATCTGATGTTTAAAAGTGTCAGTTAGTTCTAGTTTTTGCGATACGCAGGAGGTCAATACGTATGAGCCTTGGTTCAGGATAATACATAAGTTACATTGTGTTAAGTATAGAAGAATATCTCAGAAAAGTAGAAATAAATTAAAATGTATCTCTGAGTGGAGCTCTAAATAAAAGTATCAATAACTCTGTACACAACATGTGAAACTTGTATATGTTGCAGGTATAAAGTGACATGATATGCAGCAATGCCTCACACATGCATCAGTAACGCCGACTGCTTCTGCTGCATTTGTGGCAAAGTGACTTTTGCATCCCAAAAGCGCAGCATAACCCCTATAGTTAAGAAAGCCTACCATCTTTATTTTGGATGTAAAATTGGTGATCAAGATAAAAAAAACTGGGCTCTACATATATGTTGCAACACTTGTGCAACAAATCTGTGACAGTGGCTCAGTAAGAAGGAGAAATAAATGCCATTTGCTGTTCCCATGGTATGGCGTGAGCCAGTTGACCACACCAATGATTGCTACTTCTGCATGGTCCCTCCAGTTGGGAAAGGCTTGTCCAGAAAGAGAACGTGGACTGTGCAATATCCCAATATTGCATCTGCTTTGTGTCCAGTCCATCATGGAGAAGGACTGCCAATTCCTGTACCTCCTGAATCATATTCACTAGAGTTTGATCAGGACGAGGAGGATGAAACGCATGATCAACAGCCATCAACATCACATGATCCAGATTTTTTTCAGCCAGTGTCACCTCACCCTCACTTCATAACCCAGTTTGAACTGGATGATCTGGTCAGGGATCTGGATCTGCCCAAGAGTAGGGCAGAACTACTGGGCTCCAGATTACAGCAGTGGAATCTCCTGGCTGATGATGTTAGGATTTCTTCAGTTCGTTATCGTCAAAAGGACTTGATTTCATTCTTCGACATGGAAGGTGACCTGGTATACTGCAGCAGGGAAACTGATTCATAAAACTGTTTGATAAACATACAAAATTTGTATCATCTTACTGCCATGGTAAAACAGTAACTTAAGCATATTAAGTAGGGCTGCAGCTAACGAAGCTTTGAGTAATCGTCCGAGCACGATACGTCATCAAAAGTGGAAGGGAGCACACAATGCAACAGAAATCAGCTTCCGACCGGAGCGCGGAACACGGACGGACATCGGCGCTGCATCGTGCATATATTATGTATGCACGATACAGCGCGGACATCCGCGATCTATCGCAAACACAGATGTCGGCGTTTACTATACAGCTGTATCTAAATGTGGACATCCGCGCTGCATCGTGCATACATAATATATGCACAATGCAGCGCCGATGTCCGTCTGTGTTCCGCGCTCCGGTCGGACGCTGATTTCTGTGGCATTGCGTGCTCACTTCTGCTTTTGATGACGTATCGTGCTCGGACAATTACTCGAGGCTTCGTTAGCTGCAGCCCTAATATTAAGTAACTTTAAGCATGTTAAAAAGCCGTAAGCAACAATTTTGTTGGGAAATTTCACAGTTTGCACATTAAAAAAGGTTAAAAAAAACGTGTCAGATATCTCAACAATGGCAGCCAATCATAAAAAACGATTTCCATATTTGAATTCAGCACGTCAAAATACATGAGAATTGATAATTTATTTCAGAAGCTGGCAACTTTTAAAAAATTGTAGACCAGTGTATTTAGCATTCCATCCATCCATCCATTCTCTATACACCGCTTTATCCTCACTAGGGTCGCGGGGGGTGCTGGAGCCTATCCCAGCTGACTCGGGCGAAGGCAGGGGACACCCTGGACAGGTCGCCAGTCTGTTGCAGGGCTGCATATACAGACAAACAATCACACTCACACTCACACCTATGGGCAATTTAGAGTAATCAATTAACCTCAGCATATTTTTGGACTGTGGGAGGAAGCCGGAGTGCCCGGAGAAAAACCACGCATGCACAGGGAGAACATGCAAACTCCATGCAGAAAGATCTCAGGCTCAGGCCGGGATTTGAACTGGAGATCTTCTTGATGCAAGGCGAAAGTGCTAACCACTAGGCCACTGTGCAACCCCCTATTTAGCATTCCAGTGCTCTCAATTAAGATAAGCTAACTCTGATAATGGCCTTACATATTAGCAACCTGATTGCAAGTGTTTACAGAACATTTGCAATTAATGGAGGATTTTCTCTGATTCTGTGATTATAAACACATTGCGAGCACATGTAAACACCGAATACCATACTGTGACATTCACTTATCTACCTTGCGCTACAGTAAAAGCTAAAAGAAAATTCAGCATTCACTGTACTGACACTAATTTGAGCTCCACTTGTGACACCAAAACATTCAAAATAAAATGAGAAGGTTGATATAGGAGAAATATACTTGATGGATAGAGACAAAAAATCTCTACCTGTGAAAACTATTTCAGTTGTGGGCCTTCAACAAAATGGGTATACATGCCTGGACCCATCCATATACTGTGAACAGCCGGACAGCTGCAGGAAATCAAAGGCAAGGGCATAATAGGAGGGACACCAATGTGCACTGCTGTACACACCCTCATAAAAAGCGTATGTTGTCACTGAGAAGACAAGTTGTCTGATGAAGGAACACCTGGTTAGGGAGAGGCCCAAACCTGCTGAACACACACAACAAAGACGTCTGATTCTATACAGTATACTGCATCTGCAATGGTGAAGCTAACGCAGAAGGACTTGTTTAGTCCGCTGATTCTAAGGTGTGTGTGAGTGAATAAGAGAGAGATGGAGAGCGAGACAGAGAGGGGTGTGCAGACTTACAGTGTGTCAGACAACAAGGTCAGCCCATCCCCGGAGAGGTGTTGGCTTTCTAACAGAGTATAGCTACTTGAAACCAAGGTCATTGCTCTGTGGCTGTAAGAGGGACAAGAGAGTGGGGCTAGACAGGGACAGCTTTGCCACATGTGTTGTACGGGCTCAATGAGTGTGTAACCGGGCATTTTGTAAGTCTGTTTGAATGTGTGTGTGTGTGTGTGTGTGTGTGTGTGTGTGTGTGTGTGTGTGTGTGTGTGTGTGTGTGTGTGTGTGTGTGTGTGTGTGTGTGTACCTTCAAATTGATGGAATTCAGATCACTGGCGGAAAATAAATAAATAAAAGAACAAATAACATATCCACACCCATTCAGGGCCAAATTTCCTGAAACCAGATGCCTTTCTGACATAAACAAATCAGAACAGAGTCCATTATTGCAACCATTACAGACAGAAACTCTAGAGCAGGGATCTTAACTTCTCTCTGCACTCATTCAACATTTAATAGCTCTTTGCTTGGTTCTGACTGCATTCCTAGCAAAGAAGACCCATTGACTATCATTGCACAATGCAGGATTAGAACAGAATCTCAGGCAGAAACCTGACACAGTGAAACATATGGTTAAGTTTTGCAATTCAAACTAACTAATCCGGCATAAGCTCTTATACACCGATTTGGAAACACAATCCTACAGAAGATATTATGTGTCCTTTTGTTGTATTTGTCTACCATCACCTTTAGTCATTAGTGGAGGGCAGCATTAGCAAGGCAGAAAAAGGAATGATGAGATGCTTAGCGTTGATAAAAAATATACATTAATCAGCCACAACAATAAAACTGCCTCCCGAATATCTGCATGGGTCCTCCTTGTGCCGTCAAAACAGCTCCGACCGATCACGATCCTCAGGGTTGCAGGGTGGGGCCTGGTGGGTCAGGATTGTTCTGGAACATCCTGCAGATGCTTGATCGGATTGGGATCTGGGGTCAGTGCTTTGAGCATTTTGTTCTGTTCCTCAAGCCATTCTTAAGCTGTTTTTTGCAGCGTGGCAGGGTGAAATGACCTGCTGGAGGAGGTCGCTGGCATCGTGAGGTGCCACTGCCATAGGAGGTGTATGCTTGTTTTGTAACCACGTTTACGTGGGTGGTACACATCAAAAAAACATCTATGCAGACTCGCTTCACCTATCTGTGGTCTTAATGTTGTAGCTGATTCGTGTATAACTAACTATACATGCTACTATTTAAAAAATTGCTCATCTTCATTTGACGCATTATAGTTCAGCACAGACACAAATACTGATGGTACAAATATCAATTTATTTTAGCAAACAATGTTTACACAAGCATGTGGAAGTATGTGTCATTGCTTGTGAAATTCTCCGAGATCTGAGACCCATTGGGAACTTGAAAATATGAATAAGATTTGTATTTGTACACACTATCAACAACACCAAATATTTCTGTTTGTGCATGACTTCCACAGGGGCTGAATGAGGGTTATTGGATGGACAAACAAAACCAAACTGTGTAAGGAGGGAGGGCTACTTCAATGTTATCTTATCCTCCCCCACCTTGGACAAGGGCCTAGCAGCTCTAAAATTAGCCGTCACATCTAAACACAGTCTTTGGTGTAGCTGCTACTCTTTGATGGGAACTTGGCTCATGGCTGATGCACTGAAAGCACACTCAAGCCCATCTCCAAATGCAGAGATGAATCCAAGATAGTATAAAAATGCAAACCTAGAGACACAGTCCTGGACCGGCTCTATTTTTGCATTTAGGCTGTGAGTTTTGGAAAATCATAAGTGATTTGAATGCACTTTCCATATTGTGATACTGTATACAGAAAAGTACTACGACACAACAAAAACATCCAACTCATATTGTGTTACTAATTACAAGTAACCAAAAAAATGACAAGAAATTTATGACAAGATTCTTGTGATGATAAATGTCTCATACATTAATCATATAGCTTGAAGAAATAAAGAAAAAGATCTAATGTTTAAGATCAAATAGAATTACATGAAGAGAATGAAGCAGATATGACTCAACAAGAAGAGTGTGACATGTTAGGCTACTTGTTAAAATACAGGGCTCCAGCTGACAATGAAATAAGTAGATGGCAGAATACATGGCAATTCATAGACCACCAACATTATGAAGCAGCAGTGAGCCTACATCAGCCTAACCATCAGGTACAGATCCTGTCTGTGCGTGCATGTATTAACATGTACTTAAGATTGTCGAAAACAGGGTCTGGGAAGCAGCCATGACCTCCCAGCAAGAGCAGAAAAAAATCTTGGTTAAAGATAACCAACATCCTGTGCAGTGCAGAGATAATATTATTTTGGTTTTCAATACTGTCAAAAGGTTTAGCTAGACGAGATAGTTTCATGAGTTTTGCGCACATAGACCTTCTTTAATACCCAAACAAAAACAGAAAAACTAAAACAAATAATCAGCAGAACACAAATGCCCAGTCTAATTAACAGTATGCAACTACAGTATGAACTACATTATTTGTTTCTGTGCTGTGTTGACTGAAAGACAGACAGACAAAAGACACACAACTTGAATGTTTTAACTGTGATTACAGATAAGGTAACAAAGCCTTACAAATTCAGACCTAAATCAGAACAAATCAAATTGTGATGTACACATTGTAGTTGGGTTTGTTAAATAGGAATATGCTCACGCTCCTTACAGCCAAGTGTCTTCTCGTGTTCTGTTACTTTGCCTCTACATTATTTCAACACTGGAGTCATTTGTCATTTATCCCAACTCCACAAAGGGAAAAATGCAATAATAAAGAGAAAGCCTAGAACTCAATGTTGCAAGATGTTGTACATAAATCTGCCACCATGCAATGCATTTTATCCTTTTCACTCTGACGCCTACGACTTTCTTCTACTCACTCATACTGCTAACTGGTCTGAACCTCTATTACACAGATCACACTGGCCTCTCACTCCCACCCTACTAACAGTGGCATACTGCCAGGTGGGGAAGAGTGGGTGTGTGTGGATGTGTGTGTGTGTGTGTATGACTGTGGTCAAACTGCTCAAGACGATGGTACAAAAACACAGAATTAGGGAAAACTCACAAACTACCTCAAGGCTGTCAGACTTCAGAGATTTTACACAGAACACACTCTAACCTTCTGTGTAATCATAGGGCATGCTGATGTGGAACCTTTGGGCAAGCAGTAAAGCGCAGTACCGCATTCCCTTGCTTCTAGTCTCTCTGAAACTGTACGACCTATAGCAGACCTCAAATTCCTCTGCCTAAGATGTGAGCTCCCTGCCATTCAGCTTGCTATTAGCGTATTTCTCCACACTCCATGCCACAGTGCCTCGCCTGTTCCCTGCAAACAGACTCCCTTCTATATGGCATCAGTATGCAGTCTGCCTCAGGGGGAGGAGGAGGAGCAGCATAGGGGAGGAAAAAGGGAAGGTTGGGAAAACAAAGCCTCTATGGTCGTCTATCCAGCCAGGCCAGGCCGAGCCGCAGTAGCGGGGGCGAGTTATGTAATGTGACTGGCAGGGCCCACTTCCCTGTTCAGAGCTGCCGCTCACACTAATCCCCACTGAGGAACAAGCCCTGCTTTGGAGAAAGAGGAGGAGACAGAAAGGGAGCTGTGAGGGAACCAGTGGAGGAGGTGTGATTACAAGAATTTCAGCCTTTCATCTGCACCAAATCGAACACACAAAACCTCCCCTCTCAGCTCCTCTGCTGAAAGATATCAGTCAGAATGATATCAGCACTGCTGATGGCAGGCTACAGCATAAAGAGGAGACACCACTTTCACAGAAACAGCCTGGCCTGTCTGTGGCATGTAATAATGACACACATTCAAAGCATTTTGGCTTCTTACATACACCAGACTATTTGCAGTGGGTAAATAAAAGGTGCTCATAGTTCACACAGACATAGACCCATAACTGTAGCTCCACACATACTTTATCTCCTAAGCAGATTTATGTCAGCTATTCATACAATTCCATGAGCTACATGGCTGTCATACTTGGAGTGTTGATATTATTCAATAAAGCAGCCAGTGCTAAGCCTGATGTGTAGTGTGCAAGTACCTGTTCCTTCTGTCATGTTATAAAGACGATACAACTATTATGCAACACATTCTGAAACACAGTCTTGTTCAAGCATATCTGCAACAGACCACAGACGAATGAAAGCGAGAAAGCGCTCTTTGTCAACACTGATGTCTACTGCATTTGTACACTACAGCGGCTCTACATTAACACTTTCATACCAAAGCAGATTACTGTCTGGTAGATCACTCAGGTAGGCAGTTATGTCAACAGACATGACAGTAGCTTTATGTGGATGAGAGGAAGTGGTACCAAGATAGTCACAAAGTTTAGGAGAAACAAACAAGTAATGCTCAGGAACCTCAGTCAGTTCTGCTAACCATAGAGACCAGGTGGAGGATTTAAAGCAGTTAAAAATAAAAGTCTGATTCTGATTTACTGAGCTGCTTGTCTGGAAACCATGTGACTGGCATCACATGAGGTGAGGGAGGAGGAGAGTGGCAAAGGGTTTGTGTTTGTGTGTGTGTGTGTGTGTGTGTGTGTGTGTGTGTGTGTGTGTGTGTGTGTGTGTGTGTGTGTGTGTGTGTGTGTGTGTGTGTCTCCAGCTCCCACAGGCGCACACACACACACGCACACGCACACAGCATGTATTCCACTCCTGGCACCATAATAAGCTTTGTGATCAGTTTCCTTGGTTTCCACTGACAGTAAGCAGATATAGGCAGCTCGGAGAGGTAAACAGAAGCAGCTCTAGCTGGTGCACAGCCACAGGCACACAGACATAAGAGAGGCGGATGGGAGGAGAGTAGGAGAGTCAGAGACAGAGATGAATTTTTGCATAAAAGAGGCATAAGCCAATCTTGCAGCCGTTGGTGTCAGGGGCATAAGCAGTCCACACACTAATCACTTGGTAGATGATTTTTTTTTTTATAACCAGTATATTTTGTGATTCCTCTATGGAGCACCAGCTTTATTTCCCCTACCACAATTCTCCTTAAAAAATTCTCTCTAAATGTGGGTTGGCATATTTTTGACTGCACCAAACTGGTCACAATTCTCCAAATCCCTCCTTAAATTTGGAGTATATGCTTCTTGTTTTTAATTCCTGGAGGATCGACATGGCCCTGCATTGAATGCAATCATGGATTCATTTAAGTTGTATCTTTTTTTGCAAATTCTGTTTTAACATTGCAAAGTTTGTTTCAATCCCTGCTATTAAACAGTGTGTTTGTTGACAGACATTTAAACAATTGTATCCTTCATCAAGCTGTGCCTTGTATACAGTGAGATTTGTTGGAGATGTGTGGAATTAAACTTGTGTGGCAGTAAACCCTGATTTTTGAAGCATTAAGATGTAAAAGCGGTTGTTCGCTCTTAAGCTACAATTCCACACGATCAGTCATTTTCAACTACAGTCGCACTAATCTCCAGGAAAATGCATTTGTGCTCGTGAAAAGCATTTGTGAGTGAGACAGACAGAGGGTAATGGAGGACCTTTGGACACATGCTAGTTCTGTGCTGCAAAACTGTGACCTACTTTTTATAGACTTTAACACAGATAAACATGCGTGCACGCACACACAAACGCGCGCTCACACACTCTGACAAAGGGACAGGAAAGTAGAGGTTAGGCATGCACTAAGCCCCATTCTTAATACATGCATTCCAGTGGATAGAGCTCAGTGCCGCTGTGCTTTTAGCCTGCCTGTTGGTACAAGCATCTCCTACAAAGTCTCCTGCATACCTAACAATAAAAAGTAGAGCCTAATAGCATGAGTACACACACACAGACAATATATATATTTATATATACATACAGATACACACACACGCATACTCATGAAGACACTGCTTACCAACATTTTACACTTGATAAAAAAGAAAACACATCACTCTGGTTGTTTGGTTAAATATAAGCTAAATCACCTGCCTGATGTTGCATTATCATGTTATTTACTGACCTAAAGACGACACAGTAGACACAATCACCAGTGCAAATGTGATGCCTCATTCCTGTGCTATCCTGCACTCAAGTTACTGTTTGTAATAAATCCCCACACACACCAGAATGCATCGCAATCCATATATTATGAAAAAAGAGGAAACTGCACAAACTGCCAAAAAAAATGTGTTTAAAAAAACAAGCGTTCAAGAGGCCTTGAAAGGACAGAGAATCAGCTTGATGTTGGATTTTCAAAAAGATGTTATTGTCAACATACCGATTCCATGGCTGTGGGAGAATGTCAGTGGGCTAAAATCCAACTAGAAAAACACCTGCTGCTGCAGAGTCCACAGAATCCTGAAAAACAAGACGAAAACAAAACCAAGCATTAATTACTCGGACAGCACAAGCAGTTTCACATTCCTTGCGATAGATGGGTATTGGGGTGAATGCAGAGGGTCATGTTTCTCCTCCCAGGATCGGTTCTCCCTCAGTTCTCTTGCAAACTGAGAAAGACATATGGAAGAACTGCACCATATACCACACTTCAAAGTGAATTGAGTATAAACAGGTTATCAGTTTACTAATACTTATGGACTAATTTTTAACTCAGGATCTACCTGCTCCAGGACAATTTGAAAAGCATTTCAGGAAAGAATGATTTTTTGAAAGGTTATACCACTGTGCATTCAGACTAAACAGCCATGTAGAGGAAAGAAAAATCACAGCTGTGGTCTAGCAGTACTTTCAACTGGCAATCAGAAATGAAGCCATAAGCAAACAGGCAACTATGGGTAGACCACCTCTGCAATGTTGTCATAGCAGCATTTCTATATATATATATATATATATATATATATATGTATGTGTGTGTGTGTGTGTGTGTGTGTGTGTGTGTGTGTGTGTGTGTGTGTGTGTGTGTGTGTGTGTGTGTGTGTGTGTAACATATATGTGTGACATTTCCATTAAACAATAGCAGCCATTAGAAGGCAACTGGTAATATCGGTAATGTGAGCAGTGATGAAGCATACTATCCAATTTTACTTTGCTCCAAGTGGTATATGCCGTGTTGTTGATATCGCAGCGTACAGTTTACAACAGCATCAACAAACTGCAAGCAAAAAAAACTTCACAACTACATGATGACAGCGCATGAAACATGCTATGCAGGGTCTGTTGCATTGCACGAAAACCAGTTCCTCTTCCCACATTCCCCATGAGCTTTTGGCATAAAAACAACGCTAGCCTGACGAGTGAGAAAACCAAGCTGTGTTCCAAATTCAACACGGCAAATCATATCATTAAAGAGGAGATGCCTTTTGCACAATTTAAATCAGAAATTCCTCTCCAGAAGAAAGACCACTGATAAAGCGTGATTATGCATTTTTAATTGTTCCCAGGGGTATGCGTCTCTTATTTACCATCAATCTATAATCAGAGCTGTGTTAATTCCATCATGAATATACTCATATCCAAGAGCAGGGAATTTTATATGCTTCTACAATAATGCACATTTATTCTTTTACATTGAATGAAACAGAAGAGGAGCCCCACATATGGTTCCATTTGAGAAACATGGTGGCAGTACAATTCAACAGGATTTTTTCCCCGACAAGGCATGGAGGCACATGACAAATGGCGCTAATGGTGTATTCTATGCATACAAAATAGATTTCTCAGTTGGTCTCATACCAAAAATTGCATACACTGTATATACTGTGTTTTAAATATTGTTTGGAATAACCTGTTCAGACTTGCAGGGGAGAACGCAGTTAAATTGGCATTGTTCTCTTGCAATGTTTGTTGCACTTGTCACTACAATAGTCAGCAAGTCTCCCTACTTGTAAGTTTGATGAGGTCTTTTTATTGTGTGGTAAGGAGGGGGATAATCAAATATCTGGAATCTTTTGCCACTTGAGACAATAATTCACAACATTTATGTAATTAAGCATATGAGCCAGAAAATAAAGATCACACAGTAATGAAACAGCATGATGACATTTCTGGGACATGACAACAAGGCCAGAATTGCAAGTAACAGATGTAGTAAGAGGTTACTGGGTATGAGTTTCCTATACATTTAGAGTAAATTGTTGATTTATGACAGACCAAGAATTTAAACCTATGCCGTCTGTTCAAAATAGTTTTCATATTTCCAAGTTAATATGAGGCTGTTACTACATACATGTGAACTTTAATTTTTTTAAATTTAATGTACCATTTTGAACATGATTTATGCTGGATCAACCTCCTAACAACAGAATATTATTATTTGTGATAATACGACATTTCCATTTTTATACATTTGTGTAATCATATCTAATGTAATGCAAAAGCATAACAGCAGAAATCCTGAAGTCAGTGAATAATGATGACCCTTCCCCCAGTCTACTCCCAACCATACAATGAGGACAGGGGTTTAGCAGGATTTAGACAGCATGACAGGGGAGGGTATTTAAAAGAGGTGCAGCGTTGGGGTGGCATTCTAGTGATTATGGGACACACCCACTCCACTACAATCTGAACCCACATTTGTTTCATCAATCCGCTTTAAAGGCACCATAACGGGACGGAAGAGCAGTGAGTAGCATCTAGTTGTCAGTTCTAGCGCAACCAGTGTGGGAACGCGAGACAGGATTAAGGCCAGACCTCCCTAGGACAGCCTCAGTGGTAAGGAGGATGATGGCTAGATTCACATTTGTCTTTGTACTGGAGTGGAACCTGTGGGGCTTTCCCAGCGGGAAGCACGGGATTGAGGGATTGTAGTAATCCAGCCAGGAAGCACAACACTACCCTGACAGCAGAGTTTTGGATACAGCACAATCAATCGCCCTTGATGACTGCTTAAAAAAACTGACATGCATGGCTGCACCAATAAGCATAACCCTAAAGGCAAGGAAGATAAAAGTTACCCCCAAATTTTGGTCTAATAACAAGGAAGCATAAGCAGTAATGCATACCTTCCTTATAAAACTTTAAGTGCCATATTATAGTATACCATTTCCTCACATAAAAACAACTTAGTGGGCAAGATATTAAAGCAGAAAGACAAAAATCACCTTCAGGTATTACTGTACAATGAAAATTTTGACATTCAGCAATGGTCAGGAAATGCAGCAGAGCCACTTTGATTAAGGAAACGCCCATTGCCTATTTCAGCAAAAATCTCAAGGATGTACCAAGCCTCTTAAGTCCTTGTTTCAAATTTTTAATTAAACTTTGATCATTTCTTATTTCTCGACAATCAAAGACTGTGCATATCCTGAGTTTTACTCAAACGGAAGATGCAGATTCAACAAAACCTTCCAGGACACAGACAACTTTTTTTTTTTAGAAAACATTCCTCCTCATGCAAGCAGTTGTACAACATATAAAATACATTCCTCTGCTTACAAGGAGAGATATTATACAGAGAACACAGCAGATAACCAAGGTATAGAAATGCACGTAAGAAGCCAGCTGCACTAGCTATTTGCCAGGCCAAACTTCGTCTAGCTAAAGTAGCACATTTCTTTAGCTGCCAAAGTCAGAACTGGAGGATGGGATCTATGTTTGACCCATCTCTGTGTCTTTAAAAACACACAATCCTACATTTATACCCACCTCCACAGTGGGTAATGTACACAGAGGTGAAAAAGGAGCCAGAGGCTGAACTTCTCCCTCATTTTTTCCCCCATTCATGTTACTTTTCACGTGTACAACTCAGTGCGACATTATGAATGCCTTTCAGGAGTGACACTATGAAAGCATGTGCCCTCATCCCCTCCTTTAAAACTACATTACATCTCTGACCTTTCTTTCCACTCTGCCTTTGAGTGTGGCCAACAGATAAACAAACACAACTGCGCCATCTGACAAAGTCGGAGAACGTATCGTACGAACAAGTTATTTTTCAGCGTAACCAAACCCTTATGTTCTCCCAAGAATGTGGTCCTTGTATTTATTCACAGGGTAAAGATTCCATTGTTTAGTTTACATAAAATGCTTTTGCATGCACATTAATATAGAAAATGACAGTGCCACTCTTTGCCTCTGGACATACATTTTTCATCTGCTTCAGCCTTGATAGTGGGGTGTGTCAAACAGAACTGTGTTTAGTTAAAAATCCAACTAAACCCAATATATTAACAGGGCTGTAGTGTTTGTAGACTGGGTGGCATTGACAGGCTCCTTAGTAATTGTTTCTAGCTAATTAATGTTGACTAGCATGAGAACACATATGTACAGCACACACACATTATCTGCCGATTAGCTAAAATAGGGAAAAAACATCAATAATATCCTATCCAATAAAATCAGTCACTAGATGGGCAAAAATCACACGTACAATTGCATGCACTGAGACATACGTCTGGCATAATCTATTCATTCTATGTATTATTTGTGGCAAGCCTAATGCAGTGATGCTGATCTAAAGGTCAGAGGTAAAAGGTCAAACTTTGCTTAAAGATGGGCTCTATTTAATCTAGACTTATGCCAAATGCACTGCCTACTAAGTATGTGAAGCTGAGACCAAACATTCAGCATTATTATGTATAATTACAACAAGTTTCGAGTTCTGCATCACCATGACAACATGTCTGCATATTAAATTCTTCTGTGCTTTCACTGTCCCTGTTATCTAACAGCTGAAATATCAGCAGTGTGTTCCAGAGTGTTTAGCTAAGTTCATCACAGTATTGCAGGTATTGCCATACCACAGAGAAAAGGGACAGTTTGTGAGCCACAGAGTGGTGAGCTACAACATATGTGTAGTCAAGGCAGCTGTCCTACAAGCACCTCTAAACACTGCTGTAAGTGAGAGAGCTGATGAGACCAACCCTGGTTTTAACAGTGACCTTCAACAAGAATCAGAGGCTGTCTTTGATGCTGACAGACTATGACTGCAGATAAAGATAAATCTCTTCACTGGAGCTCAGAAAATGGCATTGCACCAGAGTGACTAAAACATTTGGTTGCAGGAAAGCGGGGTCTATTGCAGGTCGGCTTTCCTTACCTAAACATGGCAGCAGCTGTATCAACACAGCAAATGTCCTACTATTTTAACTTACAATGACTAGACCCCCTGTTTACTACAATGTCTAACAGGCAAGGTTATGCCAACAGGCTTATGAGCTATTGTGAAACCTTGGAAATTATTGGGAAAGTACGATATCAAGGGAAGGTGTAATTGGTGTAAAAGGTAGTCCAAAGTCTGTGGTTAGTGAACATGACGTCCAGGTGAGGGAGGAAAAACGGAAGAACTGAAAGACTGCTGATTCAATGTGAGAAGCCAGAGGTGACATGTACATGTTTGTGTATAAGCCCAAATGACTGAACTTTCCTAGGTCCAGTAGGATTAAGGAGGACACAGATGGTCTAACACTGGCTTAAGGACACAAACATCTTTGGTCCTGCTGTTATATCATTCGGCATCTAATTACAAAAGAGCTTCCCTTTCCACAACCTGGAATCACTGGTTTTATTTGGGAAGTTCAGACCATATAATGCAAATGCACCAGTGTCCACCAGGGCTACAAAATGCTTCTCTAGTCAGTCCTCTGTCTGGCTTCTCTATCAGAAAACAGATCAGAGCCAGCTGAAAGGCAACCTAGACCAACAGCACACAAAGCACAAACCCTTATCTGATTTCATAAACCCTGTCACTGGCCTCGTACACATCATGCAAGGACAGTCATTCTAGGGATTTCACAGGAACTGTTACTTTGCTACAGTCTGTGCCAAAATAGCGAACACGCAACAGTACTTGTTTTTCCACGTTCCTATAGATGCCAGCGATACTGAACAAAAAGAACACCACATAAAATAGGGTTGGCAAGGGCTGGTGCAGCAACAGGTCTCTCTTGAAGTGGGATGGGAAAGAAAAAGGTGGGGACGTCATGTATGTAAATATTTCGCACTTGAGATGGAATTTCAAGGACATGTTGAAGACAATAAACCAAAAAGCTAATAGACAAGCAGTGTCACAAAGTATGTGAAGTTTGGAAGGATTACAGAGAGAGTAGATCATTTCTAAGAAAATTCACAGGGCACCTAAATTTTCTGGGGTTAAGCTGGATGCAATAAGGACTACATTAGAAATCCATCCATCTATTATCTTTACCTAATTTATCCTCCTGTGGAGGGTCACAGGGAGGGAAGGTGTGCTGGAGCCTATCATAGCTGACAGGCCCACATAGACAGACAAACCATGCATGTTCACACTCACACGTATGGCCAATTTAAAAGGCAGGAGGAAGCTGGAGTACCAAAATCCTATGCAAGCACAAAGAGGACATGTAAACCGAGTACATTTTAGCTGTGAGGCGACAGTGCTATCCTGCCTGGTGCTAGCCAGCATTAGAAATGTTGCACAAAACTAACATGTAGTGACTTTGGGCTTAAAAGCAAATAAAGCAAGCAGCCAGATGATGGACTTATGTAGTATTAGAGTAGCTTCAAGTTGTGTCATTTGCTGCCCAATTAATGCCAGCATGATAAAAACACGTAGGGCCACATGAATTAAAATGCATTTAAGGCTGTGTTCAGACTGACATGAGTTTCGTATTGAAAAATTGCAGTCGCCTTCTCAGTTTAAAGATGCTTCTCTGTTGATTCTGTGGAGACGCCAATAGAGAAGGCCTCCACCAGAAAAACGCAGACATCTGACATGATGAGTGAACATGGGTCAACTTTAACTGGAATGCTCAGGGAGGTCATCTTTCAAGGTGCAGCGCTGAGTAATAATTTTGCAAACTACATGTGCATTACTTTTAATCCAATTGCGTAGTAGCAATGTAATCGGATTTCTACTCTTTTACTTGTAATTGCTGCAACCTAAGATAAAATAACTGCTGCTGTTACAGTTCCAGAGCAATAATAGCCTTTCTCAAAACATGACAAACATTGGTGTAAAGTCTGATCAGAATTTAAAGATCAATTACTCAAGCTAGAATTTGTTGGGTGTTATTTTATTGCTTCACCTATACCTGAAACAACACCCTCCCATGAATGTGAACCAATGAAACTGTTTGATTTAATGATCAAAACTGATTTTATTTGTTAAAATCTTTCACAATGACACTGACTCCTGACACTTGATTATTAACTGTGACTGAAAACTAAACACAAACTAAATATATGAGATTTAAAATGTATCAAGCATGTTTAAATAAACTTAGACTAAAAAATTTCAAAATACCATCATACTGCAGAAATATGTATGAAATTAGCCTGGGGGATTGTGCGGTGCTACTAGTATCTGGGGGGGATGGTTGCTGTCATGAGAGAGCTCCGTGACGGTCAGTGCAGAGATGTCAGTGATGAACCCAACCCTATATTAAGTCTAAACACTAAACCAAATAAACAATAGGAAGCAACAGCAGCTCAATACAACAGCCTGGGTTCAGCCTGCAGTATGTCAAAGCATCAGGTATCAGACCTTATTGTAATATCTTCACTAATTAGATTCAGTCATCTGCTCTTCTATGCGCAAACACTGAAGGGGAAACCTGACACTGGAGGGTGTGGGGAGACAGCTGGGGGGGAGTGGGGTTGGGCCAGGGGGAGGAGAGAGAAAAAGAGATGCACACCACACCTCTCCTCTTCAAAAACATCTACATTATTGATAAAGCCTGGTTTCTGCAGGGAGGGACCACAGCGTACCAATCCTTCACATCTCCAGCACGAGCGACTAACACAGATAGCACATTGGCAGCTCAATCGAAATAAGTGTATCTAAAGACCGCATATACTAATGTGATATTAGCATCAGCGTATAAGATGGCAATGAAGGACAATAAAAAGCATATTCAGAGGAGATTTTAAGAAGGGGTAAAAGATGGAGTAGGGAGTTAGAATAAACTGCTTAAATAAAGATAAAAGGTAAGTCTTTTGGATGGCAGGGATGGATAGATAGCAACTGAACAACAAACCAGCTAAAAAATAGCCTGATATCAAAAGCAGAGAAGTGAGGGTAGGAGGAGAAGGAGGGAGGGGATAAGGGCTGCAATGAGAAGGCAGCAGCAGCACTTGTGACACAGTTAGCGACAGCGCTTGTTTGTTCGGCACAGCCATGCCGCGGCAAGCTCAGCTCACACACACTCACTCAGCTCCCTTTGCTACAGATCTTCTGCTGTTGTCAAGGTAACAAGCTCTCTGGACAGGGAAAAAATCCTCACATTCAAAAGATGTCTTTTCAAATGCTTGCCTCAACCTGAAACTTGCATGTGTTCTCAGTATACAGCGTGTGCATTTGAAGGTTCGTCTTCAAAAACGAATGCTTTTTCATTTTCCGTGGAATTTAAACATTTCCAGTACATGACGCCGAGTGTTTTCTCAGATGGAGCTAGGATGAAAATGAAGGACGGCACAGTAGTTTGGAACATTCATTTAGTTCAGAGTTTACTGAAACTAATCAATTTAAATCAGCCCAAAAACACCAAGGCCAAAATGCCTCTTGTCTTCCAAATATAATCTTATCTGACAGGCTGAAACATCCATGGTTTTGCAATGTAGTTAATCATCACTGGTATTTAAATAAAAACGGGTATCAAATTAAAAGAATTCGCATCATGCTTGTACATTATGACCAAATGCAACTTGGGCTTGTTACAATTTAACAAGACTTGTTTGTTCTGGAAATCAAATTAAAAGACTAAAGTCTTTTTCCACAATTAGAATGAATACATAACATTGTTAGGGTGCCTCACCATACTATGCATGGTGTGGAGTACAGTGCAACACTAAATGTATGCAGCTTTAGAAGGTGGTACACGCAATATCGTGATATTTATCTCATGATGGATCTTACCACCTTACCCACAAAGTCAGCAAAGCAGCCTATGCAATTATCAAATCCAATTCTTCAAAGAGATGCAAAAACAACTGCATAGGTAGAGTAACAGCATCCAAAATGTATTTTATGATGCTGAATCACTACTGCTTTACCATTTCAAACCCACTGATTAAAACGACATAAGGCAAGCCGAATTCTTAAATATTTTTTCCTCTCCTTTCATTGATAGCGATGTACTGCTTCT
Organism: Acanthochromis polyacanthus; assembly: GCF_021347895.1. Lineage (NCBI taxonomy): Eukaryota > Metazoa > Chordata > Actinopteri > Pomacentridae > Acanthochromis > Acanthochromis polyacanthus. Next base: position 8,462,857 of record NC_067114.1, on the reverse strand, counting down.
TTTCTGTGCTTTCAGATACTTTCATATATGCTTATACACATTATGCCTAAACTGGTAGAAACTGCAGCAGGGCTACTATAGCAGCAATAGCCAGAGCTGCTCCATAGACAAAACCCAAGAATGCAGAGGGGCTGAGCAAGGCTCTGGACATATTATGCAATTAATGGCCACGACTGGACAAACTGTGATGGTGAAACTAATCAGGTCTGTATTTAACTAGCCACACTTCAACTGATCTATAATCAGCGGCACCCTTTACGTCCATTACCACACTTTGCTTTTATGTATCACTTCATTGTTCTATATTATCCATACTGTAAAATGACAAAAACAATGACACTGTCCACCACAAATCACCAAAGTGATACCAAAGAGCTCTCTCTGCCAGGCAGTCAAAAACCCAGCGGTATTCATCAATTACGATGAGCAAACCCTCGCTTTGTTAGATGAAATGTGTATACATTTTTCAAAACATATATCAGTTTGGAAATAACTTTGGGATTTGTCACAGATATGTTTAACTGTAAACTGAAGCACACAAATACCTTAAATCACAGTAACTGAAATAATGAAACACATGCTTTCAAATAGTTCTTATTAACAAACGGTGCCAATGTCAATAATGTCCATTTCATACACTGAACCGGCATTACTGTTTACCTGAAATACATAAGCAAATTCCAAAACACATGCCTTTAAGAAGCATGTCAACAGTCTTTCCTATTGTTTTCTATATAAGCCTGCACATCAGTGTCAACAAGCCGTGGGATGGCGTGGATGGACTAGCTGCCCTATTTTACAGTGCCGATACTAGTTTATGCTCCAGAAAAGCAGCAGTGCTTCTCAGACTCGCTCTCTTTATCGTCAGATCCCAGCTACGCTATGCTGATTTCCTCTCTTGTCAGGTGATATGGAAAATAATCTACCAGGATATAAGAGCATTCCTCTCACACAGAGCGATCAAAACAACGGATCCTAATACCCATGAGTTGTCAGAGCAGCCCTTTCCTTAGCTCTAGTCCATGACTAAAATATTTTCAAGAAAGTCACACCACTTGGAAACAGGGCCTTGTTCAATGAAAATCAGCAAAGATACAATTTGTTATTATCATTTACCGTTTGTGTATAATGTTCAAAAGGCATATGATCGATTGTACAGTTGCTGTATACAATGCTCACTTAGATAGTTCACAGAAACCAATATTTTTTTATTTATTTTTTTGCTTGTGTTCTTTAAACCCTACACCTGCAAACAGCACACATTGTCATCAATGCCATAATCTACTCTGACATCTCTAATGGTAGAGTCAACTACATACATTCCGATCCCTAATCGTGATATTGCATATTGAATGAAGGACAAGGACACAACACTTCAGCCTCCAGTTCTGAACTGACAAATGAAAGCAAGATAGCCACAGTAATTGATAAGTACCGAAGATGATATTTGAAAAGCAAAAAGTTGCATTTAATCATCCTGTAGTTGAATAGCCAGTGTTTTAAACGACGACAGTAAGTGAAGGCCAGCCTTCCTACTCAGCAACACTGTGATTTATTTATTTATTTTTTATTAAGAAAGCTTGCTCTGCCATTCAGCCTCGCACACAACCTGAGCGTTTCCACAGTTCTGCCATTTGTCATTTTCTGTTGCCATGGTTGCAGTGAAAGACAGAGCTTTATGAATATTGGAAATGGAGGAGTAGCAGCACATGGTACATAAACACCCGCACATGCTCTAACATCACAGAGCAAGTCGACTGTGTTCGTTTTGAATGCCTGCAGCCATCCGTTCACCCACACAATTCTCAGCCAGTTAAAAAGTAGCCATTTAATAAATATCTTCAGCTGACACAGATTGTCTCCACACATACTCAAAATCATGTATCCACCAACAAAGCCAGCTTTTCAGCTTCACACAGGGGTTTAAAACTTCTTATCAATGCATATTCTGTGTTCTTCAAATTACAGCATGTCACACACAAATAAAGAAATAATCACTGTTTGGATCCACAGTGTAGGTGTGATGAAGGGTAATGCTGATGTTTATACTATTTTGATGATGACATGAAGGTACACTGACTTGCTGGCTCCTTGGTACAAGAAACTGACTGGCACAATGAGTGCAATTGCATGTGTAAGTGTACACGTATCAAACGTGATGCCACAGTCACCTTGACAAGAAGCCATTTTAGACTTTCCACATATTCTTTTGGGCTCAACTGTCATTGTCCCTCTTCTCCTTTTTGGCATGTTTAGACACACACAAACACTGACTTCCTCTTAGAGATTTCTCATTGCAGCCTCATTGGAAATCTGTCCAAGCACCAGAAAAGGGTGTGCATGCATTATAGCAAGGTGAAACTACTGAAGAGCACACAGAGGAAGAAACAGCAACGGCAGTCTGTGGCTATGCATATATATGTTGAGAGAATATAACCCACTAAAGAATTGTCAATGAAAATAAACATGTTATATGACAACGCCATCTGAGAATACAGACTACACTTGAGCTATGATTACAAAGTGATTGCCAATAAAGAATACATACCATGAATATACACACACCCCCGAGTGTTGTGCATGTTAATTTTTTTTCTTTCCCTTCTTGAAGAGGCAGAAACAAATCACACATTGGCCTGTTGCGGAGGGCTTTGATCTCACATATAAAGACCAAGTGACAACTCGCTGCACTCTCTTCAGTGGAGATATGGCTACAGAACTGCATCATAAGGTAGAAAAATACAGGATTCTGGTTGGTTTAAATTGAATGCACACAAGTGCAAATTTTATTTGTAGTCTAAAGCTTCACATTTATAATTGACATAATAAAACGAGAACAGTAACAGTAGTATTTTTGCTTTCTCCTTAGAAATACTATCTCAATCGCTTTCACACAGTCGTGAATACACATTCTGCATCATTTGAAAAGAAAACATGTATCATGTAGTCTCTTCAAATTAGCCAACAACTGAAGTTTAGACATCAACATCTACTAGCAGCGACAAGCTGCTTGCATATTTGCATTTGGGAGTATAGAAAAATATAGCGAGATCCTTAACATGCACTACTTCACATTAAATGCTGCTGACATAAAGCAGAAAGACTCCAATGTCCTTAGTGTGCGCACATAATATATTAAGATTTCTGTCACAGGAGGAAACAAAGCTAACTGTTAGGTCCAACGCCCTTAGCTTCCTGCACGCAGTGCTTCCTGAGGAACCAGGGCTACTGCATAGAGGTGGAGATGGGGGAGGAGACTGTCAGAGAGTGAGGGGAGATGAGCATGTGAGGATGCAGTATGCAAGAGTATTTCTGTGCTCTGAAATGCAAAGATGAGAAGGAAATGGTGGTAGAGAGAAAGTGGAAGCAGAAAAGACGAGAGAACAGAGGGTTAGGCTGTGGAAAGAGGGAGGACAATAAGAGAGTTGAGCCAAGTGTGTTAGAGAGCAGCATAACAGAGCACCGCAGGGCTGAGTTCAGCAGACAATATCATCTATCCAAGAATCACAGAGGGTGATGTGATGAAATTTAACAGATATGTTGCACATGGGTACAATTAGCATGTGTGTTTGTGAAAAACAACTACAAAGAGAGCATGTGTATTACCATAAGCACATCTGCAAACATCAACATAGACATAAAGAAAAATTATGTGTGGCTGGCATGGAAAAGGAAAACAGCAAAAGGACAATCAACATTTTAAGTTGATGGACCAAAAACCCAAGCGCTCAACCAAGCCCTCCAAATTTAGCCCCTTTTCACTTAATTATTAAAAAGGAAAAACATTCATAATAGAACAGCTGTAGCTTAAAATAGATTTAAATTTTGTATCTTTATGTCCACGACCGGAGAGCTTGCGACAGAAAAAGAAGCCATCCATTTGATTATACTGTTTGATGACATCAACGTTTACTACATGTCTTCCAGGTGTGATTTCTGCAAGCTATAAACCGAGGAGGTAATACATTTTGATAGTTGACTATTCTAAAGAAGAAGGCTAGGCTAGAGTGACAGAGATGCCTAGCCAGGAGCAAGGGGACAAGCTGACGACCCACCACACCTCCATCATGTGTCAACAAAAGCAGCAAGACCCTGTGGCCTCCATTTTTTCAATCCATTCTGATGTGTCACATGCAAATGAACAACACACCTGTAAAATGATTGGCTGTCAGTGTGTCTCGCAGCACGCTTGTGGTTTGTTAATGCAAGAGCCTGATTACATTGGATTTTTGGAGCCAAAACTATGCATATTAGGGATATATTGTAATGGGAAAATGGGATAATTTTTAATTTACTTTCAAGGTATTTTGCCTACAAGTTAACAGCTTACCATGAAGACAAAGCTAGACTGCATACTACTGTCACCTCAGCTGCTTTGTGTGCTGTAGACACTGGTGAGAGTATTTTACGAATTCACTCTACTGAACAAAGCATATGACGACACAATTTTTAGATTATCAGTCATGTTTTTCTGCACTATGTGGTGGTTTAAAAATAATCTGTGCCGAGGTTCCAATTTGCAACTCTACAAGTTAATTCTCTACTATACTGAATGGATGATAGACATTCTAGCTCAAAGCCAGGAAAAATGTATTCAATATAAAAATATATATATATTCATCCTAAAGCCTTAGGGAAAGAACCAGCAACAACATTATATATACACAATCTGTAGTACATATGCTAAAATGTTAAAAACATCAGTATGATCCTTAAACTGCTAACCTTTTCCAAGAAAACTGTACATTCAAAACAGGCTATGCAGTGATTGTGGGTGAGAACTGGCTTTGCATAAGTAATGAAGAGGAATAAAAGGATGTCCTACATCCACACCAGAGATTACACTGCTGGCTGCTGTTTCTATAAAAAGATTCATTGCAGGGAGTATGAGTGACACAGGCACACACGCAACCACAAGCACACACAAACACACAGATGGGCACAAAAACAAGGCAGGGTATTTATAGGAAAGAAGGTTCTAGTATCAAAAGAACTCTAAAGATCAGTGTCTGTTTAACTGCAGTCACCCAATCAGAGAGCTGTGATGATTCCAAGCCTCAGACGACAGTGAAAGCTGGAAAGATAAGCCATTGCTCAAGGCCAAACTAAGGTGTCTTCTATCTTTCCTGTTCTCCTACTTTCCACTTCTCGTTTAGACTACTTCCTTTCTCGGCAAAACAAACAAATCAATGAAGTGTCTTGACAACGTGTGATACAGCAATACAATGCTTATGCACAGGCCTTGTAATAAGGGCCAAACACATACTAGACTGTTGCTTTAAGAGCTGCTCTGTGCTGCCACATATTCAGGAGGGAAAGTCCCTGTGCAGGCTGACTGAAGATGATGTGATTTTCCACTCCCCACTGACTGCTCTGGTTAAACACACCAGCTACAAGATACTGACTGTCCTCATCCAAAAAAGCATGTTTTATTTTCATATTATTCATGATTTAATAAGAATATTCTTAACAATACCACTAATCATGTGCTGTTAACACATTATCAGTGGTATTAAACAATGAAAATATTGCACGCAAATGATAGTTTCTGTGGCTTTATAGCCACAGATATAGAACACACCTTTTTTTTTAGCTAAAAAGTTAGTCAAACATCCTTGAAGGATTATGTAACATTCAGCTATGTTGTCTGTTGATCTGTTGGACAAATTAAATGATTTAATTGTTAATCTCGCACTTATTCACAATATAAAAGCAAAATAACCAAAAAACTTTGTCTATAGTGCAGTACTTTGACAAGCTAGTGTAGCAAACTTTGGATAACTATCGTCATACATTTATATCTGAACATCCTTGCTATAATGGATTTCCACATCCAGATGACACAGCATTGGCTTCCCCAATCATATCTATACATCAGATCTTTGCACGTGGTTTTCAACCCACACTTCTTGATTGGACTAAAGCACATCAACCTTGCATGATTTAGGTCTGATCTGTTCTCGTATGCAACTGAACCATTACCAAACAACATGGCTTCATGTTTTGGAATTAACGCCACTCGAGATTCTTCAACCATGCGAGCTCCACCTTCTCTCATGCTTTTCAGTTTGTAATTCCACGTGACACTCCCATATTACAGATGCAAACATGCCATCACACAGCTATAGTGTCAATACTGAGGGACGAGAATTTCTTGTCACGAGGAGGTATGTTATGAACAATACAATAAGGAACCGCCTCCTTATGACTTCAGGGAACTGCCGATGTTAAATTTTTACACTTATGTTAGACCTGAACAATTAATATATTTCAAATCGAACTGCTATTTGAAATGATGCAATGAGCAAATTGGAAAGGCTGCTTTTTAGGATATACAAGGTGTGGGTATGAAATAATGACACTTGTGCCCTAATTCATTTTTATTAAATGTGAGCAGACTGAAACTTTCAGGAGATGTTTATGCTTGTCCACTGACCAATGCATAGTATATGATTCAGGCATGTAGCCTAGCCACGCTAGACCCATGCTCTGAAGATGCAAGGGTCTAGGCACACTCGACAGGGAGGGAGGTGCGCTAAAAGGTTGTCTATCAAATCACTCTGCAGCAATTGGGTAGGTATACAACCAATCAGCGCAACGAATAGGCTGACGTAGTTCCTAGAGCGCCAGATTGTGGCTAAGTCCCATTAGCTTCCCAACCAGCGGAGCCAACTGGTATATTAAGGATTTGCCATATCCCGTTGGCATAAGTCCAAATACGTCTTTCTTCTCAATGAAACACTTCAGTGCCGTCCTTTGTTTATCTTTCAAGTTGAATTTTAGCTTCAAATCTTTAAGGGCTGTGGCCAAAGCCGAGTCGAAAGATAACTGTTTATTGTGCGCCGGTTGTTTCTGTCAATCGTCGCGCCTCTGTCGTCACTTAGTTACGCCCGCCTTCTGACTCTACACTTCATGGTGATTCGTCCGGCCAGTTTTAGGAGTGTCCAACCTCGAGCCTTATGGAGGGTAACTAGACTCACCCTGGTAGAGAATTAAATTCGTTGCCGTGGGTTGTCTAGCGCGGCTAGGCTATCAGGGATGCATACTGTGGAACAAATGACAAAAGCCCAGCCTCATTATTTAATAGCCACAACATGTACATTTTGCAGCAAGTCTGACCCAGGGTTTAAACTGTAGTGTCAAAGGCTGAACAAGTTAATGACCTCCTCCTTGTGGCCATGGTGTTTTAAATGTGTTAGATAGTAAGTACGGAACTGAAGCTTGACTTAAAGAAGCTACGTGAAAAATAAAATTGCAAAATCACAATCTTGTTTGCAAACACTCAGAAATTTGCCCCAAATAATTCAGCCCTAGTTTATATGTTAAATAGAAAATAAAGTTTTCTGATAAGAATGTTCTTTGAGAAAGGCCAGAAGTAGTGGTTCTGTTAATACCCTGCAATGTGGTTTATTTTACAATGTAGCGATCATAAAATTATGTTTGTCTGCATCAACAGCTTTGCTCTGCATCAGTGGGGATTTCTTTCTCCCTCATACTCTCAAACTCTTGGATGTGAGTGTCAAGTACGGTCTACAAACCCTCCGGACACACACACAAACACTATTAAAACCCAAGCACCAGCGGCAGGTGTGTGGACAACGTAGATTAGTGGTTTAATAAGACTGCACAGTGCAAAAGATGACAGACTAGTTTTATTTATACACATTTCTGACCAGAAGATGAGTTACCAAGCACCATGAAATTTAAGAAGCGATTTAATCATTTTTAGATTATTTTGCTATGTCAGTAAGCGAAACAAAGATTTAGAAAACAATATAAAAAGGTTCTGACCTCCTTCAGGCTGAAAATACTACTAAATGGCAGATTTTGCCATCCAATAAATGTGGCAGTAGAATCATTACTGATCCTAAATGGGCCAACTGCTGTTTGGCATGTGCCTTATCACTGTCGTCCCATGCACCTGACCTATCTAACGCTTCATAGTTTCACTAGCAGTCTTCTAGTGTGAGCACATGAACATCGTGTCTCTCAACAAAGTAAAACTTTGTAAAGTTTATAAAGTGTGAAAGTGCAACTACAAACTTGTAGTTGGTGTATAGCCTAAAATTTGCAGGATACTTTGCAAGTATTTAAAGAAATTTCTACAAGTTCCAGTGAAAAGATGGGCAAAACAATAGACCTATAATTTCAGTTGAAGTGAAAGACTCATTGGACAGCTTCATATCATCTACCTAGAGAGAGATTGAGAATATCTGACTAGTCAACAATGTATTTTGCTAGATGATGTTATACTATGCTGTGGCAAAGGCTCTCTGTTTTTTGCTGCAAGCACCATACTCATTGAAAAGAATGTGAGGAGTGTGCTTTTTGATGCACTGATACTGCCAGTCTGAACATGGCTTTAACATATTATCCCAAATGTCTCTCAGTTATGGTCACATGCACACCTCTGAGGACATCTAATTTATCCTGGAAAGCTGGATGAACTCAGAAAAATGACACACTGGCCTCATTTGTCTGAACTACAGTTTGTGTCTGAAGCCCCTAATGAGTTATGGAACAGGCTTCTTCTACCAATAGCACAGCATGACCTCCATTATAGCGAGCCAGAAACACAAACTTTAAACTCCACTGCCCATATAGGATTTGTAAATAAGCTTTGACAAAATAAGTCACACAAGTAAACAACTTGTCTAAAACCAATTACCCACAAAATATGAAATACAAAAAAAACAGAATCAACAATGGGCAAAGTTGAGTACCTTTAAAACAGACAGTGGAATGAATCACAACCTCTTTATAGCTACCAGCCTGGCTGTAAAGACAGAAAATAGCTGAGTGGTGAAAATGCATGTACTGGTCAAAAAGGGTGCTTAGATCCTTTGTGTTAAGTATACTGCCCCACAGCATGCTGGGGGAAAACAAAGTATGGCTGCACGTACTGGTGAGCAGAGGCATGGGCCCCGACTGGCAGACCTCCTCTCTTTGGTATTTAGGTATGCCTTTACTTTTCATTCACATCCCACCCGCACAAGCGCAGAGACCCATCTCCCCACAGTCATCCCCTCCCCCTTTCCTGTTGTTGCATTTCAATGTAAATGGGTGGATGAATGGCTGCAGCTGGCCCATCAAAAGGCCAGCCTCGCTGAAGGGCCTTGGTGATTGAGATTCAGCCAGGCCACACCACCTCTACCCTCCCCCACCCACCACTTTGTCCCAACACCCCCCCCCCCCCCATCTCAACTAGTAGCTTATTCAGGACATGAAGAGGACGACGGGATACAACAAAGCTCAAAGACAACTGATTTCGCAGTTTGTCTCTGAGCACAGCTGTAGTCAGCAAAAAGCACTTTCTCCAAGTGGCAATAAATCCTAAACATCTGTATTGTAGGATGACAAAGGTTGGTTACGGACAAAGCACAAAATACTGTCCCATTTTAGCAGTGATTAAATAAAGAACGGAAAGGCAAAATTCCTTTCACATACATTGTTTACCATAAATTTAACATCCTTCATCTGTTAGTGATGTGATGTAGGAAGAAAGGGCTGCCACCACAATGATGAACAATCAGTCATGGGAATTTGACTGCTCAGGAAGCACAACATTATTTCAGTTCTGTAACAGCAACACTGCATAGAAAACAGTGCTGAACATCAATGCTGTATGTATCTGCAATGCTAGGACACTAACAGCATCGGATTTCCAGTAAGAAGACTTCAATATTGGTGGGATTTGTTGTGTATCACTACCTGTACATGTCAGTATGAGCCACTGTAGAAAATGATTTGCCACCCTCAGAAAAGCGCTGGCATCTCATCCCCTAACTGTTTCAGTGTGTGAAAAACAATGGTTAAAAACTAGATTTAGATTAGCATATTACACCAACAATGTTAAAAAAAGGAATGTATGACTATGAATTTCAAAGGGTGACTAACATTAAATGCTATTTTAAAAGTCAGTTCTATACACTGAAGGTTCTAAATGGGAAAGGTGTGATCACTATTAACAGAGATAGCATTAAAGGTCGAGCCAGCGATTCTAATCAAAACACTTTTTTGGCAAATTCAGTGATTATCCCTGTGTGGTGAGCTAGCTGTTTGCTCTGCAAGTAGCTATCCTTTTAGGTGTTCATAGGCCCAGCTCTGTAAGTGGGAAGCCAACAAAGTGGTCCGGACTCATCCACACAACACTACTCCAGTATGTCCACGTTCAAACTCATCCACATATGCCAGTGCACAATACAGGGAGCTAGGGAGGCAGAGAGGAGATGGGAGGAAAGTGGGAATGTCAGGGAGGCTAAATCTGACCCGTGCTACATAAATATTCACAATCTTTGTCAGAGAAGAGCAGAAATAATTTTTCACAGAATAAATAACAGCTATGCATGTACCATCTTCTGTTTAAAACATATGGGTGGGCCGTCTTAGCTTGAGACAGACATGGAAAATCCTTTTAAAAAGGAGCCTTAATATTGAGTAGGAGATACAGAGAGGGTGAGAGATTCCAAGGAAGAAAAGCTGTCTTGTCTTTTCCCTGTGTGTCAGCGACACGCTGAACAGACCAGGACAGTGGTGCCCAGAGGGACACATCACACAGACTGTCTCTGCCATCCGAGACCTGGCCAACTAACCTGAGGACATTTCCAACCCCACGCATGGATAATACATCATCCCATGCAGACTCTTGCTCAGCAGCACATCCAATCAAACACCAACTGTTGTCTCCACATTAGTACCTCCACTTATTTATGCCTGCCCAAACAGAGGGGTGCAACCATTTGCCAAACAGCACTACTTAATTAGGCTCTCTCACTGTGGATGCAAAAAAAGGTAAATGCTTTAATAGCAAAGATTTTCAGCTATGAAAAGTATTTTTTAAGATAATACCTTGAGTCACCTGTCGAATATCAATAGTAGCATGTTTATAAAATGCTAATTACTAATACTGATAATTCATGTTGGTATAAATGAATCAAATTAAGCAGTTTTAACTAAATTTACACTTGTTGAGTTACCAGTGTGAAGCATCTTCAATCCTATAGTGGATGTGGAAGTGTAAGCGTAACTGAACAGTATAAATAGTAACAAATAGTATCAGAATGGCAAAATAAATCCAAGCCCATATTTTTGCGTTTTCAAAAATCTCTGCAAACCTGAAATCTTAATTAAGCATATCAGTAAGTTTTCCCTAAAAATAAGGGTGTAAAATATTCCTTTTCCAAACTTCGATCAAAAAGATCAAAAGCCAAGTCTGTAAAAAGCACATTTCTGGAGAAGCAGCTTCATGCCAGAGTAGAGAACCTTTCCCTTTGATGTGCAAGAGACTCAGGGAAGAGAAAACATTATCAGGAGTGGTGCAGTGGAAGGCTAGCAAGTAAGCAGAACCTAACACAACTTAAAGACGCCATCAACCATCAGGACCTCCTAAACCCAGAAATGAGGCTCTACAGTCCCTGAGGGAAACAGCAGGATTGGGGCCCGCCATTTTGTTCCATTTTGCTTTGAGGATAGAGGAGGGGGCAAAAGACTAGGCTGAATTTCAAAGGGCTTCAGATGCCATTTGAGTATCCGCCGAGATTGTGCTGGTAGAACAGCAGCTATAAAAGATTTACACTCTACCAGGGAGGAAGAGAGAAACTTAGACACAGAGAAACAGAAAGGCAGAGACAGACAGAGAGAGGCAAGAAATAGTAGCCATGCTTGTTTACCTAAAAGGACCACACTCTCAGTACAAGAGGGGGAGGGGAGAGCCTGCATAGACAGAAGGCAGCAGAGTGGGTGCTGGAGTTGCAGCTAAAGGCTTCTTTTCCCTCTTACAATTAGCACAACAACCTTTTTATTCTTCCATTTGAACCTCAAGAAGACAGTTTAGCAGCAATATCTAAAGAAGAAATTGCAAAGTGTACTGCATACTGTGCCAGCCACCTACGCATTTCATGATTATATAACATCTTATAAGGAAGCATGGGAGCAGAAAAAAGACACAAATTTTTCCCCTTAACAACCACTGATAAACAAAAATACAAAGCATTATGTCAGTATAATACTGTCCAACTATATTGTATTTATGCACCAATCAGCCACAACGTAAAGCAGCTCGTCTAATAATGTGCAGGTCTCCCTCTTGTTGCCAATAAAAAAAACTAACATGTCGAGGCACGGATTCCACAAGACCTCTGAATGTGTCCTCCATGAACCCGACTTGTTTTTCCAGCACATGCCACAGATGCTTAATTGGAATTAGATCTTGGGAACCTGGAGGCCAGTTCTCACCTTGAAGCTTTTCACGTTCCTCAAACCATTAATAATTTTTGCAGTGAACATTATCATACTACAACAGGGCATTTCTGAACACACTTGCCATGAAATGGATGTATGTGGTGTGCACTTGTTAATGCCAGGACCCAAGACTTCTCAGCAAAACACTGACAAAACACACTAAACAGGTTGTCTAGTCATCACAAATTCTCCTTTGTCCAACATATATACTTAAAAAAAAAGGCTCTCCACTTGCTGCCGTATAATTCCATCCTACAGTTGCCATTGTAACAAGACAATCACACCGTTTACTTCTCCCATAATTTTTAATATTATGGTTGTATACAGAACATTGTTTTAGGCAATACTACCCTGTCTGGTCATTCATAAGATGAAACTTCTAAAAATACTCGTACATAGACCTGAAAATGTTTCCTCTGAGTCATATGCTGTCAACAATAATCAGAAATGCCAATTACATGTCTGTATGAGACCCCAAAACTGATCACATGAAATTACTTAACAGCCAAAAACTCCAAATTTATAAATTGTAGAAGAACAACTAATGACCTGAAACTGAAGCAGATGTTTGGCATATTGGATCAATTAAATGCAATCTTCTCCTTCAAGATGGACAAGTGCAGATAAAAGAGCACTTGATTCACACACAGACATCTACTAAAAAAAGAAAACAACAACAACAAAAAAAAAAAAACAAAGGAAGTGATGGTGCAAAGTCTCGCAAATTAAATTTGCAATTTTACACAACTGTCACCCTAACTACCAACTATCAGCTTTTGGTTGCCAAGGACTACAGACTGGTTGCCATATTGTAATCACGTTTAAATGGACTACACTTGGCCTGCCTTAAATTTCAGGGACAAACACTACAAAGAACACAATAATACTCAGCAAGGTACACATACAATGAAATTCACCCTAAAAATACTAGGGCTGGACCTGGATATCCCGAATATCCGAATATTCGTTCGCAACAACATTATCCCGATATTAATTTGGTATCCGAATATTCGCCCCCCTCCTCCCCTCGCTCCCCCCCCCTCGTCGGACGTCACCGGGCGGAAAGAATATGCAGCGTTACTGTCTTCCCTCTGCCTTCGGCCCACATCGGCTCATCTCGTCCTGTGATCACATAAACATATACACATATGTCTATAACATATACACATATGTCGATCACCCCCTCCTCCCCCCAGACAAAAATATTCGGAACTCGTCTCTTTCCTGCGCCTTCGGCCCATTTCGGCTCATCCCGCCGTGTTCTTCGGCTCATTTCGGCTCCTCCATTCGTGTTTGTAAACACCACCCGAATGGCCGGGTGGCTGCCGACTCTGAAGTCACGCTTCACTTCGTTGCATAAACACAAGACAAGATGCTGAAGACCGGTGTTTGGGAATTCTTCAGTTTACTAAAGACTAAACGAGGGCAAAATATGGACCCGGGAGACCAGACTAACGGATCCGACTATTCGGCCCCCCCCCCGGTCAGACGTTACGGGGCGGAACGAATATCCGGATATTCGTCTTTAATAGGGCCTGAATATTCGGAGCCAGAAACCACTATTTGGGCCAGCCCTAAAAAATACAGATCAATTTCACTAAAAACACTAAATTAAGGTGACACTGGCTGGCTTAAGTTTGTAAACACAATGCAACTTGCATCCCATAACAGTCTGACAAACACGGTCACTTCTGAAAATACAGTGAACAATCCTACTCAACAGTTAATTTACAGAGTCATTTTCTGAATCATGAGGTCTGTTTTGCAACTACTACTCTCGTTTATCATCCCGTGCTTTCCATGTCTTGGTGACATTTCTGCCCTCATTCAGGTCTTAATATCAATACTTGGGCATCCTACATTATTCAGTAATTCTCACAGGTTATCTTTGGACGTGGTCAAAATACTGGTCAGGTTGTCCTGTGCAACAGCTACGGTCATGCCACCCAAACACAGCAATCAAGACAGACCCGCTATCTTCCTTTCACTATGGCTGTGTTGACGCAATGATGCATATACTTGTGTTTGTCTTTACACTAGCCTTCGAGTCAGTTTACAAAATGTGTGGTAGTCTACCTAAGAATCAGATAAACAGAAATCTTTAAAAGTGTTCTCAAATCGAGAAGGGGAATCAGAGCACTGACTCATGTTTACAACCACACTTCATAACAGGCTGACATGCTAGCAACCCAGAGGTTGAATAACTGAGGTGCATACAGGTCAGAAAATTTCCCAAATCCGCAAAAAAAACCCTAGCCATTAGTGGAGCCTAGATTTTGGAGACACAAGAGTCACTGTTTGGTAGCAGAAAAGCAGAATCATAGAGAGTCAGTCTGCATTTCTTTCCCAAGCTCAGGACCTTTGTGACCCCAGCAGAACTCAATTTCCTGCTGTAGGCAGAGGGCATGCCTTAATTCTCTGGTACCACTTATAGGAACTGAGGCAAAATCTAGCCAACACTAATGGGAACCGGATGGAACATACAGTTCAGGAAAGTCAAGTAGCATGGCAATTATGAGTACTTTTGAAAACATATTTTGACTTAAAACCGAACTCATTATTACTACTAAACGGATTGATTGTCCTAGCAGCACAGCGACTGCACTTCATAGGCTAATGAGAAACTTCAGAGATTTTTACTCAGTGAATTATCTAACATGCACAAAATAAACACAGTGATATATTGCAATGTACTAGAGATCCCATTTGGTTACAAGTCTGCAAAAACACAAATATTACTTCTAAATCCCACACATCACAATCGTCATGTATAACAGAATAGGGAGTATGATACCAATTGCATTGAGGCTTTAACTACAGCACAGACAAACAGGACCTACGCAAGCTCAAAGGAGACAGAGATATGCATCACTGCCTCTGCAGTGTAGTCAACATGAACGCCCCAACAAGCTAGAACACTCTCAGTATCTTGGTGGAAAACACCACCAGCGGCACTGCAGTGTTTTCCTCAGCACTGGTACTGCACCAAAGTGGCAAGCTTCTCCTCCATATTCCATCTTTTCAACAGCTCATCTCTAATCCCACCATGTTGTGCTCCTCCTTTTCATATTATTAAACACAAAAAACACACACTCCACCAAACCAACACAGCCAGTTGAGACCATTATCCATCCATACACCCCGCTGTTAGACTAACTGTATACAGACACTTAGTGATGAATCCAGATAGCCTGTGGGTATTTCAGAGCATTCTTTAAGTAGCCCCACGAAGCACATACATTTTCTTCATCAGTTTTAATTCTGACAATCTTATTCATTGCTTTAATTCTACACAGAGTTGCAGCACATCCATTTTGCTTTAGTGCTAGAACAGACCAGTAAATGATCAAGACACAGTGCCACATGCTATGAATTTAAGACGCTGTACACACCTAACTGGAAAAGCAGGTAGACGAGTATTGCACTAAGTTAACGGCCAAATAAGCAATGCCATTATGCTATTTAAAAATAGGTCAACATGTAGATGTTACTGGTGCACTCCCTTGAGAAATATAATGTTAATTATTGTCAGGGATATGGAAGAACCCATGAGTGCGAATCCTGAATATGTAATATCAGCAAATTATGACACTAGAACTTACTGTAGAGGGACAGCATAAATAAAATCCCCCGTGTTTCCAAAACAAGCTCTCCAAAACAAATGCACGACGCTGGTCTGTCATTCTGTTAGCATGCACATACGTGGAACTGTTGTATCGACGTATGCAGCTACTGATCCCCATTTTTGCTCAATTTTGAAATATCAACACAATCACTGCAAATCCCATCACACACTGGCAAATATTCACCACACCTAACTTCGATTTGATGTATATACCCCAGATATTCACCTCAGTGTGCAATACAAAATGTAAATAAATTCTTAGACCAAATTAACATCATCTCCAAAAACCCAGCTAACGTCAGTCACATGGGAAGTGTGCTAAAAAGGCAATTATTGGCGTACTTATAATGAAGACAAGCAAATTACATTATCATATAACTATAAAGCAACAATTCAAAGCTTCAAAACCTAAGTAACTGAAGATTTTGCGACTTGACCTTTGTCGCAGCACACTATAACCCGAGTTAACCATGGGGACAGCAAGAGTCAGTTTGTTGTTGTTAACATGCTAGCCATGCAGGTCCAGTAAAGGGAGACTTACCTCTGTCTGAATTCCCACAAATTCAAATAATTCTGAATCTTTAACGTTTAGTCTATCCCGCGGTGCTTTCGGCCGATGCTGGATGTTCCCATTTGTTGCCGTCGGTTCAACACATACTGCTCTGGAGACATCCGCATAAAGCCGCGACGACCATCGCAGCTCAAAAGCAGCTCACGAGAGTCGAGGCTAGCGTTAGCTTGTTAAAACCGTGTAGACCAACAGACAGGCGTCCAAAGAAAAAAAACACTAAAATATCCACGAGAATTCGTTTTCAGCGTAGCTATTTCATCGTCGCCACAAACTACAAACCTTCAACAGTCCATCTGCATACCGATAGGCTTGCTTGGCTAAACGTAAACCATCAAAAGATCATATTTTTGTTTCGGTTTAATCCTCTCCGCCAACCCATTCGAGCGGTTTTCGAGCGGCCTTTGACTTCAGTGTATGGACGCTCGGGACGGAAACGCATCCGGGATGAAACGACAGTTCTGATTGGCTCTGGCGCTGTAGGCGGATAGCCTTTCAGCGCATGATGAAATGGACGCCATTTTGGATCGGCACAGCAGCTTATTGTAGCTTCACAACGAACTCGAGTAGAGCTCCAACGTGGCTGGCCACGATTTACAGTTTCAAACGCAAGAGACCACACTCCATTATATAGTTGGAGACCAAGAAAAGGAAATGGAGTACAGGGGTTGGGTGCACTCGTTTTCTACATTTCTGGAAACCTTTAACTTTGTTTATCCTGACTCGTCGTTGTGCAATCAGATTTGTGTGGGTTATTTCAAATGCGAACGTTACTATGTTTTGCGAAAAAAATATTGTGAATATTTGTGAGCCCTTTTAAATGTTGCGAATTGAGGTTTTCATAGAAATTATGCATCAAATCTCTGTAGTAGTTAATTTTATACTCGTAGCAGAGATGTATTATGGCCTGTATTAGTCCGAAAACGTCCATTTATTTTGGTGTCTGTCCAGAAGTGAGTTTAGTTTCAGACGGAAGGGTTGGAAATGTAATATAGGGTATAGGTCAGAGGAGACTGAGTCAGCAAGGAAGCGGAGCGTTCCGGTGAACAAACTTAACGCAACCATGGCCAAAATGTAACGCGAAGGCATGATACAAATACTCCCATTGGCTGAGAGAATATGCCCCCACTCTGATTGGACTACTTAATATGTCATTCAAACTAACCTGTACACGTCGCTTTTCACGACAGCAGTGCAGTGATTATTTACAAGCAGACACCATTAAGATAACAAGCCGAGGTGATATTTTTGGGCAACACTATTGCTCCAGACCTAGTGTGAGGATTTTACGAAAAACATTTTACAATTGACAATAAAGTTCTTTCCAATCATAAACAGTACAGGATAAAATGCATAAATATTGCAAAACCTAACTGGACAAAGCTCTGCTCAGGGAACTTAACCAATAGCGCTCTCTGCTGGAGGACGAACACATAATACAAAATACTATAAGTATTTTTCTTAGCGGTGTCAGAGACCTACGATCCTCAGAGATCTAATTCTGAATTCAAGACATAAACATTGGAAAGAAGAAAACATTGTAATTTTTACTATCTGCATCACTGCTGCTATCCTGACAAATAATTAAGAGGTTTTCTTTTTCTGCTTTTCTACCCCGACCCCAAAGCAATTATTGTATTTTGTGTTATGTGTGTTTCTAACATTAACATTTTAGTGTTATACAGTAGGTCTTTATCATGATTGTTTTGTGAATTTATTATATGTTTTGTGAAGTCAAGTCACAATTGTTCATGTAGCACATTAAAAATAACAGACGTTGAATGAAAGTGCCTTCCAGTAGGCATATCATACCAGACTGATGTTACAAATTTAGCTATAAAAAAAAGTACAAATACAACTTTAAGGTACATGAACAATTATAAGTCTAAAATGTTTTATCATATGTAAATAATATTACACATATGATAATAATTATATATAATACACAAATTGACCTTGCTAATTTATCAATTTAATGCTTAAGACATTACAGTATTATATTCAAATTAGAACTTTACTGACTAAATAAATAAGACCACATAATGTTATTTATGATACAGATTTACCAAACTAACTGAAATATTATTCTTAAGACTCTACAATAGGATATATTATAAAAAAACATCTCACTAGTTTAGATATATTGTATGTATCATATTGCTATTTTTTGTTTATAGTCCAGTTAAATACAACCAGCTAACTCAATCAAACAATAAGGTCAAAACCTTTGTGCAAATTTACCTGACTAATTTCAGTATTAATGTTGAGACACCACAATCATATTTGAAATAAAATATATCTGAATCCTTTAAATATTTAATTTATTTTGTACAGTTGTTTGTTCTTTATTATTCAGTCAACATGCTTGCTAAATAATAAAGCATGAATACATTTTGGGGCGGGCTGCACGGCGGCGTAGTGGTTAGCACTTTCGCTTTGCAGCAAGAAGATCCCCGTTTCAAAAACGTGCTGAGGTTAACTGATCACTCTAAATTGCCCGTAGGTGTGATTGTTTGCGACAGACTGGCGACCTGTCCAGGGTGTCCCCTGCCTTGGCCCGAGTCAGCTGCGATTGGCTTCAGCCCGCGACCCCGGTGAGGATAAAGCGGTGTATAGAGAATGGATGGATGGAATAAATTGTACTGATGGTTGTTCTTCATATTAAGGGCAGTTCAATAAACTGAACATATTCACAGTCAATATTAGCCTTAAAAAGTGTTAAGAATTTGGCTGCAACAAAAAGCCAGTACATAAGGCTGCGTTCAGTAAATAACTGACTGAAATGTGATAAAGTTTGCACTACTCTAGTGTTGTATAAATCCTGCGCAAACATCTGCGCAGCTTGCAGGTCCTTGAAGATCAACAAGAAAGGTTGAAGTTGAAAGTTCGAGCTTGGAGCTGCGCAACTGTATTATTTAATATTTAACGCATATGAAACTGTGTCTGTACAACAGTAATAACAAATCAATTGCGGTTAAATCAATTTTAGAGTAAACTTAAGTTTTTTGTTTTTGTTTTGTTTTTTTTGCCCAGGAAGTCCGGATGCAGATGGTTGCAGAGTTGACATCTTTGCTAACTTAGCATGCTAGCTCTAACCCGGGGTTGGAGGTAAACAAGAGACTTATACAACACCAGCTCGGTGTTAGCCCTTATAAGACTGATAGCTATGGCATTGCGGTTGTTCAGTTAGTGTTCAGTTGCACTCATAGTAGGCATTATGTCAGCTTTATTGTTGCACCGCAGTGGTGGCGTTTGTAGAAAGTACAGCGGAGGTTTGTTGTGGGGACTGTCAACGCGAAACTCTCATGTATTAGCAAAGAAACAGATATTTAGCCATAGTGTTAGAAATGTGCTGTCCAGATGTGTCAATGTCAGGAAAACGCCTCTTTCGAAATCAGAGCGAACACTCACAAGACAGCCAGAGAAACTCCTCCAGGTAAGTCGAAATACACCAGAGAGAATACATACATTTTGGTGAGTGCTTTCTTAAAGTGAAACTCCACATTGGCCTCTGTTCATGGTTGATGATGTGAGTAATTTATGTTGCCATAGAAACACGTGACTTTGTAAAATGAAAGCTGATTAATTATGACACGATCTACAATGTGTCACAATATACAGTTTTAAATAAAGTATTGCGGTGTTGCAGAGATGTACCAACCTGTACACTGCACTCTGCAGACAAAAAGCAGCGTGCTTGTTTGGTACAGTCTGCAGCGAAAATCACAAAATCATTTTCATGACTTTTTTTGGGTGATGGAAAAGAAATGCCACAATTACTACTCCTACCGAAACCACCTGTAAAAACATTGCAATCCAATTATTATTTTTATTTTATTATTTTACATCTTGTGTTATACTAGTGTGGAGTTGAAGAAATTGTTTGCCAGGATATGTTTAATGATTGTGACTATTATTGTTATTCTAATGTGTTGTTGCATTGTTATTGTAATTCTACTAATTTTGTCCCTACATTCCCTTATCAGAGTTTTCTCCACAGACCTTTGGGTCCCGGCATGTTGGGACTCAGCAAAGAGTTAATTAGGAGCAACCTGCTGAGAAACCCTGTTGGTTTGGTAAATCTTTTAGGTAAACATTCAGTTTACCTTAGTATTCCTATGAATCAGCATGTTTTACTTACTTGTAGCTGCTTATGCTGAAAACCACTTTCATTTCAGGGGCAACAAACTTCTTTAGCACGTCTCAGTCTAAACAAGAAAAAAACAAAAGTGGTGGACCAAACGGAAAAACTCCAGAGGAAGATGAAGGTAAGTGATAAAGCGCTTTAGCTATGACTATTAAATAACTACACCACATCTGACTGTCATTGTAATTTCTTTCTCCAATCTTCCTCTTTATTCTCTGTTTTGCCTTTCAGAGGAGAAGAAACGCCGTGAGCAGGACGATCAGATGTACCGGGAGCGCCTGCGGACCCTCTTTCTCATAGCCCTCATTATGAGCCTGCTAAACTCTCTCACTTCCAGCGGTGGGAACATCTCCTGGAATGACTTTGTCCATGAGATGTTGGCCAAGGGAGAGGTGTCACGAGTGCAAGTTGTTCCTGAGAGCGACATTGTAGAAATCTACCTTCATCCTGGAGCAGTTATCTTTGGAAGGCCTGTATGTTGTGCAGGATTTTATGTGAACACACAGTTAGTGTATGAACCTCTAGGGCAGATGTGCATGCTAACCCTTCGTGCTTTGCAGAGGCTGGCACTCATGTACAGAATGCAGGTTGCCAATATTGACAAATTTGAGGAGAAGCTGAGAGCTGCTGAGGAGGAGCTGAATATTGACACTAAGGACAGAATACCAGTGTCCTACAAACGCACTGGATTCTTTGGGAAGTAAGTACATAACTTTTCTCAAAGGAGACTTTAAAAGCAATCAATTTATAGGGTAAATAAGGTTGCTAAGCATTTTCAAGGAATCCTATCTTCATACAGAGTGAAAAAAGTGTTAACTTTTTAAAAATCTCTTCACTTTGCAGTGCAGTCTATGCTCTGGGGATGGCTGCCATAGGCGTGGCTATTCTCTGGTATATTTTTCGATTAGCAGGCATGGGTGGCAGAGAAGGCGGCTTCAGTGCTTTTGTGAGTGACACACTTGAGCAAATCAGCATTTATTTTGTTGCCCCAATTTGATCCATGTATTAATTGTGTATCACAACAATATACTTAACAGAATCAGCTGAAGATGGCCAAATTCACCATTGTGGACGGCAAATCGGGTAAAGGTGTGAGTTTCAAAGATGTAGCAGGCATGCATGAGGCTAAGATGGAAGTTAAGGAATTTGTTGACTACCTCAAGGTAGGAAAACAGCCTCACATTTTTATACGCTCTTCTTGCATCGTACTTCAGCCATGCAATGCACACACTATTTAATACCAATTCTAAGGATAAAGTAAATCCAACTGATGGTTTGCTTCAACTCTTGCTACAGTATAAACATAATGAACTTGATTCATTTGTATTTACCAACCAAATCTCACAAAACTTTTCATGTTGGTGTCTTTATCGACAGAATCCAGAACGATACCTTCAGCTGGGAGCCAAGGTTCCCAAGGGTTCGTTGCTGCTTGGGCCTCCAGGATGTGGGAAGACTCTGCTGGCTAAGGCTGTAGCTACCGAGGCTCAGGTGCCTTTTCTGGCTATGGCTGGCTCTGAGTTTGTGGAGGTCATTGGGGGTATGTAAGAAGGCACAATCAGTTAGTATCACACATATTCGGTCAAAATGTATCAACACAATGCCACCAGTCATTTTGCAAGTCGATATTGTTGGCCATGGTACTATTGTGATGCAGTGTAGCATATACTGTAATAAAAAAAAAAAAGACTTTTCTGGATGAAAATATTTGTTTCTCTGAATTTTGTTGGGAAAATATAATTTACATCAGACAGCCTTTAAATAACAGCCTTACTGTATTAGAGCTTTAACTTCTTAAGCCTCATTAGATGCTGTATGCTACTCCTCAGGTTTGATGTGTCTTCCTTTGTGTTTGTTTGAAGGCCTGGGTGCTGCCAGGGTCAGGAGTCTGTTTAAGGAGGCGCGTGCTCGAGCGCCCTGCATCGTCTACATCGATGAGATTGATGCAGTGGGAAAAAAGCGCTCCACCAACATGTCAGGTTTCTCCAATACTGAAGAGGAGCAGACACTCAACCAGCTGCTGGTTGAAATGGATGGTGAGTAAGACATGGAGTTTCAGAGCAGTTTGTTGACTCTGCCAGGCAGAATAATGAAACTTGTTCTTTTGCAGGAATGGGAACAACAGACCATGTCATTGTCCTCGCTTCTACTAACAGAGCAGATATCTTGGACAATGCACTCATGAGACCAGGCAGACTGGACAGACACATCTTTATAGATCTGCCAACACTGCAGGTACTCTTGAGCACTCATAGTTACCAGTGGTCTTAAACTGTGATGTATTACTGCATTCTGCTTAGTTGGTGACAAAACGTGATATTCCGTTTCAGTTAATCAAACAATACAATGTTATGGTTGAACGATTACTCACCAAATCATGCCATGTTTTTCATCAGTTCTTGAGACTTGCAGCTACTCCTTTCCTGGAAATTGGAATCATTTTATGTCGTTTCATTAAATGTAGGCAAGCATAATATTGGGACTAAACCTTAATAACTGCACCTTGCTAACTGTGTTGTAAAATTAGACAGAGTTGTTCAGTGAACTCTCAAACCATCAAATATCTATACACAACTAAGTCTTCATTAGGGTCACAGGAGGAAGGAGCCTGTAGTCTATCCCAGCTGACTTAGGGCGAAGGGATGGGACACCCTGGACAGGTCACCAGTCTCTTATTGCTTAGTGGCAAAGGAACATAAAAGTGACAACAATGATCACAAGACTGGTAAGTGTTGCTAAAGCAAAGAACAGAACAAAACGAAGGCTAACAGAGTTCCCAAACTATCTAAAAAACAAAACAACTAAACTCCCTAGCCAAACATAACTACATCAGCAACAGCCACCACCAGTAACAAAAACTAAAGTGTGCAAAAACAAACTAAGTAAAACTGGTGCCTCACATTCATACATATTGACCACACAGGTAACGAAGACTCAAAACTCGAATGGCTTCTGCACTAAGCCCACAGTGTCTGGAGCACCCACCACAAGTGTCTACAGACTAAAGGGTCTGTGGTACCCACCAACCCAACCACACGTACCTACAGACCAAAACTCATCAAAATGCAAACAAATGATCTCACACAGAGGCACCAGGGTTGACTGGTCACAAATACCAGCCGCCCAGACTAATGGCATGGTTGCAGGTGTGGTGATGGCAGCATCTGGTTGGTCAGAGGTGGAGGGGAGCAGGAGGGTGGCCCAATCAGGAAGGTTGCGAGAAGAACCGGAATCAGGTCTGGTGTCATCAGCTGGAATGGCTGGCTGCTGGGGTTCCAGAGAGTCTGGAAGAACCACAGCTGAACCCACACATGTAATTTTCCCCCACACAATGGCCCAACAGAACATCACCCCAAAAACCAGACGGCACACCAATACTGGTGGCCGTAACAGCTACATATAGAGACAAACAATCACACTCACAATCACACCTATGGACAGTTTAGAATCACCAATTAACCTCAGCGTGTTTTTGGACTGTGGGAGGAAGCCGGAGAACCTGGTGAAAACCTTCACAGCACAGGGAGAACATGCTATCTCCACACAGAAAGATCCTTGGCCCAGTCATTTAGCTGTGAGACAGTAGTGCTAACCTCTGATCACTGTGCAGTCCTCACTAAAATGTAATTTGTTTCATTCCTATTGCTGTTATCCAGGAGAGGAAGGAAATCTTTGAGCAACATCTCAAGATCTTGAAGCTGACTCAACCAGCTAATTTCTACTCCCTGCGTCTGGCTGAGCTCACCCCAGGCTTCAGTGGTGCGTTTCCATTCACTGCTTTGTCTGTGGCTGTAACTGAATTATTACCAGCCTCCATGAATAAACTTTACCAGTTCATCAGCAACTACGAAACATCACAGTACAACACTGCTGAAAGGTCAGTTCCATCGTGTCAATTATGAAGCCTTTGTTTCCACCTTCTTTTGTCCCTGCAGGTGCTGACATTGCTAACATTTGTAACGAAGCTGCTCTGCACGCTGCCAGAGAAGGCTACAAATCCATTGATACTTTTAACTTTGAGTATGCCGTGGAGAGAGTAATAGCAGGTACAGTGATACAAACACTGTACTGCAAGAGAAGCATACATTTCACATCTCTCAGTTGCTACTCTAACATAAACCGACAAATCTTTGTATGTGTGTGTCTTCAGGGAGTGCAAAGAAGAGTAAGATCCTGTCTAAAGAGGAGCAGAGAGTGGTTGCCTTCCATGAGTCTGGGCATGCCTTAGTGGGATGGCTGCTGGAGCACACAGAGGCCGTCATGAAGGTAGGTAACACTCTCTGTATATCAGAGACTTTTACTTACAATGTTGAGGCATGCCCTGTGTAAGAACATCCTTTAAGATGTAATTGTATGTCTGTCATATAAAGTATTTGCATTTTCCAGAGTGGGACGTACTGGTGCTTTGTAATTTACTGGAGAGGAAAGATTAAGTGTAAATTCTAACAGATGCAGGAACTGTGCATTATCTCAAGGTGGATAAATTACTCAAAGCCAGACAGACTGAACAGGACATCAAACAGGCTTGACTATAGACTGGTATTAATTGTTAGTCAGTATACTAATGAAAGAGTAGACGCTACTGCATTAAGATAGAGTTTTGAATAAGGACCACTGATATTATACTGTTGAATGAGGAAAAGTACAGAATGAAAGACAATTTAAATGTAAGGACAACATGAATAAACACATAAAAAAGAAGCAAGATTCCACCTTTTGCATCTGTTCAGTTCACCTGTTTAAAAACTGATAAATCATGTGCTTTCTTTAGGTGTCCATTGCTCCAAGGACAAATGCTGCCCTGGGATTTGCCCAAATCTTACCCCGTGACCAGTACTTGTTCACCAAGGAGCAGCTGTTTGAGCGGATGTGTATGGCTCTGGGAGGAAGAGCTGCTGAGGCGATCACCTTCAACAAGGTTACTACAGGTAACCTCCATCTAATACATATTTACTAATCACTTCCTGTTCAAATGAATACCACTGAATGCTTCCCACTTCTGCTGCTGACTGCTTTCAAATCGTTTTCTCATACCTACTAGTCAAATGTCAAATAGAAACATTCTCCAATAATTTGTATTAAATCTAGATAAAGAGTTTAACTTGAAAACACAAGATTAAGACTCTTTTTGATTTTCTTTTTTTGTTCCCTCAGGAGCTCAAGATGACTTGCGCAAGGTGACCCGTGTGGCCTACTCTATGGTGAAGCAGTACGGCATGTGTGACAGTGTGGGACAGGTCTCATTCCCAGACACAGAGGAGCGAGGCGCTGTCGGACGGCGACCTTTCAGCCAGGGCCTGCAGCAGCAGATGGACCATGTGGGTTCTAAAATTGGAATGGTTTTCCGTTCTCAAATTAGCACACTATGAATGTTGACTCTGAACTCAGGTTTTCACCTTCAAGTATAGCTTCTTAGGTATAAATGTGGCTGCATTTTTCTGTTCTTTTAGGAAGCTAAGATGTTGATCGCCCGTGCATACAGGCACACAGAGAAGCTGCTACTGGACAACAGAGACAAGCTCACACTGGTCAGTTTGGTTCCACCTTTGACCCTACATTTTATACATTTTGACTGAAACCTTTTGCCTACTGAGCACAGTATTTCTGTATTAGATTTCACAACTAGTTGGGTCTGTCTTTGCAGTTGGCTAACGCGCTGTTAGAGCGTGAGGTGGTGAACTACGATGATATTGAAGCCTTGCTGGGTCCGCCACCCTATGGGCCCAAGAAAATGATCATGCCACAGAGCTGGGTGGAGGCTGAGAGGGACAAACAAGATTCAGGAGAGGATGAACCTCAACCACCTTCCAACAAACATGGAGAAGAGGACATGAATCCTCAGCTGGCCTGATCTTACAGCGAAGGTCTCAAAACTCTTCTCCAACTGCTGTGTCATGTGGGATCATCAAGGGCTGCTCAATATTCTGTAAAACTCAGTATGGACGCCTCACTTCGAAGCTTTGTTCTCTCAACAGTGAAATCATATTTTCCAAAACTCTGCAGCTCATGCAGGCTTCTGTGCAGCAGAACGTTTGCACTTGTTTTCTGGTTAGCCATTCAGCTAATCTGAATACTGATCCACAATTTACTGATTATTTTGGAGGACCATTCTGCTCATGCACTTGCTGTCCAGCCATATGATTATGCCACAGCAGCACTAAGTCTATTTAAATCGGATGTCTCCAACAAGCATTAAGTGCAGACAATCTAGAAAAGCCCTCTTATGAGCACTTACTGTACCTGCATTCAGCAGTTGAATGCTATGTCTTAGAATTCCCCAACACCGTGTGCTAATGCCTGTAATAGATGTGATCAGATTTATGCAAATATACTGTAGCATATACAGGTTTGGATTCAAGTATTTCTTTGGAAAATCAGTTATTTCACATCTGCAAAAGCCATTGCAAAGGAACCGCTAGGACATTGGTAACTCAAGTTATTTCATACTGAGAAAGTAGACCTTACAGTATCTCTAAGCTGTCACAGTTGACATGCAGTAAATACATTTTGATTTAATCAGGTGACTAATATTCACAGGATAAGCTGTGTATTATTGTCAGTGAAGCTACAGTTAGGAAATGTAAAAGGCTGTAGTAGATTGCTGTGAATATTTACAGTATGCTGCATTTGAGTACATTTTGTCAGAGGCTGTATGGAACACATGCAGCGCTCCTTAGCAGTACTCCACTAAGGCTAAAACAAAGTGTGTGTCCTGATAGTGACTGAGTAGCAGATACTACTGTAAATACTTTGGCCCTTTTCTCACCATGAGACATACAGACCAGGCGTAAACTAACCGTGACGTCACCCATTGGTTTCAACGCCGATAAAATGAAGCCCGGATTTTGCTACTTCCTGGTCGCCGTTTTGGATTTTTTGGAGCCAGTGACGTAAAAAGCGTCATCAAACAGACTGGACCGGAGAGCAACTAGGGGCAGGATTGGCTGAGGACTCTCTTATCCCGCCCACATTTTCCCGCAGAGGCTTCTGTTGCTGTCTATCAAATATAGCCACGCCCCCTGGCTCCGCCAACTTTAACGATTTATTTAAAATTCAGTATTGATTTATTTTAAGATCGGCCACCTGATCTCTCATTTTGACCATGAAAACTAACGGGAAAAAAATCCTGAGCTGTAGAAAATCAGTCTATCAAATTTTATTTTTTCCAAAAATGAATTGGGGTCGATGGAGCAAAAGCTTTTTGGAGCCAACCCTAGCAGACGGCGTGATATTGCAAGTTTTTGACACTTCCGGGTTTGCTTCAATTCTGGAGCCAGATGCTACGTCCACTATATATACAGTCTATGATACAGACCAGGTAAGTGGGTGGAATCGGTGGTGTTTTCTCGGGGGAAAAAAGTTTGTGTTCGGGACTGCAGTGGTTTGTTTGCTGCAAGTGAATGTGAAGTCCCATAGTATGGCGTTGCCAAATATTTAAATAAAGGTTTATTTAAATATTGTGTGTTGTTTCTTAAGCAGTATGTCATTTTAGTGTTTAGGGCTATGCAGTATATGCATTAATTATGAGGAAATCAATGCAGCCTTTGAAGCGGGCCTTATTTTACAGTGAATAATAAACACGCTAAATAAAAGATTTCCATTTATTCTGTAGATGCTGGTAAAATCTAAATTCAATGAACATAAAAAAAAAACAGTACAAGACTTCACCTTCAAATACAATGACTGCAGAATAGTGGGTGTTACAGGATGATTTGTGCAGAGATGACTTCCAGAAAGATCAACGGATGCTGGAATGGAGGATTTCTGATTAAAAACAAACAAAATGAATATCAAAGCAAATTCATCTTATAAAATAATAATAACCCCTTATATAAAAAAGAAATACATTTAAAATACGTTTTTCAGTATCTCGGGCTTGTATGCATCATTACTTAGCCTCCAAGTCTGAAGAGAAACAACGACAGCAGACTTGGACACACTTTTCAACACACGTTCTGCCTTGAAGCATGTACGCTTCTTTTCCTCATGGCTGTTCACAGGAACACACAGTTTTCTTTTCTCTTACTTTTCCTGAGCTAACCACAAAACTTTGCAGTGAGCCATTGTGTCAGTTCTGTCCAAATAATCCTCAATAAAAGGCACATCAGATTTATGGCCCATAGTTTTGCATAGCATTTATTTTTCCTTGGCACACTTCAAATCTTGTCCTGGACTAAAATCTTTTCATATGTGTCCATAAAACACCAGAGGCATGTTCGGTGTCCCTAACTGCTGGTGAATCACACAGGTCTTCTTTCTGTGCGGTGCTGCCAACCCTTAACGTGGGTCGTACATGTTGGCCAGTTTCTGAAAACGTGGTCCCCAGTCGTTGAGGTAGTCGTAGTCCTGATCTTCGTCAGAGCTGCCTGAAGCGATGGAGCTGAGGCTGCCTGCCAGCGAGCCTTCTCCCTCGTAGTCGTAGATCAGCGCTGTGTCATACGGAGGCACATTAGGATCGTTGTCTGCAGCCTCGAGGCCCTTAGGGAAGACAAATGGCAACGTTTTTTTGAGTTGATAGAAGGTAAAGCAAATACTCCTGGAATGCAGTTTTAATTATAGATGGAGTTTACTCTTGAACCAACGGATCTACTTTTATATTCAGTCTCTGAAATCTACACATGCAAATCCAGTGTAATGGGCTGGGATAATGTGTAAGGCAAACAATGAGGAGATATTTAATTAATATTATTTGGATTCTGTTGAATACATATTAGGATTACTCTTATTTCTAGAAAAATGCAGAAACTACATCACAGACAGTCTCATCTTATTTCAAATAAAGTCCACGTTTATTTTCTGAACATAGTGTCTAATTAAATAAAAATAAATAAATGGCGACAGTATTTTAGCGATCATTTACTTACATTAAAAAAGCACTATAGTTCCATCACACATGTAAATAAAAACTGGATTTCTATAGCTAACCTACTTCACAATTTTGATTGATCTTTTCCTGAGTATGTTCTGCACCAATACCTACTTTAACAGCACATATAATAAACCTACACTTACAGCCAAGTAAGTAATTAGTTTTCTAGTAAGTGTGACTCATCATTTTAGGCATGTAACAATTGATCAGGTTTACTATGGACATATATTTTTTTAAAAGGATCAAAATTGATTCAGCTGAACCACAGATGTTTTGTTTTTATTCATTTATTCTTCTTCCTTCACAATGTAACTAAACTGCCACCATCATTTTGGTTCAGAGATCTGAGTGATGCATTAATATAAACTCAAATGGCTGGTCTTAAGCACAGGTGAACAGTTTGTGCAAAGCTAGAATGTGACATCATTGAGACAGTTTGTCACACATCATGCAGCTCATTTTGGAGCCACAAAAGGCTTCAAAAAACTTTTTTTCCCCCATATAGTAGCTGAGCACTCTCCAAGACCTGAAGATAGAAGAATTTGTCTCAAACAAAATAAAATAAGAACCGTCTTTGAAAACTGAAAATATAGCTGTTCTTTTACAATCACAGCTGTGACCAAGGATCATTTAATGGCATTATAAAAACAAGAAAAGCACTCAAAGAGCGCAGTACTCCGTCAAGGCTGCTTAGTCATATGATTTCCATCGAATAAGTCCCGATAAGTACGCAGCAGTTGATTTGTAGTAGGATCGCAATCATGTGATCGTCAGCAGGCAGCTGACGTAACATCCACATGTTGTCATAGTTACAGTGACGCCGTGCCGCTATCTCGCCATGATAGGGAAATTCTTAAATCCATGGATCCAGACTATAAGCTGCATCACTGCCAACATCTAATGAGGTGGTCCTTGTGTCATTTCTGACCATCCCTGAAAATTTCATCCAAATCCGTTTGTCTGTTTTTGAGTAATGTTACACACAGACAGACAAACAGACAAACATACGGCAATTGTCACATAACTTCGCTGCATTCCTTGGCGGAGTGAAAAACATGAAAATCTACACTTACCTGTCTCATGTTTGACTGTATATTCAAAGGCATGCCAGTAACCTCGCAAATAAAACTGTTGGGTTTATTTTGAAATCTGGTGTTGAATATGTATTTTGACATGACTTTAAAATGAAACGGAACGAAACATAAGGGGCCTCTTACGTCATTGATGTAGTCCTCGATGTCAGTGGGATCTGCAGGAGGCCTCCGTGGGTAAGTTGGGGAGGGCAGGTTATGTGGGGCATCCTTCCTAAGGGGCTGCTTGCCTCGGGGGATGCCAGACCCTGGGTAGAAGGACCCCGGGGTTGAAGGTGCATCATGGGGATTCCACAACAGGTCGATGTTAAAGGCATTCTGTAGGAGGAGAGGAAAAGGCAACAGGTTGATTCTCCATGGGCTGTAATAATAGAGGTAATACACAAACTAGAAAGTCCAACAAAACCACAACAACAAAGCTAATTTACATTTAAATACAACCAGCTACATTGTCTTTTTGTGCGACTGCATTCTTCAACTTCCAACTAATAACATTTATATCAGTTTCACAATTGCTGCAGCCACACTGTACAAACAACACTATTTTAGCCAAACAGACCTCAAAAAAACATAAAGAAATCGTTATTTCTCAACAAACCCTCAAATCATGCAAACCTCACCTCATCCTCCTCACCCCCTCCCTGCTCATCGTAGTTGAACACATTGTCTCGTATGTCGTCTTCTGACTCTCCAACAAGCAGAGCCGTTCCTTTCTTGATATGGTGGCGTCTCCCACAGGAGGTCAAAGCCACAGCCAGCAGAAGCAGCACTGCAAATAATAATTCATTTCTGTTTATCTGATTATACGGCTGCAACTATTTATTTCCGTCATTGTCATACATATATACAATGTCAGGTAGGAATCTTGGCTGAAACACCATATTTTTTAGCATTAGGGTTTTAAAAAAAAATAGCCAAAATCACTTCCAAGTGTTTTTCTGTTAATTATTTTAATTCAGGCATACTCACATTTTAGATTCCCTTATTGCCATTTTTGTGTATTATATGTTGTTCCTCCTAAAACCTAAACTTAAATTTCTCTCAAACATCTCAACTACAACTGTGATAATCGGACCCTGACCGTCATGCATGGTGGAGTCGCCCAATTCAAGGGCTTTAATTGTGGAGATGTGGTTGTGTTTCTGCCCTGGAGGGTAAATAAATGACTTAGATATGACTTTGTTTATATATGTTTGGGAACATCCACAATATATCACTTTACATATGTGGGTCAATATATAATTGTGGGACTTTTTCTATCATAGTTGACACTTTTGCTGTTTTCAGGCCTGAAATCAACATGGCCGCCTATAACCAAACACCACATGGCATTTTTACAGAAAGATTCTTCAGTTTGATATATTGCCAACAAAGAAATATCTGTCATGATTATCTCAACCTAATAAAAAGAACACAATCAAAACATTTTTGAATAAGCTCATTTTATTACTGTTTAGCTAATTAGGAGGTGGTTGTTATTAAATTTGGATGGTTATTTAGTTGACATTTTAGTGATATCCAGTCATTTTTTTATTAATAAGTGATTGTTTCCATAATAAATAATTATGGAATCTGTAAAGACATGATCATAATGAACAGAAAAGACATTAGTTTTGGTTTTTTTTACTTTTAATAAAAATGTATGCAAGACATATGCCATGGACTTCAAAAGTCCCTCAATTATATATTGACCCATGTGTAGAACAGACTGTAAGTTTCATGTAAAACAGATTATATTTTGTTGCAAAAGGAATTTCTGTTGCCAGCAGGTGGCACTATGACTATGATTCAAAACTGACCTGTAGAGCTGTTAAAGCCGGGACTCCTATCAAATGAAATCTGAGGCAAGTGGGAGGATGTCCATTTTAGTTGCAACAATTTTCTTGTTTAATATTGAAATGCTGAAACTGCTGCCTCACCGTGACAACAGTGCTCAATGAGAAGTCCCAGTTTTGATAACTTTGTACCACAAAGGTGTTCAGATGACAAATTGGAAGTCACTTGGCTTAATGATGCAGGAGGAGTTTGTTAAAGTACCGTGGCCGTAAAAAGGTCAAATGACAGGAGTGTGGCTTCAAGGGGCTTCTTTGTTAGTCTGGACATGACACATATGACGACTAAATTTAGCACAAGTAGGTGAAGCTTAATGTAGAGGCTTTAACTTTGAAGTTTTGTAGTGGAAATATCAAACCACTTTACACAGCCAGGCCCCAAACTCGTACCACGTCATTTTTCACCACTTCTCATGCTTTTGCTGAGTTTCATGACATTTCGACCCTCGTTAGCCCTTCAAAACTGCAGATCATTTACAACATGTGTGCCACTTTGTGCTCCTGTCTACAACTAGGGTTATGTTTGCTTATATTTATTGTAAAAAAAAAAAAAAATGAAATAGCACATTTTTAAAGATGAAACTTACGCAGTAGGAGCGCAATACTGGCCATGATGATGATGAGAGCGAAGAAGTTGATTCCCACACTGGAGCCTAAGAGAGTCCCAGCCACTGATTTACAGTCTCCAAAGGCGTCACAGGAACACACAGTGACATTGACCTGAGCATAAGCACCCAAAGCTGGACTGCCAGAGTCTGACACCAGCACTGTGACGGCATATTCTCCAGCTTCCAGCTCTACAAGAGGCTGAAGCACCGAATGAGTGCCTGAAGCAGGAAAAACAGAGAAAGAGACATAAGAAGACATCCTTTATGTACATTCACACCACTCCCTCCCATCTTCTCTCCTGTTGCTCTGTGCTTACTGTTGACTTGAACAACAGTCCAGTTGACTGATAAATCATCGGGTATCTCAAAGAAGAAGGGTGCAGCATGCGGAGGGAGATCTTCATCCACAGCAGTCAGAATCAGACCAGAACTGCTGGAACCTTTGCATACAGAACCACTCAGAGGGAAGAGCTGAGGGGGGAAGTCATTGGTCTCCTTCAGTGTGATGGCCACTGTGGCTGAGGCTGATACACCCCCAGCATCTACACAAGGGAACATAAATGCATGACAGTTTCACAAAAAGCATATTCAGCGCTTATTTCTACCAAAAAAAATTGTCAGAATGAGTCATTCAGTACCTGCATATGTATTTTAAATGCTAGAGGTTAAACAGAATAGGAAAAAATGAATAAACTGACCTGTAACCTTGACAACTGCAGTGTAGATACTGTTTTTAACATGTGGAGATCTCATGTTAAAGGTTCTCCTCGCTGTAATGTCTCCCGTATCTCTGTTGATCTCCAGCCACCTCTCAGGATCTCTGATAATCTCGTACCTACCACACACAGAGGAGAGGAAATCACCAGTTTAATTGAATTATCAGGAAGAGCAAAATACTCCTCATATTTAGCTGCTGCTTCTTCACACCTCAGGTCAGAATTATCAGGGTCAAAGGCGAAGTTGCTCTTCAGTAGAGTCCCAGGAAGCACAGACTCGAGGGCCACGATCTGTATGGGCTCCTCTCTGAAACGTGGGGCTTCATTCTCGTTCACTATGGTGATCACCACCTTGGCGGTGCTCAGTGGCAGGTTGGGAGCCTTGTTGCTCAGAGGATTGAGATTTTCCACAGTCAAAGTCAAGACGTGCTCCTTCTGTGCTTCGTAATCCAGAGGCTGCAACACGACAGTAGAAATCGTTTGTGGAGGGAAAACTTGACACAGCATTGTCATTATACAAGATTTCATGAAGAAATCCACAATAGATTTACAAGAAAGGCCATAAAATCCATATTTTGATTTATTTTTAACATAATTTACCATCTGACATAAAATACAAGAAAAGGTAAATAAGCAACTTTAAGTGGATAACTTGTAGTTTAAAACTGAACCACTAGAGAGTGCCGTTGTGTTGTATCAGACAGTGCTCAGTGCCCCAATGCTTTTTACTCAACCAAGGAATGGAGTGATGTGGCAATCAACGTTGGTTTGTCTGTTTGTTAGCAACTTACTCAAAAACCGACAAACAGATTTTGATGAAAATTTCAGGGAAGGTCAGAAGTAACACAAGGATCAAGTGATTATATTTTGGCAGTGATGCGTCTTTTAGTCTGGATCCACGGATTTGTTAAAGATTTCTGTATCGTCACAAGATAGCAACACAGCATCAGTGTAACTATGACTACAAGTGAACGTTACGTCAGCTGCCTGCTGACTATTATATGATTGCGATCCTATTACAAGTCCACAGCTCCAGACTTATCAGGACTTATCCGTCGAAAATTATACCACGACTGAGCAGCTTTGGCAGACTATTGCACTCTCTAGTGCTTTTCTTGTTTTATATGTGAAGAGAAATACCACACATTTTGAAAAACACACTTTATTTCTGCACCCCAGAACACATCCACCACTATTTGCAAATTTGATTGTTTTTCCTGTAACTAGAATCTAGGGAAGTTTTAGGAAAAAGGACATTTTAATTATGGTGTTTCTGAGATGTAAAACAGTGTTGTAACAGCTTTGAAATGGATGAAGCACACTTTCAAACACTGGGCGAATAGTGTTGGAGCACACTGATTATATCTCCCATTAGATTCTACAATCATGTTATTTTACATGTCTGTGAATTCCAAATCCTTTTCCAATTTCCCAATATTTTCCAAATTCATAATTCCAGACAAAGTTTTTTCTAAGAACCAGAGAACAGAGAAAAAATATCCAATTGCTTGACTTTCAATCATTTACTTAATTAAATGCTGATGTAGGTCAGATGAACTTAAATATATATATATATTAGATTTGTAAACAACATTAATGTACATTACCATTCAAAGGGTTGGGGTCACCGAGGAAAATTCATGGTTTTCATGAAAACTCACACTTTTATTCATGTGCTAACACACTGAACAAGAGTTCTCTAATCATCAATTAGCATTTCAACACCGTTAGCTAACACAATGTAGCATTAGAATGTGATGGTTGCTGGAAATGTTCCTCTGTGCCTTTATGGAGATATTCCATCAAAAATCATCTGTTTCCAGCTAGAATAGTCATTTACCACATTAACAATGTTTAGACTGGATTTCTGATTCATTTAATGTTATTTTCATTGAAAAAATGCTTTTCTTTCAAAAATAAGGAGATTTCTAAGTGACCCTAAACTTTTGAATGGTAATTTATATAGAGAATACAGTTTCTAAAAAATTGTCAACTGTTCAGCAAAATGAAACAGTTTCACAGCTTTTATGATGAACACAAATTGCATATTTCTTTCCAAGAAATGTATATCTTGGATAGGGGGCAAAAAAAAAGGCTAAACAGGTTAACATGAAGATAAAATAAGGAGCATAAAAGTAATAATTAGTCTAATTTTCTATTTAAATGTGACTTTGGATGACTTGGAAACATTTACTCCCTCACACTCGTCTGCCCTGCTGTACCTTCACCACGGTCAGAATCCCCTGGTTGGTGGTTGGATCCGTACTGATGGAAAAGTGGCCATCAGCGTCATTAGAAATGGAATATTTGACCTCCCAGTTTCTTGTCCCTTCATCATCTCTGTCTGTCACGTTCACTCGACCAATCTCATAGTCGTACCTGTTCTCCACTGCTGTCATGCTGTACTAAAGACACCACACACAGAAAAACAGACCACAGGATTCAGACAAGTGTCATAAACTGAT
The DNA here is from genome assembly GCF_021347895.1 of Acanthochromis polyacanthus. Classification (NCBI taxonomy): domain Eukaryota; kingdom Metazoa; phylum Chordata; class Actinopteri; family Pomacentridae; genus Acanthochromis; species Acanthochromis polyacanthus. The sequence continues at coordinate 8,426,696 of NC_067114.1, read as the reverse complement.
TATCATAATATAGAATACCTAGAATCAAATGTTATTACTGAGGAAATCCCCCAGTGTTGTTGTGTGAGACTCACCGATGCAGGGCTGAACTGTGGTGCGTGGTTGTTGATGTCAGATACATGTATGATTGCCACACCTTCACTTGTTAATCCCATGCCCCCCATATCAGCAACCTGTAGTTTCAATCTGAAACCTTTCACCACCTATGACAAAATACAGCTTCATTTTAGTGACATGAATCATCCAAATGAGGATGATGACTTGCATCAAATCTGCATCTCAGTCACCTCTCTGTCCAGGCCAACATCTCTGGTGTAAATGGCGCCTGTCTGGTTGTTGATGCCAAACATAGTCTTGGTAACAGCGTTGGCAGGAATGCTCTCCTGGCCAATGATAGAGTAGCTCAGAGCAGCGTTTTCTGTCATCGGGTCGTCTGCATCTGTGGCTGATACTGACATCACCGACGTGCCTGCCAGAAGTAATTGAAAGTTTTGGTCAGCTGCAAACATCAGCCACTGTGAATCACTTATATGTGGAGCTGCAGAATTTCACGGAGAGCTTTTCAAAACATTGTGTTCCTAAAAACGGAGAAATATTGTGTGACTATATGAAAAAAGTTTGCTTGCCATTAGCTGTGATCTGCTGGTTTTCACCCTTGTGTTGTTTTAGGGTCAAAAATGACCCAGTCACTGTTTAATAGCAGAGAAAAACTCCTGAATGACCTTTATTCAACTTCAAATTCGATGACCCCAACGTTAGAAAACGTGAAACATTGTCTTTGTTTCTATTTTCATCAAAGCTGTACATCACCAGGGTACAAAAGATTGTCTTAGGGTAATTTTTAACTCGGCAGTTAAAATCACAGTCACATTGGACTAAAAACACACCTACATCTCCACACACCCCTAAAACCACAAAGATCCACTGTAGTTGAGTTTTTGTCATTGAATTCCATTTTATGGTATACAGTACACTGTTGTTTCCCTAAAAAAAAAAAAAAAAAGCATTTCAAGCTACTTTCTGCACATTTCTGGTTCTTTCTTAGGATATACAAGCACTATCTCTTGCTAAACAAATAATGTTTACATGTATGCAGTACCTTTAGCAACAATAATAGGGACAATAAACTGTTATAATGTGTGTGACATGATAAAAGCGAGTGGTGTCCACTGATTAAATACAGTCTTTCTGCCTTCTGAAGAAGGAAAAACCCAGACATTCACAAGGTGTGTGATGCATGACAGGTTGTTTCTTCATGTAAAATAGATTTTGGGTTGAATATTCAATTAAGTGGCTTTATTTTAGAGGCTCAGTAAGGTGGGTCATTTTTGAGCTTAAGGACAAAGGGAGTGTACAGAATCTTAAGATAACACAAGGGTTAAAATGAAGACACTTTATTCTGCCTTGTGCAAATGTTTCAATGGGAAATTCACTTGGAATAATGCAGCTATTGAACAATGCGGTCTTGGATTTGAAGATTTTCACCAAGACCTGCAATAAGAAAGCTTCACAACGTCAGTATTCCTCTGAAGTCGGCTTCTAGACATCTGATGGATGGATTTACTCTCTTTTAATTCTGGTCGAATCTGTATCAAATCCCAATGGGGGATATTTGTTTATATAGCTGCAAAATGCTCCTCTGTGTTTACCAGCTAGTTGAAAACTTCGTCCAGCTAACACTTTTTGTTGCTGTTGTAATTTGGGTAGCTTGCATACAACGGGTTTGCTACAAACATCTGCCAGCATCTGGAACACAAAGGCAGCGAAAACCACAATGAACTACAAGACACTTAAAGAAACTGCAGAATCAAAAGTTTATCACCACAGTGGCCTCTTTGTAATATAAAAATATTGACCTTCACAGCTTTAAATTGCTATACTGTAAACAGGAGTATTAATGACCCACTGAAACACCCACTTACCATACAGTATGGTAAAGGTTTTTATAATCCAGTCAGTGCTACTTCATACAGTTTTGAAGCACAGGGAGAAAATTTTAGATGGTTGTACATCTATAATGCAACATGTATTGTGTCTCTGTACCTGGGACTGAGAACTCAGAGACAGTCCCAACAAACTGGCTCTGAGTGAAGGCAGGTCTGTTGTCGTTCTGATCCAGCACCACTATTTCTATGGTGGTTGGATTCTCCAGTCTCTCTCCACTGGGGGACAGCGCAAAGGCTTTCAGCTGCACACAAACACACAGATACAAGAGGAAAATAATTCATTATAAAACATCATTCTGCTGAGATTTCTGAAAATGAATTCTCACAAATCTCAAGCTTTCCGTCCAGCAGTGACTTTATGTATGTGTGGAATCTCTACACAACATATGCTGGCAGGAAGAAATGTTCAGGATGTTTGGTTCAGCATGGCGAGTTACATCATGAGTCATCTGGTCTGAAACACGCTCAAGTCTCTCCCTAGATGCCCGTAAAGGTTCCTGGAAACTGACCTCTGCCTGTTTGTCTTAGTGTCTGACACACTGATATGTGCTTTAAGAGAGAAACATGAAGCTACACGTGCTGCCTCTTCCTGAGCACATTGTGGCTTGTTAGAAGTGCTTCTGGTGGCTCGTTCTTGAAGACACATTTGAGCTGATTTGAAATGTTAATGCTGTCTTACCGTGAAGCTGTTGTGCTTCTCTCGGTCCAGTGGTCGCTTGCTCCTGATTACTCCTGTTTTATCATCAATCTCAAACAGATTCTTGGGCTCCTGGTCCACCCCCGGTCCCTCTAGCTTGTAAATCACCTCACCTGTAAAGATTTTGTCTGATTTGATCTGGACAGAGAGAGGAGATAAAGTCGATGATTATCAAAACCACGTGGGACGGTGGGGGGAGGCTTGTAAAGCATATATCGTAACACCAGATGTGAGTTTGTTGACAGCTAAGAACCTTGAGACTTGAGTGTTTATACTCAGAGAGGACTTTGACTAATGGCAGGAAATAAGATTCTGAACTAATAATAGCAAGGGCTCAATATTTTATGCATTTTGCATGAATGTCTTTTGACATATTGCTTATATAGAATGTACATCACATTATAAAAGTAGGTCAGTGTTTCTTCTAGTTCACTTACTGTCAGAACCTTAACATAACATTTATACTTGACATGTCCTTCAGACTCTGCTCTGTGCAGTGAGCAGGCATCTGTAATGTAATTATAATCAAAAGTGCATGGTGTTATAGAAATGTGTTTAACTGGATTCCGTATGTAGCCTCAACACAGTCCAAGACTAAAATATACATAAAAAGTCAGATATTAACTCCCTGAACCCCAGAATCTGCCAGTGGGTTTGAAAGGAATGCTATCTTTCAAAAAATTGTCAACATCACATCATATATTGGAGCTAGAAATGGTAAAAAGTGAAAGAATGACCTGATTGTCACATGGAAGGTCATAGAATTGTCTTTTTTTTTTTTCAGGAAACCTAACCAATGCTAAGCCTAAAATTGTTATAGTTTATCAAACTTTTAAACTCTACATGTCTCATTTAAAAATGTATTTCATTTCATTTCATTTCATTTATTCTTTTCCATGGTAATGCATGAAAAATCAACAAATGGATACAATTTATAAAGCACAGAATACACACATCCCATGTACAAGAACAGGAGTAGGATGAAGAATAAGTCTTTTTAACTCCTACCCCAGTCTTTTTTCCAAACTCAAACAGAAAAACAACCACAACAAGAAAACATCAGATGGCCACAATCAATCTACAGATCAATTACATCATTATTATTGCTCCTTTGCATAAATGTTAAATATTTTTTCTTTAAACTTACATTTAAACTGCAAAATGTTTGAACATTGTTTCACGTCTTTTTCCAAGGATCAAAAATAAAGCACTTGCATCCTGCAATAAATCAAAAAATTCTGCACTCCAGTGTGCAGCCATGAAGCCCTTTGTCAGCGGTGACCAAAAACAATTTGTGACACAGATTCATATACTTTTGACTGAGCTGCAGGCTGTGTGTTACACAGACTAGATAGGATACAAGTGTGGAAACAAAATAAAAAATTAAGTGATGAAACATCTACAGCTTGTAATGCCACTTTGTTTTAGCACTGGTAACATCTGTGGGAACTTGGAAAAAAGTACATGTTGCTTCAAAGTTTAACTTATTTTGCAGTAATATGAATAATCAAAGAAACTCAACTTTTGTTTTAACCTTTTTTTTTAGTATTTATGGTATTATGAAAGTGTCATACTACGCAAAAGACAGTTTTGAGTTTTAGCCATGATTGTGTTGTTTCTAAGGGGGTGCAGGATTTTATACTGCAATGAAAAATGAGAAGAAGAAGAAGAAAAAAAGCAAGTATTAAGCCACAATGGGAAGAAAACACCCTTGTATCAGGAAGATATATACATATATATATTTCCCATTTCTGTAAAATAATGAGTAAGTATTCATAAAAAGATAGTCGAAATCTGCTAAGAAATGTTGCTTTTTTTATAGTGCACCCATGATCTCTGGGTGTTGTTGTCATGTTGATGTTGGGCAGTACAGAAGGGACCTGTAACTCTTGGACAAATGCATTTCTAAAAAACATCTCTGAAGTCTCTTAAAAACTTCAAATAAACTTTTTTGAAACAACACACTGAATGAGGACTGTGCATTGATCTCATCACGTAACTTGAAAGCAGAACTGAAGGGGATTTTTTTTTTTACCTGTATTAACAAGAGGGAAGATTGGAACAAGAGAAATGTGCTTTAGTGTATTTTCAGATTTGGAAACTGGGAACCATTTAGAAGAGAACTGACAGCAGCTTTTCGCAGTTTTGAAGAGATGAAATTCTGCTGCAAAAAGCCGCAAATTGACATTTTTACCTGCACAAGGTCTTCTGGAACCTGCTTGCTGTTCTCTGACACTCTGATTGGAGGGATGATCCAGTCCCTCTTCACTCTGACCATCCCCTTTCCTTGACTTCTCCATGGGTGAAGGGCCTGAGGAAGCAGCTCTTCATCACTGCGGTGAGGATCTGCAGAGCTCCATACCTGAGGGAGAAAAAGCTACAGTGTGAAACTCACAGGAAGATGTAGTCAGACATCAGCACACATATCACTTTCCACTACTGAGACAAAGGGATACGATGTGCAGCAGTAAGTGAGATCACATGAATTGCATTTATAAACTCCAGTCACTTTCAAGCAGGACACGAATGATATCATTATATATATTTGCAGCTGTTTACAACCGTGCCAAGAGTCTCCCTCAGTGCTACAACACTCCCTGTAGCCTGATGGAATGGTTGTATGCTAGCTGACATGCTGAGGCTGTGTGTAATGTGGAGTCCATGGGATTGTATGGAGCAGCAGGGATGGCGAGCCACGGCTTCAGGTTTCGCTCACTAATACACGTCTTTGTCAGCTTCCTTTGATCTGGGTGCAAATTCATCTCAGGATGAGGCAACACAAACACTCACAATCATTTCACAAGCGCCCCTTCATCACGTTGCCATCTTGCCTGCGTTCACACAAACACACCCACGCACACATCACATGTGAGAAACACACTCACACAGCAGCTGTCGACTATGGATTTAGACCCTGTGCTTTCCCACCCGCATTCCCCTCACACTCACAAATTCCCCTTTATGCTCAGCTCTGCACCTGACTGGGAGTTTGGGGTCACCTTACGGATCTGCTCCGCTTTAGGAATTCCACTGACACACTCATATATGTGCTTTCTCACACACACACACACAGGCGGACATACATTGCCTGTGCATCAACAAAACACCCACCCACGCACAAGCTTCTATACACATTTCCGTTGCAAGTTGCTTCCTGCTTCTCTTTGGGATTTCACTGGATTCAGCACTAATCATATGGTAAACAGCTTAAGGGCAGAATCCACACAACCGGAAATAAATGTAGATTTATGGACTTTCTCATATATCTGTCTTAGTGTTTTCACAAGAGATGTAACTGAATATTGGTGATTAACTGGTTTCACTGGAGTTTTAGCGGACGCAGACATAAATGAGCTGAATAAATGAGGAATAATTTGTGATTTTTTTTGTGAATGGGCTGTGGTCCCTGCCCTGTCTCTGGGGTTGCTGATCTGGTACACCGATCCTCTGGCACGCTGCTGGACAGTGCAGGAAGGAATGGCAACCATGGCGGGCATGTGCAGGCCGAGTCAGAGGGCGGACTAATCTTAGGCTGCTCCATATTCCTGACCCCTACCCATTTAACTTTTTGTAGCCATCATCCTCCACACACTCGCCGAGATGTTTACGCTCACATTCCAGCAGTGCATGTCACCCTCATAGATTCATGCTGATAGTTCTCTTCCTCCATACTTAACACTTCTGCATACTGTACATATGAGCTCTCTAATGCTCCCTGGCACAGCACACACGCATCGTTACTTAACCTCAAAATCAATAACAGCTGCATCACAGTTGCGTTTCCAAAGATAGCGCTTTCTAAGTTTGCGTGATTTGTGCACATTCGGGCATTTGTTGAACTTTGAGAATGCACACAAAGCAAATTGCAGACCAGCAGGCTTTCTTGCACTGAGTACACAACGTTTTATTTACTAAACAAACAACAGGAAATTTAGCTAATGCTAACCACAGAGTTTAATCCATAAATCTGAGAACATGGAAGAAACTGTGTGTGTTTTTGAAGAACTACATTTTACAGAATGATTTCAGAATTTTAGATGTAAATGTCTAAAGTTTAGCTGAGGATGATGGGAATATTATTGATTTCACCTATTTTGCCAAAAACCAAAATTGTAGAGAAAAAAAAATCATCCGTTGGTGGTGCTGCAAGGATTAAAGGATCCCAATCCATTGTTTACTTAGTTGAAGCATTTCACTTCCAAGCATAAATGGAAACCTCAACAGGTGCCACAGCTAAAGTCTGAGGATCACTAAATGAATTAAAGCGCATCATCTGGGGAACCTAAGCTTTTGGACAAATTATTTTTCAGAGTTTTTTTTTAAAGATAAGACAGATAAGAGCTTTATTTCTCCCCACGCCAGGGAAAATTCACATTGTTACAGCAGCTTATGTAGCAATAAACATAGTAATAGTAATAAAATAATAATAAAATAGGAGTAATAATATGTACAGAGATGAGAAATAAGAATGAAACAATACAATATGAGGGGGCTTGAAAGAATAAGTTTAAAAAGTGCAAAGATATAGCAGTGCAAGAATTGCCGTGCAAATTTTATGGTTTGGGACTATATGACTATAGGAGTCCAGCACATCTGATGCTGATGTTGGTGAAACTCCGACTTTCAGAGTGGCTCAGTTTATTCTTTGCATCTGGATACAAATGGAGTTTCAACCATTTTACTCAATGATAGTAAAAGATTAAAGACTGCATTTGCTGAATAATATTCAGAAAAGTTTGTTGCAGTGCTGAATGATTTGTATTTATTACACACAGCTATCATATTCGAGATCATTGATTTGACTCTTGTAAACAGTGGAAAAACAGTTTTTCTTCTAATTACTGCAAGCTTATTTTGCATAATTAGAATGAATAATGATTACACAAATGATCAATGGCCCACTGGCACACAACGGCAACAAAACCTTCCAGCTTTACCAGAATATAAAACACAGAGATAATTGGAAAAAGCACACAATCACCAGAATGTACAGTTTTTACAGTTTGTTACTTTGCACACTTCCTCTTCACACACTCTACATCACTCGAGATGACGCCATGTTTTATTTTTCCTTCACAGTGGCTCCACCAAGTATCTGCACCGTTCTAATGCTTTTACCAGGCCAAGATGCGGTAACACTAAAGTGTCACGTTACCAATTAGACCGGTGAGTGGCTTTTCTGACAGACTGAGTGATGACACCACACACAGATTAACTGTTTTAGAGGCTTTTCCCAGATACTTTTACAGCTTGGCCTTTCACCTCGGACCCTCACAGAAGTATGGACAGCTTGTTTGGGGATGATATGGCCTCTCAGCAAGAACCGTTGCAAGCAGTCTGCTGCTGTAAGGAGTCTTTAGTAAGTCTGAGAAAGTTGGAATCTGCCTCACTGATGTTTGCTTTGGAGAACAAAAGTGTGCTGTCACGTTGGAATTAATGTTCTGGTATATTTGAAGTACCTTAAATTAGGTATCACAATATCAGATTTTCACTACATGATTATTGTGGCTAAAAGAATTCATTTGGAAGGTTAGCTGTGATATCTACAGAAATTTTAAAAACAAATGCTATCAATCAAATCCCTCTTTACCTTTTTTATTTTAGCTTTCCTAGTTCCCTATTTGGGAAATGAATTACACTCAAAATCTGAATGCAGAGGAGAGAGAGTCCGCAACCATAGCAGTGTAATGTGATGTTTATGTGTTGGACTGTCAACCAGATAGTTACTGGCATTGGATTATTTATGACATATTAATATGATATCAGTACTTAACTCTTAAAAAATATCACAGCTATATTCAGCATCAGCAATTTAAAATCAAGATGTGTACATTTGGTCACTAGTATTTGGTGAAATAATTGAAGCAAGATGACCGTAGAGGTTGTATAAGCTGTATCAACAAAAAAAATTAATCTGAAAACATAAAGATCAGATATGCAATGTCTTAACACATCCGAAATAATGTCATACATCAAGAAAAGATTGTACTGATTACATTTCAAAGTCTGTCAGATAGATGTGAAGTGTGTAGGGGTCACATATCACATCCCAGCTACACTCAAACACATAGCGTGTGACTGTAAAATTACTGTCCAGGTTTGCATGCATTGAATCTCAGACATTCATTCACTGAGTTGTCAGAGCTGTTCACCTCCTAAATGCTGCTGCTGCTGCTACAATGAAATACTTCTTGGGCACACATTCATGTGCAATGACGGTTGTCCTTTTTCTGGTAAGGCTATAAACTTCCCAACTTTTACTTTATTTAATGAGAAAATGCAAACGTCGGTAAAATGCAACGAGACTTTAACGTTATTTGATGTTTTGGTTGTTGTTGAAAGCCTAAAGAAATGGTTTAAGGAGTGTGAAAGGTTGAATCAATGCTACATGTGTGGAGAAATGTAAAAGAAATAGACGTAACTGACAAATTATATCAGTTTGTGTCATTTCAAGAACAACGATAAACGTTATGTGCTATCTTTTAACAGTAAGTTATTGGTAAAAGTCTCGTCCTGAGAGTCCACTGTAGCTGTGGAGAGGACTGTGTGTGTTTACTTCAATACTAAATTTCCTCCCAAGAAGTGTTTGAGTGAAACAGTCGTGCAAGTAACTCCAGGAAAGATGGCCCTGCAGCGTGCCAGACAGTCCCTTTGGAAAAGGGCGAGGGGTCGCACAGGTGTCCTGTGGTCACTTCTGTTGCTGGTCTTCAGCTGCAGACATTCAGCCGGTCAGTCACCAGCAGTCTTGTATCTTTGCTAAGTCATGACTGCCTGGCCTGGCATGGACACCCTATTTACGGTGCCACTACAAGTGTGTCTCCCCCTTTGAGCAGATGTCTCAGCTTTAGGAATGCTTGAGCAAGGCTGGAACATTAAGCTAAAAGTAATCAACAGAACCAAAAATATGGAGTTAATGAAAAAATATAAACCAATGTCATCTGACAGTTAAAGAGGTGGATTGAATTAAAGAAGATCATAAACATGGTCTGTATTAAATACAGTAAGGGTAGAAGTCCTCTTGATGAGAAAGAGGCACACATTAACAATACTGTTAATGCAGTGATACCATGACCTGATGAACTACCCCTCTCTTCTGTTTTCTCCGTGTAAAAGCTTCATTTGTATTGAAAAGTCGTTACACACAATTAATTAATGTAAATATTATAAAACTTTTGGTTCTAGATGTGTGGACATCTTTACAAACTCATACTGTTGGGGTAAATATCTTAAAATTCACAGTAATTTGTGAAAGTTTCCAGACATACCAACTACATTGAAATTAATAAATTAAATGTAACTTTGTGCACAATGATGAAGCCTGGGTTTGAATATTCCACATAATGGAGCTGTAATAGCGACTAAATGGAGGAAACTTGAAGGAACATTAAAAGAGGGTTAATAGAGGACAGATCAAATGCAGAAAACTATTTAAAAATCCTAAATAAAATTTTAGCAATTAAAAGAAAAAAAATGTTTTGATTGTATATCTTGTGTTGAGGCCACTGAGAGAACTTCCTCTGCACATGGGTTACTTAAGTTATTCACTAGGGATCCAAAATGGCACAACTGGCCAAACCAGTCATAACACTGCTGCACGCTGATTCCAGTGTTTGACCTCTAAATTGACAACTGTCACCACTTGGTCTTCCATGTGTCAGTCTGGTAAAAAGCATAATGAGGCAACACAAAGAAGCGGAACTGCCCTCACTCTTCAGTTGACCATTTTTTATGATCTGGAAGCTCCCTGTCCAGCCCCCTGAAACTCTAGTCAGTGTAAAACAGCCTGCAGGTATACACACCCAGCAGGACCTGTGATTCAGGCTCTAAATCCTCTGACTGATTGTTTCCGATGAGTGAGACCTCAGCGCCAGTGGTCGCAACTACAGACTTGATTTGTACCCGATTTCATGGTCCAGGAGCGACCCCCACTTCCTCTTTCTGCAAGGCGGATTACAGAGCGGGACAAATGGCATCACGTATGCATCTGGAACAGCTGTGGTTGCTGCCCCACTCCTCACCACAACATGCACCCAAACAGGCCCAACGCTTTCAGTTCAAACACCAGCTCACTGAGCATTAAGGAGCACAACTGAAAGCGATCAGGTGACACTATGGAAGTCGTTGAACTTCATTGACAGTTGTTGATTGTTAAATTAGTTTTATTCTGATTATTTGTCTATAAAACTTGAGATAAAATTCTTGTTTGTTTTCCTAATGAAGCACATATTAAAATAAAAACAATGTCAAATGCACTAGTCAACATTGCACCTGCAACTTTTGAAAATCACTGTAAAACAAAATGTGTGCAGTGATACTCATAGCATGATATATGGTTTATTTGTAGAAATAAGCCTGCAATTGATTTCTCATTTGCGTATTTTTCATGTGTGAGCTGATAGCAATTGTGCGTAGCACTTAGCTATTTATCCTTTCAGACATGCTGGAAAAACAGGGACTAGACTGTAAAAGTCCTCATTAATGATGTAGATCCACTTCAACAAAAATCTATTATGCACTTAACACCTGAAAGATTCAACGGTTGCCCTAAAATAATTCAGCTTGCTCCTTCGTGGAGAACGGTGGCTGAAATCAGTTTGGATTCACAACAATTACAATTGGAATGATGACTTCAAAATTTCACAAGAAATTGTTCTCTATTCAAGCATTCTCACAGAAAGTTCCAAACATTTACAGTTTCTCCACAAGACAAACAAATGCAACTTTGCTGGAAATGCAATTTATGAGTAAAGAGGCAAGCTTTTGGGAAATGCTAAGAAGAGGTTTGAGAAGATTCATGGGAAGCTTTAATGCTTGTTTCTTACTTGGACTGTCATGTCCATTGTAACTGTTTGTAAATCCAGACTTTAGCTGCCCCTTAATGAGCCTCTCTGAGCTCTCTAGCCGACAGGGGGTGATTATTTTTAGTAGAGCATCTCTCTAAAAGCAGATTGTTTCCATTTAGCCTAAATAACTACACTGTAAACAAACTAAAAGAGGCACTTTTTTTGTTATTTGGTTATCACCCCTCTGGGACTTGTAACACCTCTGGCATTTGAAGGAGCAATGTAACCCCGTATCAGCCTCACCACACACAGCTGAAGCAGTCGCCGGTTGTCTGCATCAGACCCGTGGACAGAGGATCCTGCACCTCAAAGGTCATGCTTCAGAGTTTCACTGTCCTTTGAAATCATTCACAGAATTATTTATTCATGCCGATATGAGAGAATCATAAATAGACCTATTACTAAGGACCTGAGGATTTGGACCAAAATACCACACGGCTGAGGCCTCACTGTGACAAAACGGTTTTTCCCCCTAGCTTGTGTCGGTGATCTATCACATGCATGTTCAAAAGAGACAACATATATTTTGTGTGACTTTTTTCCCTAATCAGTTGGCTATAGAATATGAAATAAGGCACGATGGCAGCATAAATTCACCATAAAGACATTTAAGCATGCAGACACTGATAAGTTCTAGGAACTTTTAACAATTAGCCAGGTCAGAGGACCTTGAGAAGATCTGATTTATTCATCTCCACAGCTACTGTGGACTAGCATCTGCAACATTTACACTGACTTCTTAAAACACATCACGACGAGTTCCCCACAAGAATGAGATAGAGGCCAGCTCAGTCATTCACACAACCTGGGCTGCATTACCACTCCAAACACAGAGAGAGACTAATGGTGGTTGGAAGTGCTGTTGATAATAAGTCAGTTTACATTGCCATCCATTTGGTTCTCATAATGGCGTCTGCTGACAGGGGGCTAACTAATGATGCCCCAAGCCCTCTGTACACATCCTCCTCAACACACTCCATCATCCTCCCTCCAACCAGGAAAATGTTTAGATCAGCCGCAGCCTCTGATTGCAGAGCCAGCGTAGTGCCTCTATTGATGAAATTTTAGTTGTTTGGTCGAGGACATCACTCAGGTAAAAAACATAAACTGTATATTTAAAGAGCAGGGCAGCTAAAGGGCTAAATGAAGCTCACACAGAGGAGCAGGAAGCAGAGAGTCTTTGGCTCAGTGTTGGAGGTAGGCTGAGTGTAGATCCGTGCAGCGAGGGGAGCAGTATCAAATGGCACAACTCGAGAGCAAGTGGAGTATCTTTACAGCAGCCTAGCCTAATACTTGTTACTGGGGGTTTATAGCAATCAAAAAAAGTGGAAACGGATATGAACCCTCCATTAACTTAGGCATCTGTGCTCTAATAAAACCCTCCACAAAAGTTCTTTTACAGAACAGGAAGAAACACACTGGCTATAACACAGAAAAGGAACCCCACAACCATGATTTTACTTACCTGACACAACAGAGTCCCCAGCACACACACCACCAACATCCGTCCCGCCATCCTCACTCTCTGCTCTCAGAAACTCAGTCTGAACAGATCTCTGAGTGCCAAAAGACCTGAAGATCTGCGCTGGGCTCCTGAGGGCTCCACTGGACGAAACGGGGCCAAACTCTCCGACTCTGAACCTGTCCCTCTCTTTCCTCCCCTATCCTCCTGCTCCTGCAGTCTCTCTGTCTGTCTCCCTCCTTCCCTCTCCCAGCATCTGTCTCCTCACAGCTCCACCCTGTCCATAGTTGGGGTATGTCTCACAGTGGTGGGGTAAGGGGTTAGAATTTCAGCAGCGGGCCTCCCATGTACCCCTGCACATGTGCTGTCACTCACAAGGCCAATGAGAGAGAGGGACAGAGAGAGAGAGAGAGAGAAAGAGGGAGAGAGATGAAGAGAGACGCAGGGCAGCTGTTGGGGGTGTAGACAGAATCAGTGTCTTCACCACTTAGTGAGTACATAAACTTTTCTTTACACTTTACAGAGAAGGAAGCAGAGAAAAAGGATAGAAAGCCCAAGACGAGACTTAAACAATATGAAATCACGTGTATTTTTCTCTTCTATCTACTCACCAACTTACAAAATGGATCAAAAGCTGTAAAAAGAATAGCCTGACTTTTGGGAAAGTTAATTTCTTGCCTAGACTTAGACACTCACATGTATCTGTTCATTTTAACACTACAGCCAGTTAGCTCGGCTTTGGACGAAGAGTTGAAATGGGGAAACAGACATCCTGTCTCTGTCCTCGGGGACCAAAATAGTCTTAACAGCTCTTCTAAAGGCTCACAAAATACCACTTTGTATTTGTCTTCTTGTTCAAACCCTAAATGATTGGATCATTTTTTCAAAACTGTAGATTCCTTTTACATAAGGTGCTTTCAGAGCATATTATTGCCATGAACAATCACACAAAATGTGTTTTTCTTCGTGAATATGTACTTTTTAATATTCACAAGGCTTAGCTGGCATATTTCATGTGTACACTGTCTTATCTTGAACATAGTCCAATTAATTACTAATTACTAAATTCTAATTAGTACTTAAAGTAATCACTAATCACAGTCCTATAGGAATATAAACAAATGGTATTATCAGTTATGTCTTGAGGGAAATGAAATATCCGTCATTGTTGCTTCACTGTTGATGCTTTTGAGCCAATTTGGGAGAATTTGCCATCCTGGTCACCTAGAAATGGAGCAGAACTTTCAAACATGTTGTAAACAGGTTGTATACATCTCAAACCGATGACTACCACTTACTAATAACTTTACTAAGCTTAACAAATTTGATCCGGTGCCCTAAATCTAATGGAACATGGAGTGAAAATAAAATGAAACAGAACATGGACTGAAAATAAAAGCAAACAGAAGTGGAAATGAAATGAATTCTAGGAAAAATGATCCTCACTCTGTGGATTAAAATGCTGTTACTGGCATCCCACCACCTTCTAGCACGGACTTCGTAGCTCTTTCAAACTGGAAGCGTAGCTAACTAAGTCACAATTCTGGTCTTCTGGGAGAAAATGCATTTCTTAGAAAAGGTGATTAAGAACAGGAACACATTTTTTTGAGACACGGTTGTGAAAAGCAACATCCGCTTTGCTGTTGAGCAAATGAACTGATGTAGCATCTCTAGCATTTTTGTAGAGGACTGTCAGCTAAAGTGATTCTTTTTTAAGTAATTTTTTGGCCTTGGATGGCTTTACTAGACAGGTTAGAAGAGAGACAGACAAGGAAAGTAGGGAGAAAGGGGAAGACCTGCAGTAAAGGGCTGTGAGCTGGAATAAACCCAGGCCTCTACTTCGGGGACTATAAACTCTGTTTATGGGTCGCCTGCTCAACCGGTTGAGCTACCTGGGCGAACAGCTAAAGTGATTCTATTTCTGGAAAAACAAAAGGACTTTTAAATCATTTTGACTTCCAAAAGTTTGAAATGATGTAAAATGCTGTTCTGCGCTATACTTGTAACTCAGGTGCTGCGCCATCATGTTACTGTGACCAACAAGCTAATAAAAGCAAAACGGCATCACTGTGTTCATAAACTTAACAGCAGCTTTTCTGACATCTGCAGACACTAATGTAACAAGATTTTAACATTCTACAGGCTCCACTGGCAGCACTAAAGTCCTCTTTAAAGTTGGAAATAGTTTATCGCTTTCTTTCTTCTTGTCCGGATCAACCTTCATGTTGTGAGCTGCACGCATAACCTCCCCATCCAGCGCCGTGCGTGTCGTGCCCTCTCACATTCACGACATTCAGCCAGAACCCTTTGATCTCCTGCTTTTTGAATACTCTTGTCAAAGCGGAGATGAAGATCTATGGTGCTCTATGGTGATGTCAAGCAGAGATCGTCATTTCTATGGCGCTTAAAATTTGACTGAGAGGCTGCCATGATCGATTTAGTCCAAGGGTGTCGGGCATAGTCGTGTCAAGTGGGTCTTGGAATAAGAGAAAACGGAGTGGAGAGTGAGCTCACTTTGTTGCTCCAAACTTTCTCACGGTAGCACGCAAACAGCAGTTGTGTGCGTTAATGGGACGGATAGATGTGGAGAATGGAGACAGACCTTTTCCCACACTGTTTCAACCCTCATCACAAGCCTCTCAGCACGTCTGCTCACAAGTCAAAGGTCGATAACGGATCTTTAGAAAGCAAACAACTTTTTGTCCACTTTGACTTTACAAAGACTTCTTCAGTTGGAGATCAGATTCATGTCCAAAACCAAACACAAAGACTAACTTGGTGTTAAACAAGACATAAATTAAACTCAGAGTCCTGAAAGTACAGCTGCAGTTTGATATTACAGTCATGAAACTCTCATGACTGCTAGAAGTAAGAGCAGTGAAATAACTGAATGTGTTGGCAGAGTGACCGGGTGTGCTGAAGTGGGCGTCTGCATGCTTTCATGTGTCAGTGTTTTCATCAGTGTGTGTGTGTGTGTTGTGTGTGTGAGAGAGAGAGAGAGATTCTGGTATAAAGGGGTGATTTTACAGCACCTGTCTCTGTCATTCCAGGCAGAAAGCAGTTGGCAGGAGCCACCCTGATGTTTTCATTCCTTCAAGCCCCACACTGTCTTACAGCAGGCTCTACTGAGTGCATGTGGACTTTTCATGTGAGAAAAAAAGAGTGCTGGTATATCTGGTAGTCCGGATCAATATTTTGAAGCTAAAGGGCTTTAGTTGAATTTTTTATGAGTATGACCAGATCCAGAGTGATGCTAAAGTTTTAAAAGTTGAACCAATTAAAATCTGAAAACTGAAAACTTCTTAGGTTCACAGTCAACACTCTGCTGCCCACTGTTGGTAGAAAACGCTGTTCACATGCATCAACTCTATGTTGTATGATAACAATAAGAAGACAACTGAACAGGGCTGCACTGTGAGTAGTGGTTAGCACTTTCGCCTTGCAGCAAGAAGATCCCCGGTTCAAATCCCGGGGTGGGTCTGGGATCTTTCTGCATGGAGTTTGCATGTTCTGCATGTGTGGGTTTTGTCGGGTACGCCGCTTCCTCCCACAGTCCAATAATATGCTGAGGTTAACTGATCACTCTAAATTGCCCGTACGTGTGAATGTGAGTGTGATTGTTTTCTGTATATGTAGCCCTGTGACAGACCGGTGACCTGTCCAGGGTGTCCCCTGCCTTAGCCCGAGTCAACTGAGATTAGGCCCCAGCACGTGACTTGCTATAACAGTCATTAAAATGTTTTTTTCTCCCCAGTAAATGATAATTCAGTCATTCCACAAGGTCAAAACAACCACCTTTCCTTTGTGTGTCTGGTCTTGTTTTTTTCCCATTTTCTACTTGTCATAAGAGTACTGCTTGGTGAAATGATCCCAGCCTTGTTTGCTCTCACATGACAGAAAACAGCACTTCAATCAGCACTTCAATCTGAATGGTAACTCTCAGTTACAATGAACTCTAAACTATGTGTGCATGAAATGACCCACAGATTCCCAACAAACATTTAGCAACCAAAATGCTACATTGAGGGCCATAAACCAATAATATCAGCTGAAGATGCTCACTATAGAGCTGAGGAAAGCTAAAAAGTAGGGTACTAATTCTCTGTGAGTTTTCTCATGACCAGTGTCACCTTTCTCATTAGACTTTGTATGAAATTTTAATTTCACCTGGATTGCTGCAGTGCCTTGAGCCGTCTCTGCCACAACACTTACTAGCAATGCAGTTCGCTCAGCTTCTGGGACTGCAAATTTAGGTTGATATGTATGATAACAAATGAATTATCTAGAAAAACAAAATAGGTAGAAATAACGATAGCTACCATGTTGGATAACAGTCCAAAGAGCATCACAGCTGTAATGTTTTTTACTTTGACAAAAGTATTTCAGCAGGTTTAGACAACATCACTGCATATTACTATATACTACAAACAACTCATTATCTCCAGAAATATGCAAGCCAATTATACAGGGAAGCAGATGATATGTAAAAGCAGCACTTGTGCACTGCATGACACTGTCAACTTTGAATTACTGAAGAATATCAGACGGAGCAGAACATGATGAAATGACATTGTGAGTTTCAAAGACTTGTACGTGCAGGGTCCCACTGAGGCGGTAATAGGGAAGGAGACCTGTGTGCTCTTGAAGTTGGAGTCAGGTCACGATACAATATTCTTCTGAACACACAGGTGGCTTGGAGCCCCACTGATCAGGAAATAAGAACCCAACCTGGTAGCTGTCTGGCTCACCAGGCAGGGAGAGCATGCAAACTCCACACAGGAAGACCTGGGATCCTGTAGCTGTGAGGCGACAGGGCTAACCACCAAGACACCGTGCAGCCCAAACATCCTCATATAAACATTTGTATTTTCATTACATCGACTCTTTGCCCTGTTTTGCTCCACTTTGCAGCTGCCTCAGCTTTGTGTGGATCTACTGAGTAATGCAAGGCAGACGGCTTGTGTTGATAGTTCATTAGTTCATGCTGGTCTCCTAATTTTGCTCAGTCACAAAATAAATTGGAAAGTCCCCTGTACAAGAAAGCCAATGACACTAGACTTATTTACTTTAATTTGGCATTTGGGTTATAATTAGGATCACTGTGGCCTGCTTACCTTCTCGACAGGAAGTCGATTCCAAAGCCAACAAAGTATAACAGCCTCTAAGTAAGTGGCCAATTAAGCCAACTCATTTTGAAGTGCATTGCACAGCACTAATATCATTTCTGCATGTATAATGCAGAAGTGAATCTGCTATCTTCAGTTTGAGTCATCGATCAGCTGCTAAAACATTCGCCAAAGCTGCAGTTTTTGCAAAAAGTTGCAAAGTTTTTAAAGGACCACCTTTGTACACTGTGTAGGAGGAATTCAAATAATTTAAAAGAAAGTGGAAACAGTTCTGCTATGTCTACATTATTATTTTTAAATGAACCTACATTCTTGTAATCTTTTTTTTACTATAAAGACTTACAGAAAATGTAGAGTGATTCATTTAGGAGAAAACTATCAAAAATCTTTAAAAAATGAAGTAGTTTGTATGTATCCCTGTGCAGGTTGCATTAGTTGAATGAGATATTTTACACTTGGTATGCTGTATTTGTTTTAAGTCTGTGTTTGTCAGTTAATCTTCTATGCTTTTGGCCTTTTTTAATCCACGCTTCGAACGAAAACCTACAAATTTGACCTTGATTCGCCAAAATCATGCTGTTTTGAAGGCTGTATTTTTCTTGCGTGGAAAATGCTTTGACTTGCGCCTGCAGAGGGCAGTGTCAGACCACATGAGCACTAAATGGAGAGGAAAGGTGAGAAGAACCTGGAAACTTATGAGACTTAAGACAAATAACGACCCTCAGAATTAAGAGCAAAGCATAAAGCAGAAAAACAGCAGATTCACAATACAACAATTTACCAGCAGCCTGCTAATCAGAATAACACAACTGCAGCAAACGAAAGACTTGAAACATGTCCTCCTGAAAATAATCTCTGCATTAAAGTCAGCTCATCACCTGTTTGTGCAAAAGTCTTTAAAATGCATTTGGCTTCAAATGCACAATGTAACATTCCCGAAGGCTACAGTAAAAGGAGGCGAGTGTGTGAGAGCAGGAGGCGCTTTAGGTTACTGCAGCTCTGCTTTCGCACCAGTCAGCCTCAACCAGGGTGGGTGCCAATTAGAGCCAACACATATGACACAGTTGACTCCCCGCTTGAACCATGGCTGGAAGATAATAGGCCTCTTCCTGCAGCTCAATCGATGACATACAGTCCCAGGGTGGATGTCTGCCTCGCTGCCACATACAGGCAACACACATACTTTCTTTCTACCTCTTATCTGTCAGAGAGTGCAATGTCTTCTTTTGTTTCTCACATGGAAATACACAAGTGACATACAAAAAGCACAATCACTTTCATTTCCCCTCTATTTTTAACAATAAACAATGGACTTCCATGGAGAAAAATGGGCCTTATTAGGCACTAAAAGATAAGACAGTACTGCTACAAAACAGCTCAATGCACATTGAAGTTATGTAGCCATACAGCTAATGCACTCGGGTAAGTGTGTTCTTACGTCTAGCTAACCCCACAGGAGGCGCCTGAGCTGTGTGAGGGGCACCTGAGTCGTGGGATTAAAGACATTACGGTAATGGATATATGTTGTGTACAGTAATAGGTAGACGGCATGCGTGAACTCGCTCTCACTGATCGGGTCTCGACGTTGTAGTTTCTGACTTGCATCTTGATCGGTTGTTAGACCCCAGCTACAAAAATACAGCAGGGTCATAGCTGACTAAGCAAGAGCACAAACATTGCATCAGAGCAAACTCACAAAGCTGTGTGTGATGCAAACCCACCCATATAACATCATCCACCCCCAGTGCTACCTCTGTGCTGCTCATTTTCTCTGGAAAAAATAAGTGTAAAAGTGTGGGTTTTGGTGTACGTGTACACTAAGTGAGTCAAGAGTTTGGGAGTTAGTCTCTGCATGACCCTGAAGGAGAAGAAGAGGAGGGATGGAGGGAGGAGGAGAAGAAGAAGCAGCTGAGGGATGGAGGAGAACGGAGGAAGGCTTCTGCTTGGCTTTTTGGATGGAAGGGGGTGGATGGAGATAGGAAGTTGGCTGACAGTTGTGTGCGTGCCTGAGCTGAGGCTGCCTCCATCAGCTGTCAGGAGTTCTGGATGTCAGGCCTACCCGAGGCTCCTGGTCCTTCCTCTTTTCCCGCTCTCTGTCTGTCCCTCCCTCTCTTCACTGGCAATGTCATGTTGTCAGCCCACATATGCTCGTCTGCGGTGGAGTGGAGGAGGGGTGTCGGAGGAGGGTGGAGGAGACATAGGCACACGGGCAGCCTCCGTCTTTTTCCTGTCGCTGTTGACACTTGTCTTCTTGCCTGTGTGCCGCTGACGTTGTTCCCTTTTAACCCCTTCAGCTCCCCCTGTCTCTCCCCCGCTGCTCTCCTCCCTCCATCTCTGCCATTAATAACATCAGTTACGTCGAGAATTACACCCACAGGACTTTTTATTTATTTTATTTTTTTTTATGTCTAGCATAATTCTGTCTCCCTTACGCTTTCACCTCACCTAAGTGCATTTTGTAGCCTCTTTAATTTGGATGACATGGTGGTGATTAGAATCCGAGGACTTTTCCTTCAGATGATTTCTATCCGGCAGCGCTGCTCTTCTACAGAACTGGTTCACACAAGCTTCTGAGGATTTATTCTGTAGAAATCCGATAGTTTTGGACAGGCAAAAACCTGAAGGATAACACATTGATATGGTGTTTTTTAATAGGCTGGAAAACACACCTTGAGCAAAATAAGTAGTCAATGCCATGACAGAACTTTTCAGCCTTGAATCTGCAGTTTACTCAAAACACAGATTCAGAATTCCAAAACAAACTCAAGGAACCAAACATGTCAGCTTGCAAGGTGGGGCTTTCTCTTTCTGCCTCAAACATGTATGGCTGAATATCTTCAATATCAAAATTTGTCACTGTGCGATGCAGAGTAGTTTTGTGTTTGAGGTGAGCTGGTGTGTGTGAGCTGCAGCGTGAGGGAAGATGTGATTGGAAACAAGTGGGGACTTCATAGATCTGCACATCTAGAGCGCTGTAAGGTACAAAGGGATTATTTTCCTTTGAAAAATTCTAAATATGTAACTTTTCCACACAAAGACGAGCTTTAAGGGGTTAAGTCAATGACTGGAGAGGGACTGTGGACAAATAGATACAGTATATGCTTGGCCAGACATCACAAAACACATAGAACTATATAGGTTTTTATGTAACTAGCACAAACAATAAGAACTTGTAACTTATTATAAATCTAAAATACTTGAGGTACAGTAAAATCCAGTGAGAAGATGTAAAGAATTGTAATCTGGATTTCTAAAGATTAATCTTTTCCGATCTGATCTTATCTTGCATAATGTAAGCTTAATAACAATGTGGTTTTCTATTTATTGCTCTTTTATTTTATATCACTGTGATGTTTTATGTACGTATATACATAGTTTCAAGCAATACAAGTAGTCTTTTTACATCTGAACAGGGATGAAAAAGAAAGCAAAGGAGAGAACAAAGCAGCATCACAAATGCCTCTCTTCTCTATGGAACTCTCATCCTTTTTTCTTATTCCAATTGAGACGCCGTTGGGTTCAAGTGTCTTGAGCAACGAGAGGTCCATACGAAAACAGCAGTCAGGCGTTCACATCTATATGGGCAACAGCGCTCTCGCCCCAGTGACCTGCCCCTGGCACCTGCCACGGGGGCTCTCAGACTACCTGTCAATCAACCCAGCACCCTTCCCTCTATTTTCTTAGGAGTCAGGATGCAAGTCTTGGCTAACTCATTCCATCCCATCCTCCCCCATCTCTAACCTTGGTTCTCCACAAGGATGATATCTCAATATGTGCCCACTGGAGCACAGCACCTGCTTGTCTCACGTGCACGTTGCATGTTAACCGGAAATCCCGTGTACGGAACGTCTGTATGAATGGATTATTGCGGCTATAGGCTGTGATTGTGGTTCCGTACTGAGCTGAGTTACAACCTTGTCTGAAGATGTCTAGTCTGTCAGATAATTATACAGAGCAGCTTTAACCAGGAACAGGTCAAGATTTACACTAAAGCCTCAGGAGCCAGCTTGTGAAAAGAGAGAATTATACAAAACAAATGAGGCTACATTCACTCCCTGAGCCTTGGTTCTCATCTGATCATTTTTTTTTGTCTTTTACATTATTTTTCAAATGTGGCTGAAGTCAGATGTTGAGTGAGAGCAGGAGGCAGCACACTGGACCGCTGAAGTCAACATTTATAGTTTTATTTATAATTTAAGCACAGTGGAAGCCAGCAAATTTGTCAGTACTGTTAGCTCTCTGTCACTCCACTACCTCCATCACAGCTGCCATGTTTGTGTTCTCAGAAAATATGACAAAGGTTGATCAAGAGTGGTGCAAAAGTTAAATGAAATCACTATTACTTTCAGACTTCGGTCACATTTAAAAAAACAGGCCTATTTCTGACATAAAAATAGTCCAAATCAGAGCTGAAAAGACTGGATTCCATGTGATTTGGGCTGTTTAGAGTCAAATATGAGCAAAAACCAACCGACAAATCGACCGATCAATCGACCAACCGACCAAAACTGAAAAACAAATCTCATTTTTTACCCATGGTCCTGACATAGCCTCGAGTGCTGTTCTCCCATCAGTGCTTGTAACCAGAAAAAACGTCTGGATCGGCCTGAGACATATTTCTAATTATGTTAATAATTTGCCTTAGCAATAATATGTATGATTCATGAAACGTGAGCAATAGCATGAAGCTTTCATGAGCAACTCCTGCGCTCCTCCACATTAAATTTTCACACCCACACCTGCACACGAGCAACACAAACGGGCTCAGAGAAAACTCTCTGTGCCAACACTGACACTGCACACACTGCACACACTCTCTCACACACCCCTCCTGGCTATGAGTACCCTTGCCCCGAGTGCTCCCTCGTTGCAGTCTCCATAGCAGGCAGGGAGACTGTCTGAGTGCTTTATGTTTGCTGTAACAGAGAGTCGTCGCCGACAGAGCCATTGATTTGTCAACAACATAGTGATACACTGTAGATGGATAATGGCCCATCTTGTGCACAGTTGCTGCATTTTTCTGGACAGCCAAAGAGCATCTGTTGTTGTTTTTTTCTCCTTTCTGTCTTTTCCTTCTTCCTCCTCCTCCTCTTCAACCTCCCTCTCTCCACCCACACACACACACACACACACACGTAGTTTGAAAACAATAAAAGAAAAGCAATGTGTCTTGTTCAGCTACTAAATAGCTGTCTGGTTTGTGTCTCCTGAGGTGGTTGCACATCAGTGGCTAGCCCATCTATCAGGCCGATGCACGGCCCTCAAACCTCCAGGTATAAAGATGATAAATACCGCACCTCCCGAAAAGGGCAGCGGAAAAGATGGATGGATATGGAAAGAGAGAGACAGTTAAAGATACCGAAATGGAGTGATTGAGGGCTAAAAAGCAGGCAGATTGATGAAGAAAATGAGGAGAAATTCAAGATGAAAGAAACTGGGGAGCAGGATGAGTGGAACCAAAATGCCCACACAAGGAGTACAAATACCAACAGTATTAACAAAATATCTGCATTAAAAAAGCACCCCCCAATAAAGAAGTCCGACCTGTTTCAAACTGCCAAATGTAACTAAAACATGCATCGCCAGCTGAACCAACTGACAAATTTTATGGTAGTGCTCTGTCATTAAAAAAAAAAAAAAAAGAAACATGTTTGACACATCTGACCTGGCACTTGATCAAAATGCGGTTTAATAAGCCTGAAAATTAAAATCATTTAAATTTGAGTGCACAAAAACAAACAAAACTAACCTTAAATTGCTAAATGTGAGATGAAATCAAATGTCTAATCTTAAATTTTGGCCTGTCTACATAGTGATGTCGTCTTAGCTTGTGATGTGGCATTGATTTATTGTTTACAAAGTTGGACAACACTGTGATATTTCCTGGCAACCAGTTTACTAGGTGTTAAAGATGGAACCCAATTTAGTAAATCAGTGGTTTAAAGAAAGCTAGAACTTGAGAAGGCCTTTACACACAAACCTAGTGATGGATTTAGCTGGTAAAACCCATCCCCGGCTGCCTGTGCTCACCCCCATATTCCCTCCGCTGTTTGATTAAACAGTACTTTCCCCCCTTATCTGAGCTGTCGCTGCATGAAGGAGCTATCTGCTGTGTGACTGGCACACTGCTGCCTGCTGCCCCTGATAGCATTCCACTTTGGTTAGGTAAATAGGAACTTAACTGAACTGAGACAATTTAAACAGTCTAAATGTAAGGAGATTAAAACTGGTCAAACAGTGGTTGAGCACAGGGATGCATCGCTGCTGGTAGTGCACTGCTGCAAGAATGAGGAAACGTGGGGCGCACACACTCGCATATTTCAAAAAAGTCAAACAGAAGAGACAGAAAAAGACACACAAGGCGAGAGGAGGACACGCACAGACACAGCCTTTAGTTGTTTTTGATGCCTTGCTGCCCTCTGACCTACAAAACCACTCTATATTCTCGGAAAATCTCACACACAAACACAAATGGCATGAGGCAGGCAAAGCAGGATGGACCCGGGGACAAGTTTCTGCCTGGATGCCCTCGTCTCCAAGCCAGTCCTGCCCTGCTCTGCCCACAGGCCCTTCCAGACCGGCCAGTCGAGTGAGCGACCTCCCCTGACTCTAACACTGTGTGGCAGGGAGACCTAGAGACAGATGTTCCCTGCCACTGGCATGGTGCTGAAGAGGAGATGGTATCCCATGTGTGCACCGTTTATGTGTCTATGAAGACACAAGAGGGAGACGAGGAAAGAGCGAGAGAGAGACCGAATGCTTGAATGGCAACACTGGGAGGGAGAAGGAGGAGCAGCGATGGGTGGGTGGCTGGTGGAGGTGGTGAGGAGCGGTGGGGGGGCTGTAAAAGGAGAAATAAATCAAGTCAAAGTAATTCGTGGCAATGGCTGCTGCAGTGTCATTAGGAATCCTGTCACGCAGCAGCTCCTCCGAGCAGTCAGCAGACGCAGGTTGACAGCAGGCCAAAGAGGAATTTTAATTTTACCCCCTGTCTCACAACTCCCACCTCAGATACATTTCAGAACTGCTGGCCCACCCTGCCAATAGCAGCCGTCAAACTCATCCACCACCAGCAGCCCTACCTGCACAAAACCTGCAGCGATATCACAACTACACGACAATTACAGACCGTTAATTTCACTCAAAAATCCAACCAAATGCACTTCAAACACAGCTTCTGGATCAATAATTGCACTTATTAGTTAATCTAGTATTTCTACTTAGACTAACTAGATATCAAGACGAACATTTGGGCTATGTATTTAGCTTGCTTATAAACAAACACAAAACTCTGTCTTTGTCTGAAAAAAACTCTGTAACTTCTTGGATTCAGGATGGAGACGTGGTAGCTGGTGTGTTCTGGTAATGAAGCTGTAATTTACAGTTTCTATATTCTCGCTTTGGCTCAGTCTACTTCACCTACATCCATATCAGCATGCAAAGTTCTTATCAAAATGGGTGAAGCGGCCTTTTGTTCAGAAGTAACATTGAAACATAATGCATCCATAACACAGTGATGTTGTGCAGAAAGCAACTAAAGTGAAGTTTTTACAACTGAAAAGGTTGCACCGATTGTGGTAACTACAGTCACAATGGGGAAAACTGTATATTGCTCTTTTATCGAAAGTAATCTCACACAAATAACTAAACCGGGTCAAATAATTTGATCAGTTGCATTACAGATGCCATTATATGATGCATTCAGCTATTGTAAAGGTTGTTAGCCGCACACACAACATGTCTTATAGAAGCAGATAAGAGTAAAATAGATACAATGCTGACATGAAAGCCAACAGATACCAATCAGTGCTACGAGAGGATAAGCAGCACAAACACACGGCGGCATGTGTTGTGTTTTCCAGCGTTGTGAGAAGAAGAGAATGTGGTAATAATGCTGCCGGAGCGGAGCAGGGCAGAGTAATGCTGCACATTTCTCCTCTCAGCTGCCACTTTAATGAGCAGACAAAATGGCCACTGCTGAATAATTAATATGTGGGTCCATTAACACGACATTAGAATGCATTCTATCTCTTATTGATTTTTTCCTGTCTTTCTTTTTTTTCCCTTTTCCTCCTTCGTTGAAAAACTTTTACTCCATCCGTAGACCACTCTGCGTCCAGCGCTGGCGAGAGTGAAATATGGCTGCTGCTGTTTAAATGTCAGCTTTGTAATTACACATGGAGCCACGAGCCGGGCAATCCCACGGCCGGAGGGCCTCTGATTTATGGTCAGGCACTGATGGCAACGGCAACAGACAACAGACACATACAGACAGAATGCATTCACATCCTTTCCATTCACACATCAAACCTCATTCATATAACACACCTTTTTATTTACTGGATGGACTTGATCCAGTAGGTTTGTGCTTTCATGTTTTAATAGCAAATAAAAAGGGGGGTGCAGCCAGTGTGCCGCTTACACAACATCCATTAATTTTGTTGCTGCTTTTTACTGTTTTGGATACGTACATGTGTCTTATTTTGGACTGTGATTTTAAACTGCTGTGCTCACTAATTTACGTTTGGTATGTTCCAGTTGCAGAGCTATTAAAGCAGATTATGTACACACGTGGACAAAATTGTTGGTACCCCTCAGTTAAAGAAGGAAAAACCCACAATTCTCACTGAAATCACTTGAAACTCACAAAAGTAACAATAAATAAAAATTTATTGAAAATTAAATAATCAAAATCAGCCATCACTTTTGAATTGTTGATTAACATAATTATTTTAAAAAACAAACTAATGAAATAGGGCTGGACAAAAATGATGGTACCCATAACTTAATATTTTGTTGCACAACCTTTTGAGGCAATCACTGCAATTAAACAATTTCTGTATTTGTCAATGAGCGTTCTGCAGCTGTCAACAGGTATTTTGGCCCACTCCTCATGAGCAAACAGCTCCAGTTGTCTCAGGTTTGATGGGTGTCTTCTCCAAATGGCATGTTTCAGCTCCTTCCACATATGTTCAATGGGATTCAGATCTGGGCTCATAGAAGGCCACTTTAGAATAGTCCAACGCTTTTCTCTCAGCCATTCTTGGGTGTTTTTGGCTGTGTGTTTTGGATCGTTGTCCTGTTGGAAGACCCATGACCTGCGACTGAGACCAAGCTTTCTGACACTTGGCAGCACATTTCTCTCCAGAATGCCTTGATAGTCTTCAGATTTCATCGTACCTTGCACACTTTCAAGACACCCTGTGCCAGATGCAGCAAAGCAGCCCCAAAACATTACTGAGCCTCCTCCATGTTTCACCGTAGGGACAGTGTTCTTTTCTTCGTATGCTTGGTTTTTGAGTCTATGAACATAGAGTTGATGTGCCTTACCAAAAAGCTCCAGTTTGGTCTCATCTGTCCAAAGGACATTCTCCCAGAAGCTTTGTGGCTTGTCAACATGCATTTTTGCAAATTCCAGTCTGGCTTTTTTATGAGTTTTTTTCAGCAGTGGTGTCCTCCTTGGTCGTCTCCCATGAAGTCCACTTTGGCTCAAACAACGACGAATGGTGCGATCTGACACTGATGTACCTTGGCCTTGGAGTTCACCTTTAATTTCTTTGGAGGTTGCTCTGGGCTCTTTGGATACAATTCGAACAATCCGTCTCTTCAATTTGTCATCAATTTTCCTCTTGCGGCCACGTCCAGGGAGGTTGGCTACTGTCCCGTGGGTCTTGAACTTCTGAATAATATGAGCCACTGTTGTCACAGGAACTTCAAGCTGTTTAGAGATGGTCTTATAGCCTTTACCTTTAAGATGTTTGTCTATAATTTTTTTTCGGATGTCCTGGGACAATTCTCTCCTTCGCTTTCTGTTGTCCATGTTCAGTGTGGTACACACCTTTTCACCAAACAGCAGGGTGACTACTTGTCTCCCTTTAAATAGGCAGACTGACTGATTATGAGTTTGGAAACACCTGTGATGTCAATTAAATGACACACCTGAGTTAATCATGTCACTCTGGTCAAATAGTTTTCAATCTTTTATAGAGGTACCATCATTTTTGTCCAGGCCTGTTTCATTAGTTTGTTTTTTTAAATAATTATGTTAATCAACAATTCAAAAGTAATGGCTGTTTTTGATTATTTAATTTTCAATAAATTTTTATTTATTGTTACTTTTGTGAGTTTCAAGTGATTTCAGTGAGAATTGTGGGTTTTTCCTTCTTTAACTGAGGGGTACCAACAATTTTGTCCACGTGTGTATATGCATTTAAACAGTAAAAAGCAATAGGTGACGAGACGTAACATAACAGTTGGATAGTTTGGGTTTGTTGTTGTCAATACTATATTCTGAAAAGTTTAAAACAAAGTCTGCATACGTGTATCTGCTCTCTATGGGCCCAAAATGAATGTTTTGCAAAACAGCCAAGCAAATGAGGGTTACAAATGTCTGCCCACACGCTAATTCTGAAACAATAAATCAATCAAATATTATTTATTTGACAATTTGAATAAACCATTAATTCTTGAAGATCCTTTAAAAAGCAAAAACTCCAGGATTTGCCGTTTGCTGTTAATCACGTTGTAAATTAATTATCTTTGGAACAAGCAATGTGAAGAAGTCAGTTTGCACTATTTTTTTACGATTTTATGATATGTTATGGACTAAATAATTAGTCAATAAAGCTAGAAGCAGTCAACGGTTGAGAACGCTGATAATAAAAATGATAATTGCAGGCCTACACACCTGAATCTTTACCGCTGTATCGATTCACAAATTGATAAGAGTGTCATTTCTGTGGCTGTGGCTGGGAACAAGTGTCTCCTCCCAGTGCCTTTTTGCTCAGTGGTCTAACACACTCTAGTGGCATGTGGGACACCCTGGTTCAATAAAGCCTCCCTTAAGCACTCCGCCCATCAGTCAGATTCTAGGCACAGATACCTGCTGGGAAAACCAATCTATATCTGGATGAATGGAGGAGGAGAGGCAAGGCCAGATCAATGTACAGATATTGATACACGCAGCCATGCAAGGAGACTGTACTCCTTCTGAACTCATTCTCCCTCTCTCTCCCTCTCTGAAAAGATTAGGAATCGAGATGAACTGCTGAGTAAGGTGTGCGAGCGTATTTGTGTGCAGATGACAAAAGAGACACTGTAACATGCTGGCAGACGCCGCAGATAGAGCAGAGGGAGAGGGAGAGCAGGGAAGAAGAAGGGAGTGGAGGGACCTAGAAGAGACACAGATTACCACCACAGAGCTCAGTAATGGTGTGAGGGGAGCACGTCAATAATAAATACCTCCCATTACACCACGGCGGACCGCTGTACAGCTCGACACCCGCTGACTCCCTGATCTACCTGAAATTACACTGATGCTTTCACACTGAGCTTCTGTGGACTGCGACACACCCTGACTGCATCAAGCAACACCGGCAGACACATAACACGGCTGATACATGCACAAACCTTCACATGCGACACTGAATTCATTTTCCAGCACAGTACAGAGGTTGAGCGGCAGGGTTTGATCCCCTCTGAAGACTCCCTGTTGGGGTCTGGGATTCTTATTTTATTTTTTTCTTTCTTTAAGGGTCCCTCCTCTCCTCTTCCCTCCCTCCCTCCCTCTCCTCAAAGAGACGAGGCTTGACATCCAGGTGTTTTATAGTATTTGTGGCTCTGATCATCCATCAAGCCGATCGATCACTCTCCCAGCAGCTTTTATTAATGATCTTGTCAGCCAGCCCGCTCTCGGGTGCAGCCGCTTGTCCAGAATGATAGATCATTAGCTAGTCTGCCTGCTATTTATTCTCTCATGACCTTGTCTCTCTCCATTGTTGAGTGGGCCGAGTTATGAGCGCCAGAACATGATAATTCACTATTGATTCGGGGTTTTTTTCCCCTCAAAAGTTTTTTTAAGCTGGGTTCCACTGCAAAAACTGAAAGTCTGCCTCCATGCTACATAATGCTAATGTCAGCGTGCTAACATGTTGATGCTGTGTAATGCTTACACTGCTCAGAATCGTAGTTCAATATGTTGGCAAACAAATATTTGCTAACTGGAAACTAGCACTGAGTACAATTATTGGACAAGATTCGAAAAATTAGGTCACGTGATTCGGTATCCGTACATAATGTAAACATGCAAAACACATGCCTGTGCAATGTCATTTTTTAATAAAGATTTCATTCGTCGGAAAACTGAGCAGCCTTGGTGGAGTAGTGCGCTCTCTGAGTGCTTTTCTTGTGTTGAACTGTAGAACAATGATTTGCATATAAGATTTCATGTGGAGTCTACAATGATTTGTCTTAAAAGCTTCAAAGATTAGAGCACCATCACTGTCCAGTTCCTCCATTTTTACTTCTGTCACAAAGTTACTTCCATTAAAGAATTTTAACAGCCCCAATATAAATGTTCTGTCTATATTTCAGAAAGAAATCCGAATTGCACAGCTACAGATGATGCAGTTTTATTCCCGAAAGACAAACACCACACTGAACTATACAAATTATTAATGAATTTCCGAAGATTTCAGGGTTGCTTCTTAGCACTGGAAAATGTATAAAGTCAAACTGATGCAGATGATGAAAGACGAGGAAATATTCCATTGAAAAAATGGTCATCTATTTAGATACTGATGTAATTAAAGATATGTGAACTAAACAAGTATGTAACTTCCTTCTTGGATGTATCATGAATATGTGGCTTCGACATGACAAATCTATTTTTGTTGGTAGGCCGAGGATATTTCAAGATATGTTTACCCTGTTCTATCGGTGTTTATCTTAAAGTAAAAATCGAGGAAATGAAAGGGAAAAAAATTACATAAAATTTGAAAATAGTTCAAAGGGTTCAGAAAAAAAGTCTGATTTGGACGAATAAATGTTCTAGATTCAAATTACACATTTAAAGTAAACTGGATGAAGGAATGTCTCAACAATGTCAACAAAACGATATGTTACTACTTACTTGTAATAACATTAACACATTTTCTAAAAAGCTATCAAAATTTTAAGAACAGACCCCACTGGCTTAGAAATTATATTACATTACAAAATACCCCCCTCACAAAACCATCATATGGAATAATGGAGATATTCCTGTCAGAGAAAAATGTATACATAAGCAACACTGATTTGATAAAGGTATTTTATATACATGTACATGAGTCCCTCTTGTTAAATCTTGTACTGTAACAAGCAGAGAATTGTGTAATGAAAGTCATTCCTAATGGTCTTTCCCACCTTATGAAAAGCCATCTTCAGTTTCAAGAAGCACCGAGGATAAAACCTTTCATGATGATAAATGGTGCTGACATTATAACTGCTCAGTGCAACAACAAACACATAAACAACACATTATATGAAAGCAGGGGAATTATTGCTGGACGACAAGATTTTTGGGAGATTGTTTTTAAAGATATGAGCTGACAGACAGTATGGATATTACCCAAGAATTACAATCATTACAAATGAGATTAAAGAAGGTCATGTTAAAACTCTGCATAATATATATATCCAATAAACCTTTTTCCTCCAAATTTTAAATTAGTAAACAGAATTTTGAATGTATTTATTTTTATCATTGTATAAATTAAGTTACAGTTTGGATTTGCAATAAGAGTGTAAAAAAATGTCATTACACATTTTAAGAATGATTTATATAACACTGAATACTTGTATATTCTACATGGTAAACAAAAAAACCTCCAAAAATTAGATTCAATTTTACTGTATTTCTATGTGTATTTTTTTTTAACATTATATATTTAGACTCCCAAACTTTCAGAATTATCAAAAAAGGCTTTTATCAGGGAACAAGAAATGTTGGTGAGGTGTTCATCCAAAACACAAGTCCAAGCTAAGCCAGAACTACTTTAGGAAAAAAGAACAAGATGGTCAGCTTGAAAACATGGAGTGTCCAGACTTAAACATCATGGAGCTGGTTTGGGATGAACTGGACAGAAGAGTGAAAGCAAAGCAACCTACAAGTAACACACATTTATGGGAACTTCTGCAACCGAACTGAGAAGAACTCTCTAAAGAATATTTGATTTCTATTGTGGAAAGAATGCCACGAGTGTGTTCAGCTGTTTTCTCTGCCAAAGGTGGCTACTTCGATGATTCATAAGTTTGGAATGCATTTTGGTTTCTGAATTGATTTTTGTTAAATTCCATTCGTTTATTTGTTCTATGCTGTTATTTCTGAGTACAATGAGACATTAACATGCATAATTTCCAATAAAAAAATGAAAAAATTGTGCTCTTCTAACACTATAGATGTATATATATTGAATTCCACATATATATATCAAATTTTAGATTTTTTGTGTACAGTTATGTTGAGCACATGTCTGTATTGTTGTTTCAATAGGGAGAAAAAAAGATTAATGAGGGACGCAGAACAAAAAGAAAGGAAGCGACAGTAATAGAATTAAAAAAGAGGGGAAAAACATCAACAGACAAAAAGGCAGAGAAAACAGAGAGCGAGTCAGCGGGAGTTTCACAGGAATGAAGCCTGAGGCCGAGCCAGTGAGGTGTAAGTAGCTTTAGAATAAACATGAGCTCCATGTAAACAACAACCTGCCACTACAAGCATTGGTTACACACCCACACAGGCCTGGTGGGGTTCTGGATTCACTGATGTGTGTTTGCTTGTGTGTGTGTTCTGTATACTTGGGTGTCCCTGGGGCTGAAGAGCCTTGCCTGTCATCCTCCCATCACTCGTCTCTCTACCCACTTACATCCATAAAGCCTGTCATGTTGATCAAGTAGCCGCAGGCCCGGAGCCTTTTGTGATTGTCAAAAGTGTACACGTGAGTGTTTGACTGTATAATTATAGCCCAAGTTTCTGTTTGCGTCTGCAGTGTATAACAGAACAGCAGTGTATAAATGCTCTGCCGTGAATTCAGGGGATGTTGCGTTTGTGTGGCTCACTGCCTCAGTCTGACCTGTTTATTATGCAGTCAGAATTCAGAGAGAAGAGGGAGGAACTTCTTTCTTCTCCAGGATCATTCATGATGGATGGCTTTCATGTTCAGGCCACATTGACGAACTGAGACTTCTGTGGAGTCACAGTGACAGAGGGTGACTGTCAACGTTACATACTGTATGCACAAGTACACCCTCAGAGGACATTAACACAGTGCTGACCTCTCTGTATTGGTTGCATTGTGAATCAGGATCTCTGAGCTATTGTGTTCAGACGTTAATCGACAATTCTCAACTGAATTTAGATCCAAAATTTAACTCAATGAAGCAAATTTCTGTAGTTGCTGCCTTTGCCACTGAATTTTGTAATAGTTTACTGCTTACCATTAGACAATCCCATTCAACAAATATTAAAAGATGGAACTTTTTAAATTGATAAATTGATGCTTTTTGGTTAAAAATTGGACAAGATAAGACTAATCGTCTGTTAATCCCAAATAAAATAGTTTTGCTAGTTATTTCTCAGAAAATAAAATTACACAGCATGAAAATAAATGACATGCATAGTAAGAAAGCAATACCATATAAGTAGAATACATTAGTGGAAATGAAAAGAAGAATGCTAAAATAATATTATAATAAAGTTATATCACATATAATAATGAAATATTGCACATGAAAAAGAATTTTTTACAAAACTATTCAATTATTTGCCTTTTTTACTAAGTGTTTGATGTGAAAATCAATACTATGCTTACGTCTTATTAGTATAGTATTAAATATGAAACTGTAGCCAGAACATGGTTAGCTGAGTTTAGCAGACTGGAAAAAAGGGGCAAAACTGCTGGTGCACCACTGTCCAAAGGTAATTAAATCAACCTGGCATGTTCTATCACTTTACCATGTGTTGTTTAATCTGTAAAAAAGTCCATCAACAAGCTGTGGTTGTAAAGGGGGGCAAGAGATGGATTATTTCTGGGCTGTGGGCAACTTCCTGATAAGCTGCTTTCTTCTGTTTTCAGTTTTGATGCTAAGCTACCTGGATGCTGGATCACATATAACGTACATACATGAGAGTGGTACCAATCATCTCATGTTGCAAAATGTCTCCATTTTTCGATACATTTACACGTTTTAGCTGGTGTCGTTATGCTTGAGTTCCATTCAATTTAGCCAGTGACTCATGCTTAAATACCACTCTGAAAAGCAGTGTTTCACCTTCTCTCAAAAGCTTCCAGTCTGTGCAGAAGTACACTATTACATCACTGCAGCACGGTGAGAGGTCAAACCACTGGAGATCAGCTGGTGTTCCGGTGCTCTTTAATTGCTTTTATTCTGAAACACTTGGAAACACTCCAGATTAGGATTTTTCTTTTTCTTGGTTTGTACCTGTTCTTGTCTCCTTTGGTCTGTTTGCTAGTCAACTGACTGCCCACAGGCCATGTCCAGCCTGTGACGAAGCTGCAAACCGCCTGCTGCCTTCAACCAGGTGTTTGCCGGGATCCGATTCTGAAAAGCGGGTGGAGAAAATGAATCAATGATTGAATGAAGTGGCATTTGATCAGCGTGCCTGATGCAATAAAAGAAAACTCTTTTTGAAATGCAATACGGTTTCAATCGTTTGTTAGCTTGTGATGCCACCTGGTTCCTGTCATAATTTAATGCATCCATCATCTGAACAGCAGGCTAAATTCGCCCAGAAAAAGAAATCTCACCTTGCAGGCAGGCTTACATGAAAAGTGAAATTGTGACTAAGGACGGCAAAACATAACACGAACTCTCTCCTTGTCTCTTTGTAACATCACCCTCTTTCAAACCTTTGCCACTCTGTCCAAACTCTCCAACACATAAACAACCTCACCGGTGTCCCCCATAACCCACCCTCCAGGACCCTGGGGCCCAATAAGCAGCCATCTGCAGACAACCTCTTCCAACACGCTCCAGCAAACATAGGCAGAGTGTGCTTGAATGTGTGTGTGTTTGAGACAGAAAGGGGAGGTGGAGACAGTTCAAGGGCACGAGTACTCCATCAAGCTCGAGTCCAGGGAATATCCACCAGCCTCCCCTCCCTCTGCGTGCACGCGGCGAGCACTGAAACCCATCCTGAGTGCGCACCCCTCCTCCATCCCCAAACGCACACACCTACAGTACAGTGCACCTATTACCGCACACCAGCTCCACACTCCTCAGTTTTGATTCTGACCCTCCGTTGCTGGCAGCAGCCTCGGCGTGGCAGACCCAGCCTTCTTGCCCGTGGCCCTGGCTGACTCCCAGCTCTGGCGTGGGTGGTTGGGTGGGGTGGCGAGGGGATTTGGGGGCACTGAAGCTGTCCTCTGGTGCTCCTGCAGCCCTGCCTGCTCATCCATCCTAGCCTGCCAGCCCACAGATCGATAGCTCTGCTCTCTTAATCAGGTCTCTGGTGACTGTGGGCGGACGAGTGTGTGCATGTGTGTGTGGACAGGAGGTTGTATCGGCTGGGGGTTGCACTTGTATTTCTTTCCATCTTCACTTCTCTGGCTGTTCATCATGACTGTTTATCTCAACTGTATTTTAGTGCCTCCTTCTCTCGTCCCCCTTCTTCTTTATCACCAAATCCATTGCATATCACTTACTCAAAACCGCATGCTGACTTTTTTTTTGTGCACGCATCTCCATTTCTTTAATCTTTCTTTCTCCAGCCAGCTCTTGTTAAGGCTCCAATCTTTCTGACAGTCCTGCTTTATATTTTCTCTCCTGTCTGCGATTTTTCTTTCATCTCTTCACATGCTCTCTGTCTATTCTGGCAGCATGCCATGGCTCATTCAAAAGGACTCTCACAGTCAAGTCGGTCCCGGCGCCGCTGCAATCTGTTGTGACTTGTGCTGAAGACAGAAGAGGCAAAGTATTGGAGGAATGGAGATGAGAAAGGATGAGAGGTGAGAAGAGCGAGCGGAGTGAGAAGGTTAGTCAGATGGAGTGCGGGGCATCCAGCTGTGGTGTTGTGCCTTGCTAGAGAATCCGCCTTCAGGCTCTCATCACACCTGTGTAACCACAGCTGCACAGACACACACATGCAGAGAGAAAACGAATGGAGCAACACTGCTTTGTGAAAAAAACAGCAAACAAATACTATTCTAACACATTTTTTTAATTTAAATTTTAAAACAGCATTTTACTTTTCAGATAATCCATGTCATCAGTGTGTGCCAAGAAGCTAATATAGCCGAGTAGTGTTTCCAAAGATCATCACTCTCCTGTTCTGCCTCCACATTGTCTTTGATTTAGCTTCGTGCTGGTGTAATTAGCCATAGTCCTTAATTGTGTTCACACTTTCACAATTCAAAATGTCACTGTGTATTCTCCGATCATATCAGGTTCACCAATAAAACATGTGAATATGCCAGTAGGAGTGCTTCAGGCAATCTTGACCAAAAGCTGCAGCTGTGTTTGAGCATGTTTATCAGAAAATCAGAACACAAATCAGCAGCTAAATCTAGCTGTTGCTGTCTCATAAAGGCAGATTGAACACTTCAGAAATAAAGAATATTGACTCTGAAGGAACTATACTGACAGTCAACAGAAACTTTGAGGTAGAAATGTAGGCAGAATTCTACTTGTAGGGGGGTTGTAACTATTCATTGTGGATTTACTGATGATCTAGTGCCCTGGCAGTTGAGATAATGATAAGTTGTCATTTTGTCATGATTCACTGCACATGGGTTGGTCACTTTGCAAAAGTGAACCAAATACACACCAAGCAATACTCAGTGAGTATCTGCACAATTTGAGAATGGGTTTTGAAGGCCTATATAAAGGCCCAAAAAAGGCCACCATTGTTAGTCCAGTGAACAGCATCATGCCACGTCTATCACATGAACAACGTCTCCGGGCACTGGGTATGGTGGAGGCCGGTTTGAGCTACAGTGATGTAGCCAGGCGTATGGGCTGTTCCCAACCCACAATCAGAAGCCTGGTCCAAAGCATGCGCCGACGGATTGCTGCCTGCATCGAAGCAAATGGAGGCCATACTCGGTATTGACTGTTGTGACTTTGTGTTTGGCAGGTGCGCTTTTCTTTTGTGAAATTCTTTATTTTGAAATCATTCCTGAAACTTTAGATTTTTGTTTTTGTATGCCAATATGCTAAACACATGATTCATATGAAAAAAATGAAGTTTCGGGCTTCAAAATAAAAATTATGTTGAAAAATATGGTCTCAAATTTTCTATTGACTGTCAGTGTAGATCACATTTCATCCCAGTCTATTATTACATATTAACAGTATATCATATTAATCCTTTGCAATTAGAACATGAGATCATCAGTGCTACAGTCAAAAATGAACAAACCATGAAATTTCAGCACTCATTTCTATGTTTTCCAAGAGCTGCCTCACAAACTTTTCTAATTCATTTGCATTTCTTTTGCAGACGTGAACAGCTCAACTCCCTTCGATTCCATTTTGGGAATAACAATAGTGTTATTTGAGAACACACTCACAAAACTGGAGTTTTTCGTGGGTTTACTGCATACACTAAACCGGTTAAGAATGCATAGAGTTTGTAAATTCACATTCTACAGCACAGCCATTGGCAATGTTTGAAAACTTCTTTCGTATTGCTTGTCTGTTACATTAATTCTGGTTAATGAATTGTTACTCACCGTTTCCAACGCCACTTCAGCTAGTTTGGAGGTTTTTTTTGATAAATTAACTGGCAAACCATTTGGCAACACATTTTGTGTCCTTACATATCAGCCCGATCTCACGAGGATTCGTGAAACTGTCACGTAAATTTTTGTTTCGGTTTCGTGCGCACCAACACGATTTCGTCATGTTTTTCGTGCCGCTCACCACGAAATGCACACCAATGTATTTTAAACGGCGGACTTTTCGTGCCACTCAGAACGTATTTCAAAAGAATGGCTATATTATATTTTTAATGTAAAACCGTGGCGAATCCAACGCTATATTTTGCATGACATCGTCCCTAAACATAACCCTAACCATAATCCTAACCATAACCTAACCATAAGCCGGTGCTACACTTACCAATTTGCATAGGAATTTCAAGAATGTCCGGCGGCCGGCGGCCACAAACGCGATCACACAAGCAGTATACGCCGATGGACAGCTTAGATCGTCATGAATCCGCCGGTATAAACCACTTTCAGATGTGATTACCACAGCGAAAAACATTTCGTGGTGAGCGGCACGAAAAACATGACGAAATCGTGTTGGTGCGCACGAAACCGAAACTAAAACTTACGTGACAGTTTCACGAATCCCCGTGAGACCGGGTTGTACATATCAAAGTTATGACTTCCAGAACTGTCTTACATAAAAGCAGAGTAAGTATGGCTCGGATAATTGTTACTCAATGTAATAAAAATACCTTTTCAGCA
Source organism: Acanthochromis polyacanthus (assembly GCF_021347895.1). Classification (NCBI taxonomy): domain Eukaryota; kingdom Metazoa; phylum Chordata; class Actinopteri; family Pomacentridae; genus Acanthochromis; species Acanthochromis polyacanthus. Next base: position 8,388,370 of record NC_067114.1, on the reverse strand, counting down.
GTGTTTGCAGTATGATTAACATACCTCAGAGATTAGAGAACTTTCCATAAGGTGTTTTTCCTCTATTTACCATTCTTGCTGTATACTTCTCATAATGTTTATCTGACCAGAAAGGGATAACCAGGCAGTGGTGTCCACCGGCAGTTCTTTAACCGGCAATCTGTATGTTGTCATACACATCAAAGTTGTCCAGTCATGGAAAGAAGTGTCGCAGGAGGTCCTTCTTGTTGACCTTGCCCATCTGATTCCTCGGCATCTCCTCCACCAGCACCAGGCCTGTAGGAATGGTGTAGGGCGCCATGTGCTCCCTGCAATAAACATTCATGTTAATACGCTGACGACAGTTTAGACAGGAGAAACGCATGCACAAGGACACACATAGCACCGACAAATTCCCCAACGTGGATGGGAAACATGCACACGCGCACATATGCAACAACAAGGGGGGGAAAAAAAGGAAACAAAAACAGAAAACAATTGCAAAACAAAAGCTAGCCCTGTGGCAGAGTAGTCGAGATAAGGAAAGAAATGTCCTTCATACAGTCTGCAGCTCTCCTCCCTAATATCCCCAGTTCGCCTTCCAGACACAGACAATTCCCTTTGTACAAAACAATATAATCACTGTGAGATGAAATAAAAAAAACAAAAAAACAAATAATAAAAGGAAAAACAGAAGGCTGGGATAATTAAAAGTGTTTTATTTTTTCCGTTTTGAGTGCTTGGTTGTTACGTCAAGTCTCGAAGCCTGGAGCTTTTTTATTATCTTCTAACCTAGTTTGTTTGTTTGTTTGTTTGTGCGTATGTGTGCGCGTGCGTGTTCCTGTGTGCATTCCTGTTGTGCGAGTGAACATAATGACTCATACGGTTGCCATCAAACACTCCTTTCAGCAGATGTCTCCGTCTCTCTGACTCAGTGAGTAAAGTGTGAGCGAGTATGTGTGCATACATACGCTGCTCTGTAATGGGGCTCGCTCGTGTCACCATTTTCTCTGGGGCAGCGTGTTGGCGTGTGCGTGAACATGTGTGTCGGGGCACAGAGGGTGTGACAGAGATTCAGACTGACAGCTGAAGCCAGGGCACTGAAGAGTGAGCATCCATCTACTTGTTTATGTCTCATTTTATCTCCTTTTTGCTCCCCTACTCCCCGGCCTCAGCAACGGACTGTCTGCCGCACTACCTGTCCGGTGGCGGCACCCCTGGCTGCAAACATTGGTTGTGCGTTTGTTTACAGGTTTTGTGCGTGTTTGTGTGTGCATGTGTGTGTTAACCTGGGCTACAGGCTGCAGTAGTAAAAGACCACACTGGACCAGCAGCAGTAGGATCTAACATCCGTACACCATATAGAGCCCACATCCTGGACACACACAAACACACAAAGTTGTACTAATACAAAAAGTTGCACACACACACACACACACACAAGCTGCACTCACACAGAATTCAGAGATGTGAACAAATGACACCAGTGGGTTGTACAAAAGATGGTGAGGAGGAACAAAACAGATTTTGGGAAAGTGGAGAAAAGGGTGGAAAAACGAGTGAAATTTATGAAAATTGAAGGTGGAAGAAGAAGAGGAATGTTTATGTCTTTGCACTGTGGAGGGCTGCATGTCACCGGTAGCAGTCTGCAGCAGACAAACGCAGACATTTAGAAAAGGAGGTGGGGAAAAAAAAAACAGACAATGTGAGCTCATAGGACAAAGCCCCCCATAACAATCATTTGCTTGCTTCTTCCACATCTTCCTCTTTTTCATCTCCCATCTTTCCTCCCGCTCCCCTCATTAGTCCATCTCTGGCCTCTCTTTCTCTCACATCCTCTTCTATTGATCTAAGGACTTCAGGGCCACTCACTGGGGATGTGTGCTGAACTGCTCAGAGAGCTGCAGAGTCTGAATCAGGAGCCTCCATTTGGTTTCTACAGGACTGACGAAGAGCTGCGGAGAATGTCTTCTTGAATCAGCGTAATAAGACTTAACCAACACACTCTCAGCACTCCTTTGCTACAATGGAATATGGTGCTCTTGTGTGTGTGTTTTTGGTGAATTCAGGATGATGGATTGGTTTTAACTTATGCAGGTCACAGTCTCCACTGGTGGTGCCGGTTTGGAGTCCACCTGCGGTCGCAAAGCACTTTTAAAGGTGGCAGGTGATCCAGTGGTTAGTGGTGTTACCCTTCCTGGTTGTTGAGTCTAAAAATAACACTATGCTTAAATAAAAGACTGTGTGTTTCAATTATTTACCAGGAAACACCAGATTAGAACAACATATCCATGAGTTTTAGGCTTTATTACAGTATGACAATGAATTTTATAACCTTGAAAACTTACCGGAGAGACTACTATTTCATTCTCAACGTTGATAAACAATATAACGCATCGATTTCACAATAAAAGCAGTAAAAACGTGAGATGTCTATGCTTTCTGTGACCTATTTGTATTTATTACTCTACATCCACATCATGTGATTCACAAGTTTCGTGTCACATTACTCGCAAGTTTCTACTTCTTTTAAATATAAAAACAGCAATAAGGTCAGCAAAATAAGCCAACACAGAACTGAAGTTCAGCCTTTGTGTAGCACCATTATTTGCTTCACATTATCTTTACACATTTTTACATTGCCGTTTGTTTCATTCTCAGTTTGTGTTTTATGCTACTGTTCTCTGTCTTTTTCAGTTGCTGTTTGCTATTGTCCAAATGACTTGATTAAGTTTAAGTTTATGGAAAGATTATGGTTTCAACTACAAAACTCGGTTTGTTTTATTGACTGGTGATAAATTCCGCCACGAGAATAGCTACTAAAACACACAAGTATCTCACCATTTTACATCCTTTCCTGTAAAATTAATGTCTTGCGCTGTGCACCAATGTAGCGGTTACACATTTTGGTATGAGACTGAGCTGTTGTTCTCCTCCTTTACAAGTACAAATCAAACAGTACAATTACATAAAGAAATAGCTTGTGCTTCTACCAGGAAAATGGACTTGCATGTATTGATTTAGTGAACATAGTGCATTGCTGAATGAAACTCCACTGCTGCAACGTTGAGCAAGGTTACATTTTTTGCCAGACAATCTGTTTGCCTAAAGTGAATGAAGGGACGGCATTTTTAAGACTGAAGAATCCAAGCTTATGGTGGTTGAAAAAAGTTTGTTGTGTTTCAAACGGTGTGGTTGCATTAGACAGACACAAACCAATACAAATAATATTTTTTTGATTATTGTTTAAATCACCCAATACTCAAAATTTCTTATTTTTATGAAACCAATTAATTTTAAGATTTTAATGGCTGTTTAGGATTTGTTTATTATTTTGCCAGTGATTGCACTAAAAGAAATTGCACTTGAGAAGTGTACCTAACAGTGATTGTTAGTGCAATATTTCACAATGTATAACTTTTTTCCACCACTGTAAACGTGTGTGTTTGAAAGCATCTTACCTACTTTAGCAGTAGTAGATATCAACCTATCTATCCCTTCAATAATTTCCTTATCTACGTCAGCAATCAATAAAGGTCATTATCTATCTGTGGCACAGGTTTAGCTTCAGTTTCAAAGCTAGCATACACCTGATAACTCACAAACTGAGCTGAAAGTTACAGTACCTTGCCCACGTCTTCAATTCTGGCAAGGTCATCGTCTGTCCCTTCTTCAGCTGCACCACAGCGGTGACTTTCTGGCCCCATGTTGCATCTGGTGCCCCGATCACAGCCACGTCTAAAAGATTATATGACACAAAAACCAGACTTGCTGCTGTTAAAATTCAACCAGTACATTCTTTCATTTTGCTGTGCAGAGCAAGGACAAATACACCTTCTTTCAGCTGTGCCTTTCTTTCGTACAGTGGTTTTAGAAATAAACAGTGACGCTGTGTTTCAAGGTGCTGACTCTTATCTCTAATAAGATGGTGCATACGTGCACAAAAGCTGAACAATGTTGGATGTTTTCTATGCAGTACATTCATTTAAGGGTTTAGTCAAGAGCATTCCAGTGTCAGAAAAACCTCAGCTGAATTGTCTCATTTCACATACTGCGTGCAGAATTAGGTCAAAACAACAAAAAGTTCACCTCCGGCCTCCTACTTACACGCTGAACCTACACAGAACTCTTACCTATAATGTCTGGATGTGCCAGTAAGTGACGCTCCACCTCGAGTGCGCTGATCTTGTAGCCGCCACTCTTGATGATGTCAACACTGTTGCGACCCAGAATCCAATATACGCCATCTTTATAGGCCGCCGTGTCTCCTAAAAGTCATACAAAGACAGAGGAGAGTCATCAAAATGGGGAAAAAAAATCATATCTGTTATGCCTCATCATTTTTTGGTTTAGGAGGAGGTAATATGATGGACGGATTGCTAAAAAAAAGACAGGAATTTGTGTTTATTTTGGGTTTAAAGCAACTCTAGTCTGAATTAACTTATTAGCATTTTCTCCAAATACAGTCTATGCACTTAATTTCTATTACATAAAGCATATTCTGAGCTGTACTTGCCACACAACAACTGCAATTACTGAAATACAAGAACTTTTCAGATTCTGGGGGAAGACAGATCAGTTAAACTAAACACAAAAGCACAGATACAAGGAATGCAGGGTAGGTAAACCTGGCTGAATACAAGGTGTGTGTGTGTGTGTCTGTAAGCATGCATGTGTGTCTGAGGCAGAGAAAGTCAGAGTGCACGGGATGGATGAGTGTTTAAGATCCCCCCGCATCCCCCAGACACACACCCACCACCTGCTCACATACATAGGTGTCTGGGGGGACAGGTGTGGGGGAGGAGGAGTACAGTATATGGGATGAGGGGCGCAGCTGGGCCTGGGGATGACGAGTCGAGGAAATGGGTCAGTATGGATGAGTGGAGAGCGACGGAAGGAGAGAAAAATGGACAGAGGAGGGAAGGACAGGTGGGAAGAGGAAGGCGTCCTTTTGGAGTATTACAGGCACTCCACAGCTGGTACCAAAGGAATGGATGTGTGTGTGTGTGTATGAGACACTGTGTGGAGTTAAGCAGGGTTTTGTTATTCAAGTTTGGAGGCAGAGAAGTCAGTAACAGAGGACAAGTGTCTGTCCATCTCTATGTGAATTTAAGAGGTTCAGGCATACATATATACATGGTGAGCTCTTAAATTTTAATCCCCTGAAACCCCGATGCAATGTCTGGGTGTTTTTTGCTCTTGTAACGCTTCTCCTCATAATTTCCCAACAATATAAAGTCCTGTACATCTATAGAAACAACACAATCATGGCTAGAAGTAGAGAATTTGAATGTCTTCTGTGCAGTACGACAGTTACATTGACACAAATGTGAAAAAAGCAGAAACTTAAGTTAAATCACCAAAAATGGACAAAAATTGCGACCCTACATACTACGTTTTTACTAGCTATTTTTGCTTTATGCAAACACATCCTGCAGTTCAACCTGGTTCACCTGAAAAGTTCCAGAATTTTGTCATGCAAGTTTTGGTCCCAGCTGAGTCACCAATAGCTTCCTGGTTGGATCCATGAAACAGATTTTTATTTATTTATTTTATTTTTTTGCAAAATCCGAATAGTGCAAATGATTTATCTTTACTGAAAATCCCAATCAGAGACGGGAGTTGAAAATTAACTTAATGCTGTAGACTCTTTATGCAAGATATCAGATGTTTTCTATGTTAATTGCATGGTCCCTGATTATGGAGTGACAGTGCCAAATGACAAAAATAAATCTATAAAGAATAATAAAATAAAAGTGGAAATATAAAATAATGTTGCTATTTAAAGCAATATTAATAAAAAAAAATGAATCCATAAAAGGCTAATAAAAATAGAAAGAATATAAAGAAATGTGCTTTTCCCTTGCTTTTAAAACAACATTATAATGCTATAACGTTGCTTTCAAAGTAAAGGAAAAACACATTTCTTCTTATTTCTTCCTCTTATTTTATTTATTTGTCTTTGTATTTCTACTGTCTTTATATATCTACAGTTGGGACATCCAGGGACGACTGGAATGTTAAATATCTGACAATAATATCTATTTGCAGTTTCTTGCACTAACAAATGTGTCATTCTGAGAATTCTTCAAGATAACATGCCTTTCAAACTCACTGGTGGGTTTCGTGGTTCAGAGTGTTAATAGAAAATATTTAATGTACATAAAAACAGCATTTTTTTTACACTTCTTTTACACGTTTATTGTGACAACCGTTCCATTCTGTGTGCCTGCTTATCTTGTTCGACTAGTTACTTCCCCCTGCAGGTAGTTGGTAGGTGGAGTTGGGAGGCTTGTTTGCTTGAACCTGCAACATCTGGGCTGAGCAGAGAGCAAAGTGCATAAAGGACTGCCATCTGGTCACCTGTCTCTGGTCTCGTCACATCCTCCCCAACCTCTCCTCCTCATTCTGTTTTGTTTCACCATACAGCACACAAAGCACCACTCATCCACACATCACACACACACATCTGACTTCTGCACTACTTCGTAATATTCATGTTGCAGTATTTGAGCCATTTGGTTCGATAAATAGTTTTTTTTTGTATCATAATTGTGTTTTGTGGCCTTCTTTTAAATTGATGCTTCATTTACCTGCTACAAAGCACTACAAGGCTGGCAACAAAAGGGAGGCCACGGACGGAATTATACAAAAATTAATTTACTGAACCACACAACCAAGATTATTTATTATTTTACTACCAGAATTAAAAACGACTGAATCATTTAGACCATGGTGTGGGGAGCTTGGAGCAATTGAAATTAGAATTTGGAAATGAGAAATCATTGATTTTACGCTTGAAAACAAAGTTGTTGGTTGAGAGATTTTGTCACCTTTGGACACAAGCATGCCGACAATTACCTTCATTCCTGCTAAGCTAACTGTTTACTGGTGGTGGCTTCATATTAATGCGAGAACGGCCATCTCAAACAACTTTCCAATAATGCTGAGCTATTCCTTCATTTCTTCTGAGGGGTGGTGCTGCCCTGGGAGGCTTTACACTCCTCAGCATTTCTAAAATCCTGGGCACGGCTCTGGACATTTAAGGTTAAGCTGTTTGCAGACACTACAGCAGGACAGAGCCTCCATCTGAAATATGGAGTCAATAAAAGAAAACAACTCTGCCGCCTTACCTGAAATCAACACGATGCAACACTGTAGGAGAAGAATTACGTTTTGTTGGTGGTCTGTTTTTACCGCCATCTTCTGTCTGTCCTCTATTCCATCATTTAATCTCATTAGTTCTCCACTCTTACCCAGTATCCTTCTATCCATCTTACTAATATGTTCACTTTGTCCCGCTTTTTCTGTTCTAGCAAATGCCAGACACAAAAACAACACTGTTTCCTGACTCTTCACTCCCATCCTTACCCTTCATTTTTATCTCACTACCTTCCAAACACCTCTCATCACATCTCCTTTTTCCTTCGCTCCACCTATCTTCCTGTCTCCTCTTCCCCTCTTCCTCTCCACCTCAGCATCAATAGAGGGCCCATCTGTTCCCATACATCATGCACTTCATTTCAGTTTATTAGCTGGGATAAATCATAAATATTTCATTATACATCACGGGCGGCTGTCGCCTGCACACCGACAATTTATCACCACTGCCCTCTCTGCCGGCTTGCCATGGCGGCTATAAGCTTTCCAGTCTATTAAACAAGATTGATACAGTGTGTAAATTTAGATATTGGGAATTCTTCACAGACCACTGCTCCGCACTGATAGGCCAGGGTAACAGGGGAGGAGAGAGAAGATGGAGGGAGAGGGGGGGAGAACAGAGGGGGGAGTCGAGGAGCTTGGCTGGGTGTTAACACCACCACTATCAGAGTAGTTACAGTTTCCCCTCTTCGCCTCCTCTTTCGGATGAAGGGTAAAAGGGGGGAAAAGTGCAGGAATAATTTGGTTACAGCTATGTAGCTCTCTCATCTTATGCAAATAGATTCGGAGAAAAGAGCAGTTTACATGCACACTGATAAGCTGTTAGTGCGTCCTGTGTGTGTATGCACGAGCTGAAACATAAAAATACCATAAAATCTGTCCATCTGCCTGCAAATGTTTAAGCGCAAAGAAAGGAAGCAGCATTAATGAAGCAATCGTTGACAAAAGGGTTGAAAAGAAACACTCAGACAACATAGTTGAATTGAGTTTAAAGTACTTTTACAGGACTCTTTGACCTTGTCTCTTTGAGGGAAGGAAATAACGAGGGATAGAACAGCATGTTTGGAGAGACGCACAAGTGGGAATAGCGATTGGAGAACACAGACTGATAAAAGAGGAAAGAAGGGCGGCAGAGAGATTGTTGGGAACTGTGTTACTAGGACGTACACACACATTTGTACACACGCACACACACACACATACTGTACGCACTCACACACAACACATACATACACACACACAATCACTACTTCAGGCATCAGAGACTCTCTGCCATTATGTGTTATGGCGTCTGAGGCAGATATGGCCGAATGGCTTTCTTAATTAAAACGATAAGAAGCCTAATTGCACTGGGCTTTCATCTCATTCTGAGGCATTAAAGAAAGTGAAGGCACATAGTGTGGAAAAAAAAAGAAATAAAAACAGATCAAGAATTTAACTGAGGATGGAGGGCAGAGAAAACTTCTGTGATGTCTTTCAGAAAAGAAGAAAATGACATTTGTTGGCTACAGTGCAACAGTAGCATGAAAATCAATAATAAACTAATTTAAACCATTGAATATATTTTTCTAAAAAGCATTGTACAGAAAAGGGTGTTATCAGCAGCTCTAGTATTTCTATCGACAAAAAAGAATGACCAGCATTCGTGCTGTCATGTTTTTTGAAAATAAAAGTTTTGCATTAGTGGCATTCTCCACAGATTCCACAGTAAACCAGGCAAAACGTATTGAATAAAATGAAAGGAACAAAAAGACGAGAAATATGAATGCCTGCAATGACAGGGAATCTCTCAGTTGTGTGAACTCAACTTAGAAGATGTAAAGTAATACATTTTTCAATAAAATCAAATTAAGTGTATCTGTATAGCATTTCCTGAAATAACTGAAGCTGATCAAAGAGCAGCACACACTGTAAGACAGACAGCCAAAAAGATGTGTTGGAAAAAAAAAAGGAAAAATAAATCTAAACTTTAAGATCAATTTGTAAAAAAAACAGATTAAAAAATCGAGACCTCAAAGCAAAAAAAAAAAAAAGATTGAAAACAATAAAATGTTAATAGAACAGGAAGAACATTTCTGAAGCGATGGAGCTG